>NC_057854.1:93205462-93512441 GCF_015237465.2 Chelonia mydas
ATTTCAAGGAGAATTCTCATCATTGGAGCTGGGCTGTACAGTGGCTACAGAAGAAGGTAATTTGACTGCGGCAATATTATGGAGAGACTGTCTTCTCTTCCCTGTTACATTTGCAGCCAGACTTCTATTATAAGTTGATTTAGGTGACATTTTTTTTAATTTAATTTTTGTTGACCCAAAACTATTCACGAATTTCCCGATAGTTGAGGCTGGGGAAAGTTTTTCACAATCGGCTTCAGAAAACTGTCTGTGTGTCTGTCCTTCCATTTAAAACTCTTACTCCAGTAGTTAGGGCACTTGCCTGGGATGTGGGAGACCCTGTTCCAGACCAGGGATTCACATGTGGGACTTGAACACAGATCTCCCTCCCTCCCTCCCTTGGCTGTTCTGTGGTAGATTGCTCTCTGTCTCTCCTGTTGAAAGTTTCCATTTTGTATAAATTCGTAAATATTCGTTTGAGCAGGTGAGTGCCCTAACCAATGGGCACTAGGCTATTCTGTTGTCAGTCTCCACAATTCCACTTTGTATAAATCTATAAATATTCATTGGACTAAAGAGAGAGTGGGAGAGACTGTTGCCTAGTAATTGAGGGACTCACGTGGGAGGTAGGAGATGTGGATTCAGATCTTCTCTCTTCCCGAATCAGGAAAACCAAAACATTTTCTAAACAGACCTGGATGTTGTCCCTGATTTTTTGGGTTTGCTGGCCAAAATGAAAAATCAGTCATTCACCCAGCTCTAATTATAAGCTCAAATCTCCCCTTGCCGTATTTTTGGGATAGGCATGAGTTTCACCTTGGTTTCAGTGATCATTATTATGACAGAGTGCAAGTTTTTCCTGGAATCGCAAGTATTATTATGACATGGCTAAACAGATACATTTGGAAAAGGCACTTTATTTGGCTCCTTACTTTAAAATGGAAAGGTTTGTGTACACACAAATGTACACATAGGTACCAGTAAAGAAAACTCGTACATAGTTTTTATAAATCAGAATATTTTTTAAATCAGTGATGATCCTCCTGACTCATGTCCCTCCCCATGAAGAAAGCCAGCTTTGGAAGCTTTCAGAGGCTGAAGTTGAATGTAGAAAATCCAGTATGGAGACCTTCCCTTGCCAGCATGCTGGTCCAAATAGCCACCTTCCACAGGAGATTTCTTGCAACCCATTGCGGTTGAACACAGAAAAATGTATGTGTTAAACAGACACCACTTTCCTCTCAATTCCCACTGCCATGGCTAGGAACTCTAGTTCCCATTCGCTCCCAGCTAATGCAGCCCCGGCGGTGGCTCTCCAGTACTCAAAGACACTTAAGTGTGAAGTTCAGTAGAACCAGTCCGTGTTCTGCTTCTGCAGCCCAGATTAGGCCACGGTCTCTCTGCGAGCGCTGCATGGGGTATCTTTGCTGTCCCACAATCCCAGACTCTCCAGCTGCAAAAACCTCCGTCTTTCTCTGACAGCTTTTACAAGGCAGTTGTGTTGCCAGTGCAAAAACTGCACCACACTGAAAATTGAAAATGTGGTAACAGGCATGAAATTAAATTTGCTGTAAAAATAGAGCAGTGTTATTGTACTGATATTATTCATCTTGGGTTTGGAGCCTTTTCATTAATTAAATAAGAATGTTTCATTGATGCTGACACAGGCTCTCCAGTGTGCTGCACAGGTATGCCACAGATTTGGGGAACCTTGACACAGACTTCTGGCCCATCCTGCTGTGGAATATACAAGCAAGGCCTTAGGCATGTCATGTGTTTCTGCTGCTCAGGGTTAATTTTGACTTTGGTTTTTATTTAGATGTCCGAACACTATTGGGCTCCACAGAGTAATGTGTCCAATGAAACATCCACGGCAAAAACCTTCCAGCGCACTATTTCAGCACAGGTACGTGTCGTAATCACAAGAGGTAGTGTGTGTTGTTTTCGTTTCCCTTTCCTACTCCGCACTGAGTGGCCCTTTTCTTGGCATCTTACTACAGACAGATGTACTTAAGTGCATTCTTCTTGTGGGGGTTGGATCTTAAGTCTGTTCCTGGCTACAATGGGCACGCTTAAGTGAATCCACGTGGTTACCTCAGTTACTTCCTGCCAAACTATGGCAGGTCCATTAGCATGTGATAAATATTGGCAGATGTTGAGTTTTTAATTACAGTCATTGAATGGATTGGGTATATGGCCTTCTTGGCATCTAACCTCCTGAATTTCCATCCTACCCTAGGACACGCTGGCCTATGCCACAGCCCTGTTGAATGAGAAAGATCAATCAGGAAGCAGTAATGGATCAGAGAGTAGTCCAGCCAATGAGAATGGAGACAGATATCTACAACAGGTAAGAAAAACAATCATCATCCAGTCTCGTGTGAAGAATGCATTATGAATGATTAAAGCAATGGGCTTCATACTAAGAATTCCCCGTGCTGCACACTTTACCTAATGACTGCATTTTAAAGATGTGATACAGACAAAATAACCCGTCTGCAGGCAGGGTGCTAACGTTTCACTGTATACCTTTTTAAAGAACAATGTGTGTACTACCGTCATTATTTTTGTGTGTTGAAAGGGCTCGGAGTCTCCCATGATGATTGGTGAGCCTAAAAGTGACCTTGACGACGTTGACCCTTAAAGGATATCTACGAACTCAAGAGCAAGAGTTAAACCGAAATATTTAATGCCTGGCACCTTTTTGAAACTGGAGTCCCATCGCTTACACCTTCAGAGGAGACTGGAGAGAGAATGCTTTCTAAGAATCAGTGGCAACCCTGAAGAATTTTGTTTCCCTCAGAGTTAAAAGCATTCTTCATCTGTGAAGGTTTAGGAACTTTAATGCTGCAAAGAACTCCTGCGGTAGCTAGTGTGATTGTCCAGACAGGATGAAAGTTTGTCAGGAAGATTTTATCAAGTTCAAAAAAAGCTAGTGGTTGACATTTTTATTATGTGAACATTAAATGAGTGAATGTAAAACTGTTGCTTTTTCTGTGATGCTGCAAAAAAAGATTCTTTTGGGTTTTATACAGAAAAAAAATCAGTCTGCCTTTAGGTATGGGGGGCAAATTTTTACTCTTTCTGATAATATTGAATAGGAATATTCAAAATTCTGTAAAGATGTGTGATGACTTACATTGTAAAATATTAGTTTAAGAATCCGTCTACACAAGGACCTTTGTATTTAATATGTCTCCCCGCTGGTTTGTATAGCGCCTGACAGAGGGGTCGCTAAGAGAGCTCTGAAAGGACTGTGATTCCTTCTAGAATGACTTTGGCACAAGAACTCTGGAATTGGTGAGCTTTTTCTGATAACCTTCTGATGTCAAATTGGGAAGAGCAATAAAAAAGCTTTGTTTTCTCTAGTAACAGGTGTGTATGAAATGACATAGGTGGATTTAAAAAAAAAGTTTAATGTTTAAAAAGAAAAAAAGCACTTTAAGATTGAATTGTTGCAGTTTGACTCCATTAAATCATCTTTTTAAGACTTGGAGACATATTGAATAAACTGTAGTCTTAATCATGTGATCTGCAATCATTTGCTTATGCTTTGAAGTTACTGAGAAAGTTGGTATTGGTTGTATATGATGAATAATTCCTTGAGTGAGTTGGAGCCATTGTTGTGTGGATTTTATAATAATTTTAACGCAGGGAAAGAATGATTTGGCTTTGTATTGTCACTTGCGCAGGCAACATCTAAAATGCCGCAGCTAGGTTTATTGGCTCCTAAATAACTGGAAACCCGCTGAACTACATGAGCGGAGTTTTGTTTTCCATGTTGAATGCAATTCAGTCATTTCTAGTAGCTCGGGATACTAGCTTCTTTTGTGCCAATTGAGTTTTCATATTTGTACATTTTGCATTTTCAGTTTCACATTGTCTGCACTGCTTTTGCCTTTATTTATGGATTCTGCCTTACTTTAAAAAAATAATGCACAGAATTGGGGGCAATCTTAAGGAGTGCCCGCGTACCTCCAAAATGGATAAATTTGCCAAGTCAAAGGCACAACCAGCCAAAAAGTGCCTTTTTTCTTTTTACTTTTATGTACTGTTGTCAAAACAAGAACTGGCAGATGGCTTTTCACTATTGTGCACTAATCTGGAAATTAACCAGTCATTTCATTATTGAAGCAACCATCCGATAGGATTTCAGTTGTACAGCTCTATAACTTATTGCCGGTTAGAGAACCCGGGTCAGAAACTGCGTGTTCCAAATAAGGATGGCATTGTAGTGGATATTTTTTTTCAAAATAATGCCGTCATTGAAACATGGCAGAGTTAGCAGATTTTATAAATGTTTCTGATAACATGCTGGGAAATTTTAAATGTGATGTTTTAAATTAATTTTGAATAAATAATTCATTTCTCACTGACACCTCTTTCCCCACCTTCCCTATTACTTCATAACAGGTCATAAATCATCTCAGAAATAGCCCATATACAGTGGTGATGTGATGTCATTGTTGTTCCTAGGGGTCAGCATCAATTGTCACTTCAAATCCCTATTATTTCCTATGGAAACTACGCCCTCTGTTACTGCAGGCCACCGTAGCATCACTTGCAAAACTGCACCAAGATGGCTCAGATTACCACTGTATATTCCACATCAGTACAAACTTTTCATGGTTCTGCTCATGCTGGTACGAAGTCAGTGGCTATAATTTTCAGTACTTTGGTTTCCTGCTGCTGTCATTTGAACCTGCTGAAGATGATTTGGGGAGGGGGGGAGGGGTTTGAAAATATCGTTTGACAAAAGTAGCTTTTTGTGTGTGCAAATTGTGACGTGTTTCTATGTTGTAATTTTTACTGCCAATCTTTTGGATGAAAATGTTTTTATACATCTTACAGTATGCTCAGTAAAGGAGCAGCCATAGCCTGCCTATGCGCTCTTGGGGATGGATCTGTCCAACTAATGCATAGACACTAGCACTGTTAAAAATAGGCCGTCCTGATGAACAGTCCTGGGACTCCTGGTCAGTGGAATAAAGTTATTCCTTTCCCAGAAAACGAGGGCAGTCTTCAGATTGTTCATAAAGCTGTGCTGTCATGTGGTTGATCCTCTGACCTTGAACTCTCCCATAGCCAATCCTTCAGGTAATGAGCGATAGATTATTATCCTGATACACTTTTTTGACAGCCCCCATAAGATGACCTCTAATTTGAAAGAGGTGAATTACTTTCAGTGCTATTCTACTGCACACCCTTATAGTGCGGCTGTCTGCAAGCACAAGAATAGACAGGTGTAATAGCCATCTGCACCACTCCACCCTGCTTTCTTACAGCAGAATAAAGTCACTTGATTAGACTGCCTAAACGCTGTGAATATTTTGCTTGTCACGGAGTAGGATTAGCTGATAGTTGCCTGAGGGCCAGATTTTGCCCTTATACTGACTTCAGTTTGTGCGTGATGCATAAAACAGTGAGATTCTGCGTACTCTCGTTATGCTGGTTCAAAGAAAGAACTTATATGAAAAGCAGGAAACAAAAAGACATCGTATTTGTTGTTGTATGCGCCGGGTCTTCCTCTTTGTAGAAAGAGCAGACGCAATAGCTACAACCAGGAATGTAAGTCGCAATGCTACATTTCTTAAGGAAACAAAACCCTTCCTGACAGATGCCTACTCCCTGCAGTTGAATGGTCCAATCAGCAAAGCCCCTCTGCACTGTTGAGAAGAAACTGTTCTAATCTTCAAGCATGATCAAGGCTGCCATGTCCCATCATGTTAATTACTTACTCAAAACCTTGAGCCGGTACACTCGTGTGAAATATACTGGTGCTTTACCAGTTGACTATCTGGATCTCCAAGCAAGCTAGTACTCCACACTTCTCAGGGGCTTAAGCATTGTAAGTGCTTTCTCTTATCTGACCCCTTCACCAAATGGAGCGATGCACTTCGCTCATGTATCAACCACGAAGCAGCAGACACCATACTGGAATTTGTCCGAGGGCTCTGAAGTGCCCTAGTATGCCTCAGGGTAGTAGAAAATACTAATTTGCCACGGGTAATGCTGCTGTTGGGCCTCTAAAGAAAGAGCTGCCCCTGTTGCTACTGTTTTATTATTCAGGCACAGTGGCAATTATTCACTGCTCTCCCTATCATTTAGGAAAACCAATTTTGATCTCCTTGGGTAAGCTGTGAAACAGTCCAATTAGCACAATAAAATGCACATAATTTTCCATACCTTTTTTGAGCTTTTATTAATTCCGTTTCTGCTCTTTAAGGAGCATCCTACTGACCAGCAATGTTTTCTGCCCTCCAGCCTTCTCGCTTAAGTCGTTTTAAGTTGAAGTGAAAAGGTTTCCTATTTTCCCTCAGATTTAGATGTCCTGAGTTCAAAATCGAGCAGGCTGTCCCTGCTTGCTTAAAAAAAAAAAATTACACCCCGCACCCCCCCCTTGGATCTTTGCAAGAATCCAGTAAGAATCCTGGCAGCTCTACCATAGGGTGTGTTTTTGGCACAGGTACGTAGGGGCTAATCTTGTATTAAAACTGATTAATATCTGTAAGGAAACTGAGTAAGTGCTGGAAACATCTCAGGTTGTAATAAGGCTAATCTGTTGAGTGTTTTTGATTTCTTAATGTTAATCACATGGCAGTCCTCAAATGGGTGATTTGCTGTTTAGTTGAGCAAATTAAACCCCTTTATGCAGAACAATCCTTGCTTTCAATGTCTTTATGATAAAGCACCTCCCCAGGGAATTGCTTAATGTGGATGAAAGTCTTCCTGTACTGTGTTCAGATGTGGCATAACCAAGACTCTGGTGTTCTCACTGACAGCCCAGGCTTTTGACGCTGGTCAGTTCCCTAGCTAACGCACTTACCTGCTTAGTCAAACTAATCTGTCTTCTACACTGGATGAAATTGTGCCTTAACGCCAGACAGCACAAAGGAGCAGATTCAGCTTCATTCCTGTCTGGGGGGGATAAGTGCAATAGAGTCGTTCTTTGTTTAGGGTGCAGAGGAAAGAGAGAATTTTGTCCAAGAATTTGAGTGCAGATGCCAGCTGACTCCATGCTAAGCTGCTACCTTCTTCTTTTCCCCCTGCAGAGCACACTGCAATGCATGTACTTAAAGTAGAAGTTGGAGAGATGCTACATCATAGAAGCCACCTTTCCCAACCCCATAGCATCCCTACTCGTCGTCTTACAACAGCAAACTGTACTACAGCCACCCTTCTTTAAATGCAGGTTAAGTCCTGCTAGATATATTTTATTTAGTGCACCAAATTGAGATAACTGACTTCTCAGAAAATCCTAGCCAAGGCAATTGTAATTCAAACTGATCATTTTCCCAGCTCCTTTGTGGGCTATATCTTAAGCTGAGTGCATGGTCCGATTGAGTATCCAAGTCAGTTTAAAGTTCAAACCTTTTACACATTAAAACAGCCCAACTGTTCCCTTATGAAAACTCCATGTACTTCTAAATTAGAGCGCTTATCCGATATTTTTTACTTTGAGACAATAGCTCAAACGTTCTTAGGAGGTTAGCTTTATTATGGATAGGTAAAAGCAGCTTATAAGTATAATGAATAGAAGCAAATCTGTGAAAGCCTTAATTTAATCAGAGGGACACCAATGTGCTATTTATTAACTGGTAACTTTCCATCTAAGGCCTCATTTAACACAAACCAACAGGAAGGTTATGCAGTTCATTCTTGCAGTCGAATCTTTTTATTCACCACTACTGCTATCATAGGTACCTGTGTAGAAGAGCTTCACTGTTAGTCACTTCTGCTAGAGGAACTGATTCTTCCCATGGGCTAACAAGTAGTTGAAGGGTACGGGTAGATAATTTTGCCCTTCTAGTACCTCTCCTCAGAGGCTCTGTAATGCTACCCTGTAAGAGAGGGTAACGGAAGCACAGAACAGCTACTGTGTCCAAGCTCTCAGCCCGTCACTCTGGGTCTATGCTGTAGTTGGGAGCGACCTTTCCAGCCCCACTCGGCAGCTGTGCACTAGGGGCTCTAGGTAGCGCTGTAGACGTTCTGCCTCAGGCAAACGTTTAGGTTCTCAAGCCTGCCTGAGCTCCAGCACAAGCTGGACTGTCCACATTGCTGGGTTTAGTGCACTGGCTTGGTTACGTGGGGTGGGAGGCTCACTCCCAGCTTCATTCAGCACAGCTATACCTTAGTGGGGCCAGGACGACTCCTCGCTGTCCTGTACTTGGTCTAACCTCCTGTCCAAGCAACGTGGATGGCTAAGCACCATGCAAGTTCCCTGGGAGGTGGATGCCCATTCACAATGCTGAATACAACGGTTAATCTCCTGCCATTTTACACTAAGACGGTTGAGTACACAGATGAACTCCCAAGCTGTGGCATACATCTTTTATTTTAAAAAGACACCATTATCAAATGGGCTGTTTATAAAACTCAGAATAAATATTTTCAAGATACAAATGTAAAAACCACAGTACTATGAAAGCTTTCTTTATAAAAAAAGAACTGGTAATGAATTACAGCATGTTAATTCAAATATATAAACTTCCCAGAAGGGAGGACCCAAAAGGAGACCAGTTAAAGCAATACAGGAGGTCGACATTTACACTTCAACTTTCTTTTGCCCCTTTAAAAAAAAAGCTAACAAAGCAGCAGCAAAAACTCTATCTTTACAGATTAAAATCTGATTAAGCAAGCACTTAAACTAGAGGTTGCAAGCTTGACTAAGAGTAAACTGGGGCCTATTTGCCACACTATTAGGCTACCATTTGGGAGAGCTAAAGCTCCAAACAGTGTCAAACTAAATGAGCTAGCCCTGAGGGGGTCTAGTTGAAATCTGAGGAGTAAAGAAAAAAGCCCCCCCCCCCAACAGTGCATTTGGTTACAGAGATTCTGGTTTGGCCAAACTGACGATGCAAGTGACTACACCATAAAGATCACTTTTGTACTATAAATGTTTACATAAACAATGCATTGTGGGGTCAGGGATTGTAGTGAGATATAAACCAAGCCTGGCTAAACTACAGATCATGTCCATTAGCTTTAATGTACTTCCTAGGAATTCATGCTGCATTCATCACTGGGGAATTGGTTGTTACCAGCTGATCCCTGCTGGGGGGGCCTAGAGAAGGCGAAGTGATGGTTTCAGTCCAGTTCCTAGTGGCCAGGAGCCTGTATCCCAAAAATAATCAGAACTGACCCTCATGTGGTTGGTCTCAGCTAACGAAGGAAACAGTCCCCGGACGAAGGGCACTATGCCTCATGCACAATCTCTGGACCTGCAGAGAGAACCTCCTCACGCTGAGTGATCTGGGCGTGGGGATGGTGTGGCCAGGGAGGAGTGCTGTGGAGGCAAAGGACTGCCAACTAGGAGACCCAGAGGAGGCCTGGGCCAAATTCCTGCTGTTGCCACAGTGGGGCTAACTCCCTGATGTTCCTCTCTGGGGGGTTTTCCCTGGGGGTGGGTGGTAATTCCCTCTCCAGACCTCACCTGTCTCAGCAGCTCAGCGGCAGCTAGGTGGGGGAATCCATGGCGCTGCCCACACTGCTCTGTTGTGCACAGAGGCCTTCACTTTGCACGTTTCAGTGCCGCGACTGCTGGAGCAGGGGTTGTAAGGCACTTGGGGCTCTGCTTGGAGGAAAGACGCTATAGAACGATCAGAAAATGAGATTTTACTAGAAACAAAAAAAATTAAAATCCCTGCTGGGGTTTTTGGCTAATTGCAAATCAGAGCGCGAGGGCCCTGTGCTACGCCTCCTGGAGGATCAGTCTGAGCCCGAGGGGGGGACTACAGTGGCTTTAAGGCACATTTTAGACCCTGATTGGGTGTTGCTGCCAAGGCTGAGACAGCTTAGGCAGCTGAACTGCCTATGGGAGACAGTGCCAGCCAGAATCGCCTTAATGGCAGCCCCTACAGGTTCACCCACACCCCTCACTCTCTGCACTAGGGGATCTAGAGAGCCATATAAGTCCAGTTCCTGAGCCAGGGGAATTGTCCCCTTGCCAAACCCAAGGCTTTCACGGCCCCCTCACTGCCACAGCTGCTCACGGGGGCTATAGCAGGAGGGAGAATCCATCCCCGAGTGCAGAAAAAGGAAGAGGTGGTAACACAAATACCCACAGAATGCTGCAGAGGTAACCAAGGTACCTAGCAACCACAGCCAAGAACAGTGAAGGGCTTGCTGACCTGGTGCAGTAAATACACCTGCTTCGGTCACCCTCAAACCACTTGACTGACACTGAGCTTATAACCTTGCTGTTTGATAATAGAAACAAAATATGCTTACAAACTGGTGGGCAGGACTTCTTGCCAAATGTCACCCTGCTAGAATCCATATGTGGTAAATTAGGAGGTCCTGTGGAAGGGGCGGGGGGTGATTTCATCCTCAGGGCGCTGGGATTGAGCATTTCCAGACACCACAACCCTTGCATTTTAGATGTGTTATGACTCCCACCTGCAAGCAACTAGTGATTCTTATTCCATCACGATCAGCCCTGACCGAACTGGGAGTAGTGGCCTCAGCTCTGGAATCTGGAAAGGTGATGGTTTTGGAATGCGTCTTTTTTGGTGTGATGTCAGTTTAGTCTCAGCAGGGGTGCCTTGTGGCCATGGGCATTGTCCTCACTTGTAGTTGGAAGAGTGCTTGTCATTTTCCAAATGTCTGCTTCTGCAGCAGATGGCGATGGCCGCTGCCCCTTTGCCAGTGAGAGCACTCGTTACCACGCAAGTGTCATCCACGGCGTAGGCGCCAAGGGTGCCGGGCCCCCAGGAATACGCATTGCATCCTGTCAGAGTCCAGCCTTCATCACAGGACACGGCCACCTACCAGGAAGAGGGATGGAATCACTCTTTGTGGGGAAATATTAATATGGGTACGATTGAGAACTGGGGTAAGCAGGGACAGCTCCATTTATTTCAATGACTGGAGTGATGCTACGTAAAGCAGCTTTATGGGGTGGGGGGGGTTATGAAGAACCATTAGAATGTGGTAAGAACAATTTCAATTGACAGCTAGCAAAAGGATTCTGAAAATACCTACTGTGATTGGTTCTGCCATACCTTTTCTTGGAAGCCCACGGGTGAATGTTCCTTCACCTGGCATTCAATGCTGGGGGCGTGGCAGCAGGAAGTATGCAAGGTCACATCCGTTCTACCTACGCATTGGTGGTGTCCGGTCTCCATCTTTAGAACGGGTCTGACGTTGTCACTAAACTCTCCAGCAAGAGAATGGGAGCTACAACCTGCCAATAATACAGAACACTTCCAGGTGAATGCTCAAAGCCTGCTCTTGTGAGCAATTAGTTGTCAGGGAAATAAGTTTCTCTTAAAAACATGAAGCAGAAAATAGCATGGAATGGTGCAGAGGCAGCATCTCTGCCAACGCACCTCAAACCGGATATGAAATGCTCCCGGATATCACCAACAGAGGCCGCTCCAGAGTGGACAATGTCAGTCAAACCAGCATGGCGATTGTGATACGTGGGCAAATACACTCCAGAGGGTAAGACAAGACCCAAAAATTGTACTTGTGACCTAAGCAGGGTGTTTAATTTTGAACGTCAGGGCTAACAGATTATTCATTTTGCAAACCACCAGAAATCCAAGAACTGGAACCCACAAACAACAGCGGGAGGTGCTCTGAGCCACTGAACCTGTCAGCATGCTAAGGGAATGTGTGTGTCACAATCTCCCATACAAGGAGAACATGAAGTACTGGGAACAGAAACTGAAGTATCAGCTAGCTGCTTAGTTCAGGAACTATCAAACCAGCCTATACGGCACAAAAATAAGACCACGGATATAAATTAATCCAAGGACCTCCAAGCACTTTGTAAATATTCAACTGAACTTCCCAAGTGAATGTAGTAGGATTATTCTGGTTGCACAGGTGACTAGGCGGAGAGGGCGTTTGATAAATTATAAGAAGTTGGAATTAACCCTAAGACTCCCGAGAGTTCCTTTAAATTGGGTATCTCACTTATAAACAGAATGGGCTGGTCCAGCCTCAGACAGCAGAGAGTAAGGTTGGATCAAGCACTACTACTCTAGTTGTCATCAGCAAGACAGCCTACCGTACCTGTCAAAACATGGTTCTCCTTGGAGCAGCCCACTCCAGTTGTCGAAGTACCATCTGCAGTCTGGGAGCTGGTGTGAATCTGGCAGTCAGCTTTCGGCCAAATGCAACACCTCGCTATAGCGTAGACACCATGGCCGCCAAATGCATTGTGAGCAACACACTGCTTCCTGCCTCCATGAACCTACAATTCAGAAGGCACCATTGTAAGGCAACGTTTCCGACGTTTCTCGTCCCTGCTCACGGGAGCTATAGGAGCCTTGAGGTTGTTCCCCACACACACTATTTGCTAAGGGACAAATCCAACAGCCCTGATGGAGACCAAATGCCTCTGGAGTGCTGGAAGGTTTTGCCTGCATAAGGCCTGATGGGTGGGATCCTCAGTGAACTATTGGGTCCTAGGCTGAGGCCTAGATGCTAAGATATTTAGGGGCCGGACTCCCACTGAAATCAATGGGCGTCAGGCACCTATGTACCTCTGAGGAACGGCCTGAGAGATTTCAACAGGACATGAGATGTATGAGGGTCAACTGCAGCACCCCAAACCTCCCCACCGTGGAGCATCACCTCAATACGCTCTCCTCGCCGCTTGCCATTCGTGGAGAAGCTTGAGCAGCTGAGCATCTCCTCGTTCCCACTGCAGCGCACGACAGCTGTCGCAGAGCGAGTGGACCCGGACGGGGCAGACCACACGGAGCGGCAATACAACTGCTCACCTGAAAAGGGACGGCTCAGTCATCAGTCCCGTGCAGCAGGTTTGCTTCCCGTCGATGCCGCGTCCTCAGGAGCACATGGAATGCTCCAGGGGCCACGTTCAGTCACGTGAGTAAGTAAAATGGCAACGAGTGGGCTCGGTTCTGCACCAAGCAGCACGTATCGCTGACCACAAGAGGTTTCAGAATGAGAGCAAGCCCCGCTGCGCTCTCTACGTGCACAAACTCCCTGCCAACTTCTGAAAACCGGACCCTTCTGCCCTGCCCCAGCTCTGCCTAGTCCCGCCAAGGCCCCGCCCCCTGCTCTGCCTAGTCCCGCCAAGGCCCCGCCCCCTGCTCTGCCTAGTCCCGCCAAGGCCCCGCCCCCTGCTCTGCCTAGTCCCGCCAAGGCCCCGCCCCCTGCTTGCTCGCTGCCCTCCCTCCTCCCCCTTCCAAGTCGCTTGATCCTTTCCTCCTCTCTTCCCCTGCGCAGCTGGGCTCCCTTTGCTCTGGGGCTGGGATGGGAGCTGCGGCCTGAGGAGGAGCCTGCTGCCTGCCCGCCCATGAGATGCAGGTAGGAAGCAGCCTCGGCTAAGCAGGGACTGCTGGGGGTTGATGACCTGGCATCTCACCTGCCACCCTGCCCACAGTAACCGGGCTTTTGGTGTCCAGTCAGTACATCTTTTCAGTCCCCTTTCTGACTAGACTTTGTGGTTGAAAACCAGCCACATGGCAACCCTACATGACTTTCTTTGCACAAATCCAGCACAGTCAAGTCACTAGGGATAACTTACCTTAGACCTACAATGCAATTAAAAACACGCAGCTGGCGCACGTCTGCTGACTCGGGCTGGTGCTAAGGGACTGTTTAATTGCAATGTAGATGCTCTGGCTCAGGCTGCAGCCCGAGGTCTGCATGCCCCGACATCTACACCATAATTAAACAGCTGGCACGGGCCATCTGTGTGGTTTTCATTGCAGTGTAGACGTATCCTTAGAAGAGAATTCCAGCCCCTAAGTGGGTGTTGTTTCAGTCATGCACAGCTCAGCCTTAGTACCACGGCAATGCTGTCACCTTGAGCCTCTCCCTTGGCTGCACATCTGCCCCAGGAAGCGTGCGTGACTTACCTGCCATGAATTTGCTGGGCAGTCCTGCCACTCTGTTGGGCGTGACCAGCCTCTGGCCTTCAGGAAACCAAGCCTCATTGATAACGTTTTTGGTGGAGAAGTGAATTAGCCTTTGCCTCAGCTCAGAGAGCGTCAGAGCAGAGTCGGTGTTCAGAACCATGGCTGCGATGCCTAGGAGAGATGCACACATGCCATTTCGGTTTTAAAATGCGGATTTGAAGGTGAGAACGCGTATAGAAAGCCCTGGAGAATACACAGGCAAGCAGCAGTGTGTCTGCTTTAGATTACACCTCCAGGTGCCAGGTCTGCTTACACCTGGCAACGCCATTGCAGAATTTGTGTCACCAAAACCAAGTCTTCATTACACTTGTATTTGCACTGCAGCTATGTCAATTCAGAACCAGGCACATTTCAAAGGGGGAGAGAGACCTGACCACCTACCATGGATCATCAGTTTGAACCCAGGATCTCTCACACTAAAAGCAAGAGCTTCTACTTCCCAACCTAGCCCCTACTAGCTATAGTCAGCTCACAAGCCTCTTTTGTAGATCGGCCACTAGCAGGGGACAAAGACCCATACGGAGGTCACGTGAATGACATGCGCACTGTCCTTGGAGCAGACATACAGGAGTACCTGAGACTGTGATCGTCACGTGGTGTAATGAAGAGGGAATGTTGGGAATATTTTTATGATGCCTATGCATGCCTCAGTTTCCCCCTGTGCTTTGCACTGCTGTGCACGGACAGTGAAGGTTACACAGCTACTCTTGGGATAGAACAGAGCACATTAAGTGTTGAGTCACATAACTGCTGGGGATGGTATGAATGGGCCATCTAAGGACTGGCTAAGACCGACCCATATCAATGGAGGATCCAGAAAGACAGTGGGAACCCCAATGGCCAGAACATTCATAACTAGCGACCAAGAGGGAGGAGATTTTCCCCCACCCCTCGCCAGGAAGCAGAGCAAAACCCGCAGCTGGAGAACCAAGGGAGAAGGTGCCAGGTGCCTGGGTTAAGAGCTGGCCTTTGGAGACACACACACAGACCTGGGGCCAAGGACAAAGGGACAGAGACTGGGAGAGCAAGACAAGATGGCTTTCACCACGGCCAATCCAGACTCTGTCTTCACCTTTTCCTCTCTTTGCTAACCGAAGGACTGTTTGATGCTGTAGGACAGGTGCCAACTAAATTGTTAGCTTGTTTTGGAGAGGCAGCCTAGGGTGGCTGCAAATAAGCACGGCGCCCTGAAGGAGCACCGTACAAGCCTCCCAAAGGACTCTGGCTTGGATGGATTCACTGCAGGAAGCCATGGATCACTGGCACCTACAAGCCCAGTTGCAGAGTCTCGGAGGCCACGGGCTTGCCCCTGTGGCTCTATCGGAGTCCTTGGGGCCCAGCCCACAAAAGGGGTCACTGCCAAAGGGGTCACTGCCAGGCTGGGGGATGCACCAGATGCTGTGGATCTGTGACACGTGGCTACTGGGTCACTGACGACACTGCACCAGATGAGCTCTCCATTCGGGACTGGACCTCATCACACCCTGGATATCATGCCGCCCCTTCAGACATACTCCAGTGCAGCTCCGGCCTTCCATTTCACTCTGCGATTCATCAGGAAAGAAGGAAGTTCTGCTTTGCAAAACCAATATTCTCCCGACGGGATCCCACATTTGAGATCCTTAAACTTAACCTCCAGGCAGAAACATTTCAATGCACAAGCTCAGGTTTCTTCTTCATTTAATTCTTCGCTGATACACAGCAGCCTGATGGAGGGAGGTGCATGAGGAAAGAATCATCTAGGGAACCACAGGTCCCTGCAGCCTCCTCTCCACAGCATCAGCTTCAAAACCAGTTCACTCCCCTAAATGTTCCCATTAAAAATGTTAGTGACCTAGCATCAAAAAAACCTGTTGCCATCTGAGACTATTTTCCCCTAACATAACCTGCCGCCTAATTGAAAGCGTTCTTTCCTCATCGTAAACGTTTTCTCTTCTTCCCCTGCCTGTTCATCCCGTAGGGACCCATACTCTACAATCCCACTAGGACAGAGCATGTGTATTTATGGTCTGAGACGGAAACGTGTTGACAGTTAACAGCACTCAGCCTTGGGCCCAGGAATCCACAAGACACATCACTATTAGATCGTAGCACACAGCCGGGCATTTCCCATTGCTTAATCAGGGCACAGGCATGGATCTGCATGAAGCTGCTTTGTAAGGCTGGAGATGGGGCGGAGGCAGAAACTGATGTACAGATGTAGATGGACAGCACAGGGAGGGCCTTGCCCGATGTGGCCCAGATGCCACAGTACGTCTACACTGCAAAGAAAAACCCACAGCGCGGGGCAATTGAGTCAGGCTTGCAAGGGCTTAGACTGTGGGACTAAAATTGCTGCACAGATGTTCCCATTTGGGCTGGACCCCAGGCTCTGAAATGCGGTAAGCAGAGCGGGTTTCAGAGCCCTGGTTCCAGCCCGAGTGGGAACGTTTACACCGCTATTTTTAGCCCCCAGCCTGAGTCAATTGACCCAGGCTCTGAACCTTGGTGCCATGGGATTTTCTTTGCAGTGTAGATGTACTCACAGTCCATACCAATGGTAGCTCTGGGCCATGGCTGTCGAATAGTGTAGCATCAGGCCATGCACTGACTGCTTGCAGCCTTGTGTACTGTAGTTTTATCTTACGCCTTCCCCTGGGGCAGCACGATGCCTGTTTTGTCTGTAGGGCCCCACCTACACTGCATGACTCTGGTCACCTTCCAGCAGCCTCAGAAACAAATCACCTGATTGCAACCAAGTCCTGCCTTGTCTTTACTACAAGAGACACAGCAGTTGTTACCTGAGAGGGATAAAACATGGCTCCGCTTTGCAGCACCGAGTAGTATATGGCAAAGCCTAGAAGCCCCAATGGAGATCAGGCCTCCATTGCGCTAGGCGCTGTACAAACACATAACAGGAGACGGCCCCTGCCCCACTGAGCTACATAGACAAAGGACTATTATCCTAGTGTCACAGATGGTGAATTGAGGCACAGAGAACTTAAGTGACTTTCCCCAGATAACACAGGAAACTCAAGTCCAATGCCTCCCTGCTCCCGTCCGAGGAGCTAGGACTCATGTTTTAACCACACCCCCGAAGTGCGATAGAACCCAGTTCTGCCCAGGTTGCACTTGTGCTAGTCAACGTAATGTGCTTTGCTGGGGATTTTTTTACCCTGCTAGGCACACGGTCACACAGCCACTACTGCTTGATCCTACTGCTGCATTTAAAAAATACAATCGATTCACCTGCCACGTGTGCAGCGGCTTGGGACGTCCCACTCTGGGAAGTGAAGCAGGTGCTGCAGTCGCTGGAGGCCCCTATGATATCGTCGCCCGGGGCAAAGACATCCACACACCGGCCAAAGTTTGTTCCTAAGGCTCCCATGGAGGCGGGCTGGTCCTGGAAGTCGGTTGCCCCGACAGTGATCACCTGAGGGTTAGAGCACAATGACACGAGTCAACTGGGACGTCAGCAGCGAACAGATTGTCCATAATTGCATTAAAAGTCCCAAACCAATCCACCCCGGCCTGTACAATTCCTCCTGCTCACCAGGGTGAAAGCTATTGAATAATGTTTTGCCTTCACAGGAACACAAAACCACGCCCCTCCTTCAGGATTAGAGGAATTGTAAATGACTAGGACGATATAATTCCCCAGGGAGACTCAAAGTTCATTGCAAGGGTGGGGATAGCCAGGAGCCCAGAGCTCCTTCCAGCAGGAGCGATGTGCTTCGGGGCCCCCTCCCCACACCAAACAAACTGCGGTGGGGACTCTGACCCATAGCATGCTTTGTCCAAAGGGCAGGAAGCGATTGTTATCCCCATTCTACACCCAAAGAAACTGAGGCACAGATGGAGTGACATGCCTTGGTCAAGGCCAGACGACAGCAAACCTGTGGCAGAGTCAAGAATAGAAGCCAGGTCTCTCAGTACCCA
Organism: Chelonia mydas; assembly: GCF_015237465.2. Lineage (NCBI taxonomy): Eukaryota > Metazoa > Chordata > Testudines > Cheloniidae > Chelonia > Chelonia mydas. The sequence goes on from NC_057854.1 coordinate 93,223,258, forward strand.
CTCAGTCAGTGAAAGCAGTGTCCTAGCCCCATACCTCTGGTTCAGACGCAGGTGAGTACAAGCAGGCATCCTCCTTGTAGTTGCCAGCTGCAGCAATCATTATCACTCCCGTCTGCACCATCAGCCGACAAGCTGCATTCAAAACACGGCTGTAACCTCCAGCAAAGGGGAGCAACACCACCAAAGGGGTGTAGGGCTGGGCAGTCAGGGTCTTCTTGATAAACTCCAGACCTGTTGATCAAGCACAAATGAAGCGGACAGAAACCGACCACAGAAAAGGACAGCACTAATGACTCACTCGCATCCTGCTAGCTGGGAAGTGGGGGGCCAGATTCAGCTCTCCCCTCCAGCTGGAAAGAAGCAAGATCCTTTTCCGGAAAACATCCTTAGCAATAAAATACAGGGAAAGAGACTCAGTGAATCAGCAACTGTTGCTCAGTACAGGCGAGCAGGCTGATGGGATGAGTCAACAGAACCCCAGCAGAGGTGCCCTCCGGGAGGGGCTCTCCTTCCAGTGAGGTTAGGAAAAGCGGTTAACCCCTTGTTCACTCGGGACGAGTGCACCCTGTCACAGAGTGTTCAGAGGCACATCACAGTGAGGTGCTAAAGGTCAGTTTCAAAAGAGCTCAGCAGATTGGGTGTGGGGCACTTCTGAAAATCCACTTCTCAGGTGCCTAAATGGGAGTTGAGCGCTTCTGACAATCTGACCCCATGGGCCTGAGCCAAGTGCCACTGAAGCCAACAGGCGTTGGCTTTCAGTGGGCGTTGAATCGGCCCCTAAAATCCCAACTGTCCAATCAGGCTCTCATGATTTAGACACTACACACCTCAATGGTTCTTACTCACCAATCAGGGTCCCGCTGACCGTGCCCTTGCCTTGGCAATTCAGCACCCGAAGGCTGCGAACGCTGGCTCCCTTAGCCACACCAGCATCCCTCCCGCTCACCACGCCGGCCATGTGGGTTCCGTGGCTATCGCACTTGCTGGCCTGCCAGAGAGGGGAAGTCAAGCAAGGCAGCGAACGTTTCCAGAACCATCCCATGCATTGGCACCAATACACACACTTGGGGCCCAATCCTGCAAACACTGACACGCACGATAGTGCTTCTACTGACATCAATACAGAGGGACTCATGCATGTCGGTGCATGCAGGATCAGGCCCTTTATTTGCTACCACCATTTCTATCATTACACTTTTATGCTATTCTCTAGCGTATTAGCCATTTTCAGTGATACAGCTGCTAAGTAACACAGGAATTGCTCGCGGGGTCAGACCCGTAGTCCATCTAGCCCAGTATCCAGTCAGACAGTGGCTAGCAGTAGATGCTTCACAGGAAGGTTCAAGACGTGGGACAATCTGCCCCCCATGAAGGTTTGATCCTGATCCCTAGTAGTTAGAGACTGGCCTAACCCCTGAAGCATGAGGTTTTATCCCTTCCAAAATTCTTTCTTTGCATTAACTCTGGATAGTCTCGTTATCCATATAACCATCCAATCCCACTGAAGGCCCTGGGCTGTGAACTTGAGATGCAGGTGTTCTTAGCCTTTGATCTCTCTTAGATTTGCTAAGCATAACACATAATAGTGGGCAGAGTCCTATAGAGAGGGGTGGCAATTGTGCAGGATGCCAGCATGCTTCTGTTGCCCTGGGTTTGGGATGCTCACATTACTCTTACGTCAGCTGGGCCCCATTCCAATCACCACAACCTGAGCTGTTCCTCTCACAGGCAGTGAGAGCCCAGGACCCTGACAGAGCCCATAGGCTCGCTCACCTGTCTGTGAAAGCGCGTGCCGTCCTCCTCTGGCACATTCTCGAAGTCCGTCACAAACACTCTGCCCTCTATCTCCCGATGGTTGCTCTGGATGCTGGTGTCTAGCAGGTAAACCTCAACCAGATCTCCTTTATCTACCAAACACAAGCCATGGCACAGTCAGTGTGAAAGGCAGCAATGCCCTCAGAAAGCACACACACCATTATGGCCAGAGCAGTCGTAGCTGTCATCAGCCCAGCACTCTAGCCGATGACACAGATGTTTTCTGGGCACCACCATCTTACAAACCACATGGCTACATTTTTACAGCCATGTTATCAATTCCTGCAAACAGTGGCTTGCAAGGGAAACAACAAACAATGCATCCATCCAGTGCCTATATAGGGCCCAATCCTGCAAACTCTGCATGCACACAGCTCCCACTGACTTCCAGGGTAGTTATGCAAGCTCCCTTGCCCCCCAGAACCATAGCAATAGCAGTTTCTTCGGTTCTCGACTCCATCCTCCTAAGGACGCGCAAAAGGCGCCAACGACCTGCAGGAAGAGCAGGAGAAAACAATGTAGACCAAGGGCTCTGCTCCAGATGTTGCCAACCTGCCCCGTCCTCACACGGTAAATGTATCCCAGATTTGGAGGGGAAGGTTACCATAGAGAGTTGATTGGCTTGGCCCCGTCCCTAGCAAGCCACGCCCCCTCAAAAGCTCAGAGTGCCAAAGACGCCAACAAACTCCCTGGAGAAGAGGACATCGGTCCCCCTGGGGTAGGAAGAAAGGTTGTGTCCGAGATTAGTGTTCTGCGCAAATGTAGTTCCAAGTGTGTGCAGAAAAGTGAGAGGTTTCCTACCTTCTCTGCATGCATGCATTTGGAAGGTACAATTTTGCCCCTGGAAATCATCTCCTGCCCCATGAATTCTCCTTTAAAATAAATTCAAATAAGGGGGGGGGGAGAAGAGCCCTTACTGGGAGGGTTATATTCGCCAGACTTGTACTGTGCTGGGACGATCCTGCCGAGGTTCCAGGGAATGCTCTGAGCAAACACATAGGAGTCCTCTTCAATGTAATCAACGTGCGGCAGCCGCAAAGCCTGTGCAAAAGAAACATCACAGAGAGATGGCATGGACACACCCTAGCTACCGAGTACTCGGTGCACACCACGCAGAACAGGAACAACGTGGGATGCGCTCAGCTGTTCTATCTAGCAGCTTCCTTGCACCGGGCCAGGGAAAGATTGCAGCTGCCCAAGGCAGGTGGCTTATTCTCTCCTAGGCTCTGATGCTGCACGACTGAAGCCGATGAGGGCTGAGTGCTCAACTGGTCAAAGCCCAACCTGCAGGGTGACGGACCCACAGAGCTTTATTTGTCGAATGTGGGGAAAAAAAACAACCTCAACTCAATCCCAGACCCAGAGCTGCATGTTAGGAGCCAAACATTCTGTGGGTGTAAACTGATGCCCTGGAGTCAGCGGCGCTGCACCAGTTCACAGCAGTGGAGAAAGTAGTCCTCAGTCCGAGTCCGAGAGCAGGGTTTGTTACTCCAGGCATTCCAGTTCCATTAGCGCCTGTCCCGTAGCTGTGCTACGGAAGCCTGCACAAGGGACGAAGAACTGACACCGTGGGAGACGGGGCCATGCCGTAGGCTCGATTTCCACTGGGACCTGGCTCTAAGACTGATGATGGTCACAATGAGTTTCACAATATTCTTGATGTGCCCATTCCGGATTGTCCAGCCCCACCCACATGACCAGTATCTTCCACTAGGGTGGGACAGCTCCAAGCAGAGGTGCAACCACAGACAAAATGCTGGTAGAGAGCAGGAGCCTCCTAATGCATTGAGGTGGCCACTTACAAGATACTAAACCGCCAGCAGTTGTCCCTGTAGCTCCAAGGTTGTGCCCTTTGTAGCCCTTGCTAGAATACACATGTACCACAGTGACCATACTTTCCTGGGAGCAGAGCTGGATGCAGCTCCCTGCAGAGCTCATCAATGCCACTTGCTCTGGAAGGCACAGAGGGGTTCCTAGAGACATAGGAAGGATGGTCTGATGGCTAAGGCACAGATCTGGCTGTCAGGGAATTCGGGTTCTAGGCCTCGCTCTACCACATTCATTTCTAATTTCTGTGCCTCAGCTCTGTGAGGTTCTATTCAGCAAAGCACTCTGAGGTCCTCTGGCAGGTGCAAAGGGGAATTACAGAGACCCAGGCCAGGCACTCCCTCTGCCGGGGGTGGCAGTGCTGCCCTGGGAGCAAAGGGCTGGCCTCAGACCTCAAACTCAAGTCGTTATGTGGCAACACGCTCACACGACCCCTGACAGCATGACGGACCACATCTGCAACTGCAAAACGATTGTCCTAAAGCAGCGAAAACAAAGAACTTGTGAATGGCACAGGCACCTAAATCTGTAGCAGCCCAGTGAAGAGAGAACATAAAGTAAAACAGCTCCTTAACTGAATTTCTTCTCCTGGGGAAATCCCATGTTCTTCTCACAGTCACCTCCTCAGAAGAGGAGCACTGCATTGCCTCTGCTTAAATGCAAGTTACGCCCACGTGCTCTTTGATCAGTGAAGACATATGACTAGCAGCCACAAGTCTGTATCCAGCCATGTGGGTGGAGTACCTGGGACTTGCATCACCTTGGATTCCTGATTGGATCTACCTTACTTTGGATTCTTTCCGAGTTTTACAGACCCACCATTTACAATTTGTTTCAAATATCAGTGAGATCCCACACAAAGCAGCAGGCATCAGAAAGCAGGTACGCAAAATCAGCGCAATGACTTTTGTCAGATTGGGGAGGGACAGTGGAATTGCCGGACGGGTCAGACCCAAGGTCCACCTAATCTGGATTCTGTCTTGAACAGTGGCCAGCACCAGATGCTTCAGAGGAAATTACAAAAAGTCTCATGCAGGCAGTTATGGAATAATCAACCCACAGGAAAGTTTCTTCCTTAAACCCATAAATTAGAGATTAGTTTATGCCCTGAAGCATGAGGATTTACAAACCTTGCAAACTTGTGGATGGAGAGGTGGGTATTTTAATCCTTACTCTTGCAACTCTAGATGTTCTCACTGTCTAGACAGACAAACATTCTCTAGGTTGTATCCTTTTACTTCCAGCATATGCTGCTTTCCTGCCTTTCAATCTACATGGTTCTTGCCTCAAACAGAATTGTTACCACTGGGAAAAAAAACCTACTCTCCACACTGCCTGCCCTACCCCAGATGCCTCCGAACAGAAAACAAAACCAGTGCAGGCTGAAAAGACAGATGTACAACATCCTCTTACCAAATCCAGCACATCACTGCTCATCTTTACAAGAAATCCCTGGAACAGATCCTGGAAGATGTGAAGGATTTTGGTTAGGTAGCCATGCTTCGCTGCTCGAGCTTGCAGCCTGCGGATGGTTCTCTCTGTCTGGGATTTATGAGTTTCCTCCTTCAGCACCACTATGTACTGCCCGGGTAATCTCCACATGTCCTGAATTTAAACAAGCAGAAGAAGATTTTTCAAAGCCATGCACCTTCACAGAGCAAACACTGCTGTTCAAATTCTCACTGCAAGCTCAGTCACTTGAGCTGTTACTTTAATCAGCACAGCAGAGTTCATTTTATAATGTAATCTACACATGATCTGAAGGAAGGAACTGGGTGCAGTATTGTGAGCCCTAACTATTCAAAAATCATGAGATTGGCTTCACGGTCATGAGATTTTTTTAAAAAAATAATTTAGGTTTTCTTTGGCTTCTGGTTTTCGAGTCTGCAGAGCCCACATGGATCACATTTCCAAACTGTCCTCTGCAACCGGAAGGGCTAGAAACTTACAAAACAAAAGGGAGATTTTTACGTAATCACTTGACTCCAGGAGCTGGGACTTGAATAAGAATTTACGAGAGCTGGCAGCACCATGAATGCACTGAGCCTGTATTATTCTCATGGAGAGGCACTGAGCTCTCGCAGCTGCAGATGAAGTAGTCATGGGGAGATGCAGGTGCCAGGCCCATTCAGAGCTTAACAGGGGAATGAAATACCCCACACTTCTCATTAAACTGCATGGACACAGTTGCCAAGGCAGCTGCATTATACTCAGAAAACATCTTACCAAGTCCCCAAACAGTGTGAAATCACCACTTCATCATGGGGAGGTAGAAGGTAAGAGTGGGGGTTAAGTGGACAGTCTAGCAGGTCAGTGGGACACCAACCCAGCCCCATCCCATATGCTCAATTCCACCCTCAGTGACCAGAACCCTCCCACACTCTCAGGACAAGCCAACCGCCCTCCTGCCCAAATTTTTCTGTACCTGCAGCTCTCTGCATCACTTACCAAACCCTCCCCTCCTCAAGGGGAAGAAAAGGGTCCCCCCAGAGCTCTGTTTCTAAAGTCACCCAGTTGGCTCTAAAAGGGCTTAAGAGCCTGCTCCCGAAAGAGGTAGAAAAGAAACTACGAGGCCAGGTCCACAGCCTAAAGGCACCAGCCCATCGTAGCTGCAACGAGTTAGCGCCACAAGTCACTGCCTGCCCCCGCACACCAATGTGCCTTCCCTAAGCCTCCTTCCCAAGCATGGCTGCTTTGCAACCCCGCACGCTCCACAGCGCAAAGCCGCTCTCCAGAACAGGGGGCGCGTGGCTTTATTTATTTGATTTCTCTGGCTGTCACAGGACACAAGAGACGCTCAACGGACACCCAGGGAGCTCACACCAAGAAGGTGGCATGCGCCCATCCCTCTTGCCATCCCCTGGCACCGTCGCCTCTCGCCTGCTGCCCAAGAGGCTGCAGGCACGTCAGCTCCGTCTCTGCCCCTCCTTTATGCCGAGATCCACCTGATCACCACCACAACCCAGCGCTAACACAGAGACCTTTTATCAGGAGGTCCCGCAGGTGGGCACGCAGCGGTGCAGCTAGAACCAGCAAAAATCATTTGATTCTTTGCAACAGTTTGTTTTATTCATTTTATCCGCGGGGGGGGGGGGGGGGGGGGGAGGAAGATTCCTGCCCCCCTGGAGAGGGAGGCTTGGGGCAGAATCAGGTCCTGCCCTTGCGGGTGGGGCAGTCTCTCCTGGAGGAAGTGGGGGCTCTTGCCCCTGAGGGATTGGAGGCCTTGGGGGTGGGAAGAGAGTTGTGCCCTGCCCAGCAGCGCGGGAACCATTTTTATAGTGGGGGTGCTGAACCAAACTGGTGTATGATGGAAACCATTTCAAGCTACGGCACCCCTCGTACCAGCACTTATGGTCTCCCCGCCTCCCGAGGGAGTCGAGTCCTGCCCCCAGAAGGAGGGGAGGGGGGTTGGTCGGGGGGGGGACGGGGGAGTCGAGTCCTACCACGGGGTGGGGTTGCAGATGGAGCCTCACCCCGCAGCGACGGCTCCAAGTCTCCTGCCCCACGGGGCCGCTCAGGTTTGGCCGCAGGGCGGAGAGGGGGGAGCCCAGGCGCCAGGGGGCCGTGGCCGGAGCTGGGCAGCCCCGGGGGCAGACGCCGGCGCGGCGGGGCGAGCTCTTCGTTTGGTCTGCATGTGCGTGGCACGCAGAGCCATGGGCAGGGGCCAGGGAACCGGAGGCCCCCCCCCACGCGGCTAAGGGACTTGCCCAAGGTCAGCCGAGGAGCCAGAGGCAGAGCCAGAAAGCGGCTCCCCCGGCCTCGCAGCTCAAGCTCCCCTCCTGCACCAGGCGGCTCCCCGGCCCCGGGCTCCAGCCCCCTTCCCCGCGACCCAGCCCGCTCTGCCGCCAGCCCCGACGCCGCTCACCTTGTTGGTCCTGTAGAAAGCGGCCGAGCCCAGCTGCCTCCCGACCTCCGTCTGGTTTTCCTCCTCCGAGGGGAAGGACAGCGCCAGCTCGTCGTCCTCGTCGTGCTCCTCCTCAGCGGCGGGGCCCGGGGCCAGCAGGGCCAGCGTGCCCAGCAGCAGCAGAGCGCGGGGGCAGCGGCCCATGCTCCGGGGAGCCTTAGAACCCAGGGAGCGGCGGCCGCAGAGCCTAGAACCCGGCTCGAAGGCGCGAGGCGGAGCCGAGAACCCGGCTGGCGCGGAGCCTTTGGGGGCGCGCGGGCTGAGCTCTGTGGGGACCCCGGCAGGGAGCGCGGTCGGCTCCCCCGGCTGCTCCTGCCGCGGCTGAGTCGGATTCGCGAACGGCGAGTGCTCCCCTCGCGCACACGCTCGGTGTGGCCACTTCCCCCCCTCACACTTCCACGTGCTTCCCGAAATCTTTTGGGCGTGGATGTGCCGGATCACGCCACTATTGTCCCATCGGACCATTCTAGCTTGTTAAACATTAATTGGAGTTTTACTTATCCATTGAGATCAGGTTTCTGCCCCTTTTTTCTTTCCTGGCGTCATATTACAGGATTATTTAAGCAAAAAAAAAAAAAAAATACCATTCACAGCTTGAGGAAGAAAAATGCAGATTTTTCTGTGCATGAGCCACTCCAAATACACAAAGGAGAACAGTCTAATTAAATGCACCTGGGCAGTGATTGCATGTAATAGACATTGCTGTATTTTATACTTGTAATGTGCATGCAGTTTTATGCACACATATTACAAACTAGCAAACAGTCCTACTGTGGGTTATTGTATTGCTACCACATACAAGAAATAGTTGATTCCAGTTCTCCAGGGTATAATAAATTAACATTTTCCCAGTACTTTGATCCTAGGAAAGTATATTTTCCAAGGGCAACCCAGGCGTATCACACAATTGTACTGAGCCTAGCCACAAGTAAATGCTAACATTAAAACAGCAACATACACAGACATATCAAATTAGCCCAGCTAGGGACAAAGCCTCCTGACTGCAAGTCCTATAAATAAAACAGAGCATGGGGAAATGAATTTGTTTTTTTTTTAATTAGCTGGCAAAAATAAAGGGTTAACAAAATCCATTACTAGAACACACACTCCACCAGACAAACCGTCCTGAGGAGGGGCAGCAGTTATGTGGACATCCTGACGTCCCACAAAAGACACAAATAGTAGAAGCTTTGGAAAAGAATCAACCTTAAAACCAGCTAGTACAGTTCTGCATGATCCTTAGGGCAGGGATTCAGTGCTTTGCTTGTCACACATCACCTACTGTAAAAACCTAGGATTAAGGCAGACAGAATAAAATGGCTGCTCCATAAAATCCAGAGTGACCTGCAAACTAATCCCTGCAAAGATCTAGCTAAATTTGGAGTGAGATGAAAGCTGTCCCCAGGAAATAATAACGTCATGATAAGAGAACCCACTCAGTCCACCAGAACATGCCCTATGTATCTATCTTGGTTATCACTTTGCTGCATCTTCTCCTTTGAACAAGTGAATAGCAAACTCAGAGCCATCACTGGCAACCTGCAGAGTAACCCACGTAAGACAACAGAAAAGCCATCACCAGGAGGTGACATTGTCACACTGTCCCTAGCAAGGCACCACAGTAGGGCAGCAGGATCTGTGAACATTTACAAGCAACATGATTACAGCTGCAGGTTTGTCACAGCAGGGGAAAAAATTAATGGAAAGTGTGATCTTCCTATTTGACCGGGATCTTTTTGTGTGTCTGTGACTTACCCTGCAGCTGCAGCTCCTGTCCCGTGGGGCTGGGACTAGCTCCCGGCTCTGGGCATTGCAACCCAGGTGTGGGATCACAGATTTGGCTCAGATTTGTCCCAGCCACCCCTACATCATGATGGCGAGGAGCGAGGTAGCAGGCCAAACCTAAGTGGCACTGCAATCCAGCATGCCAGGTCGCGGCACCTGGAGCAGAGAGCCAGGTTCAGCCCTGCAGGGCACAGGAGCCACTACTGCCCAGGGTGAATGTGGGGTAGGCTCGTTTTCCAGCCCCTGCCTCCCTTCCCTTCTAAGCCAGGATTAAGGTTGGGGTGCAGGGGCAGAGGATGCTGCTGGGGGTAGTCAGTACCCCTTTGTTTGTCAGGGCATGTTTAATCAAAAATCGTAGTGCAGACACTAAACCCATGACTTTTACTAAATTTACCATGACTGTGATTTTTGATAAAAAAAATGCCATGACAAATCTGGAACCCTCAACATGATAATTCAGTGCTTTGCACCAAGGAAAGAAACAAAAAGAAAGAAACTTTGGTCCATCGTATACCTTGAAATGGAACTTCTCTCTCTATACAAAAGAAACCAGACTCCAAGTAACACTGAGCATTACTATTTTTAGGCAAATCATTATAGCATGAGAACTAATTGCGGCTCAGTACTATTAAATCTTTGCTGAGAAATGGGCCAACACTGCTAGTCTTCTGTGACATTTATCAGGGGTCGGTTGGGGGAATTTCGTTCACGAATTCTCCTTAAAAACTGATGCCATGTTGTGGCCCCTATGTTTGCAAGGGAGCAAAGAATTAGAAAGGTTCAAGTGTAATAACATTACAGAGAGGGGGAAGAAGAGATCCCTCCCTAACCCTAATATATTCTGCTCAGGACATTTTATTTTTGATGTTGAGAACAAAAATCTAACTGAGACTTTTCATGTATTAGTGAGAGAGCTGGCAAATCAAAGGTGGAAGCTCAACAACAGTTTTCAGAGGAAGGGGTTTGTAAGTTGCTTATGGGCTTCCTCTGGAGATGAATTTTCATGAAGGACTCTAATCCTGTTTAGGAATTTTTACAGGCGCGTCACACACTGCAATGATTTTTCCCCCCAGTGTTCTGGTCTATATTTTTGGGCAGCTGTCAGGATTTCTTTGCAAATCTTTGCTACCAAACCATTAGGAAATGTTTAAAATATCTGCATGAGGACAGTGTATTTATATAGAGCATCTTTGAGGCAGGAAGCCCTCAAAAATTTACCCTAGTTTAGTCCAATATATACTGCATATTGGAAGGCTCATTCAGAGATGCCGATTAGTTCAATACACTGGGCCTCAGGAGACCTGCATCTTGTTCCCAGCCCTGCCACTGACCTTCTGGATGACCTGGGGCAAGTGACTTCACCTCTCTGTGCCTCAGTGTCCCCTCTAACATGTCTATTTAGACTGCAAGCTCTTCAGAGCAGGGACTGTCTCCTATATGTTTGTACAGCGCCTAGCACTATGGGGCCCTGATCTTGGTTGCACCTCTAGGCTCTGCTATGGCTAATGAGAAGAGGGGGTTATGTGATAATATTAAGAAATAATAATTAATAACTGTAGTGGGGTGGCTGCCCCACTCCTATGCTAGATGGGGCTTCAGCAGGCCAGAGAGGCTGCGCAGGTTGGCAGCCAATCAGAGAAGGCCTGTTAGGGAGCCAATCAGAGGCTGAGTAAGAGGCAGCAACCAGGGCCAGGCAAGGCCCTATATAAAGGCTGCCCAGGCGAGAGGCAGTCAGTCTCTCTCAGGCCTTCAGAGGGTGAAGGTTGGTCTCCTGTGTGAGGGGACAAGCGGCTGAGGTGAGCAGAAGGGAACTCCAGCCTGGTACCTGCCAGGCTGCAGGCCCTGAGGGAAGGGGCTAGCCGGTGCAAAGGGGCCGAAGGGGAAGCAGCCCAGGGAGAGAGGCGGACAAGGGGAGAGAAGGAGGGCAGGAAGGCTGCTGCCAAAGGGTCCCTGGGTTGGGACCCAGAATAGAGGGTGGGCCTGGGTCCCCCCCTTTGACATGGCGATAGCAGACTGCACCAGACCCCTGACACGAAGGGTTAGACTTTGGGGTGTGGCTGGGTGCTGCGGCTGGGCGAAGTGAAAGACTGCTGAAAACCTCCCCCTGGAAGGGGGTGAGTGAGGACTAAGGGGCACTTCCAGAGGGGAGTGCCTTGAAGAGGATGCTGCAAGAAGGGAGCAATGTGGGTCCAGGCGCCAATGGAGGGTGAGAGACAGATGGGATACCACCAGTGGAAGGCGCGCCACACTGGACTGAGCTAATTCCCTGACGAGCCAGCAGGAGGTGCTGCGGTGGTGAGTCCCAACCCTGTCACAATAACACTTAAAATCATCTTATTTATATTTTCCAGTCCTTTGGTCTAAATACCATGTGCTGAGCATCACTGAGATAATCACACTGGCTTCTCTTTAGTACAAATGAGCTATTGCTAGGGGCTGAGCTTGCTCTTATTGAAGTCAATAGGAACCTTGCTATTGATTTAAGCAGAGATTTTCAAAAGAGCATAATGGAGTTAGGTACCAAAACCCATTGAAACTCTGTGGGACTTTAGTGCCAAACTCCCTTAGGTCCCTGTGAAAATCTGTGCTTTATAACAGCTGCAGCATCAGGCTCTGGTTTTGGACATTTCAAGTGCAAAAGCAATGAAATTAAATGGACCTTTACAGCAAATAGGAACTTTCAGCTAAACTGAAGGGACAACACATGGTATAAAGATGGCTTTGATTTAAAGTCCCAAGCGCATGCATATCTTACTGGGGTGGGATTTGACCACTAACCTTGTTAAAACAAATTAATTAGCATAATGAGAAGACAGAAGGGGTGACTTGTCCGAGCTCATGTGACCTCAGGTGGGGTAACTGAGGGGAGACACCAATCCTTTTGCTGCCAATTCTCTGCCTCTTGTCCATTTCACACAGCTGCTGTCTGCTCAGTGGCTCCCTGCAGCTTGGCTGCATCTCTGGGCAGCAGAGGCAAATTGACAAGCAAGGGAGCCCAGCAATGGGCAGGATCCTGAAACTGACATGAATTGCTCCAGCTTTTCAGCCCAGCCAACCCCTGCGGCCCTGAGATGTCCATCAGGCGTAAGAAGCTGACAGCACATGGCCCTCATTTTGCTTGGCAGCTGCTTCCACAGAACTCCACCTCCCGTTTCCCGGCCCTCCATGGAGCATGAAGAGTAAAAGAGCTGGATGTTCTCATCTCTTGTGCAAGGAGAGAAATCTTGTGTTAAATGTGAAATGCCCGAGAATCACCTTTAAAAATAACAGGGTCGGTCGACATTTGCAGAGCTGGGAACTAATGCTAGGCTCATAAAGGAGTAGTTCGGCCCCTCAGTACAAGTGGCCTGGTTTTCAAAGGCGCTGGGAACCTGCATCTCCCACTGACTGGGATGTGATTTGTGGGTGCTCAGCACTGCTGAAAATCAGGCTACTATATTTAGATGCCTACGTATAGATTTAAGAGCCTAACTGTAAGCACCCAATCTAGACCCTCACGTGGCTGTGGCCCTATTAGTAGCAGGACTTCTTAAGCAGCGGTGTGCATATGGGGCAGTAAAGTGAGGAGATTGATCTGTTCTTAAACCTTTCTGGGTAAAGTTTTATGGCACATATTTACCCCAGGGGCTGCTCAGCCCTCTGCCCCACTCCTAGCTCAGCGCTTCCAGTGCTCCTGGCGGCATCACAAGCCTCACAGCTTAGAGTCGGGTTGGTTTTTTTTTTAAACGGCTCATGATTGCAGGAGAAACTGGAGCTTTCTCATTTATTTATCTATTGCCCTTATGTGATGGGGTTTACAGACCCCACCCAGACCTGAAAGGGTTAATGTGCTGCTGTAGGCCTAATCAGCCTCTCCTGCTACACCTGTAGGGGTGCCAGGTCTGAAGGGAGGAGGGTAAAAAGGGAAGGCCCTGCTCAGGTGGGGGCTGGGTTAGGAGGAGTACAGATCAATAATATTCATGTGGTGAGAGACAAGCCTGGCCTGGAGCTGAGCTGGGATTGATGCCTGATTGAGCCTGCCTGGAGGGAAAGACAGGCATTGATAAGGAACAGTTTGGAAGTACCTGGGGACCTGATAGGCCCTGGAAGCAGGGTGTCTCACCAGAAGAGGTAGGAGAGTGAGTGAGAGCTGAGCCCAGGGGGTGAGTGGATGAATAACCCTGAAGGGGATGAGTGCTAAGTCATCTGGGCCAATCACTCCTTTATTTTGTGTTTTTGTTTGGACTGGGACTCTGGATTCTGTTCCCCGTCGAAAGGGACTGACGTGTTGTAGTGACCTGGCTGGAGGGCTGAGCCATGTAAACCACCAGATCAGGTGGGGAGACTGAGGCAGAGGGCCTGCAGTGCTTTGCCATCAGGAAGTGCATCAAGGCTGGTAGTCTGCTTGGACCTTGCTAATACCAGCCCCTGTCTCCTACTGTGAGAATGGAGCCAGGCTGTACTCAGCTAAGGAGGCCACCCACTAGTTCCCTACAAAATTCTCAAGTGGAGATGAGGCAACCTTAGTAAGACTGTCCCCATCCCTCCTATTTTCACTGGGTTGGAAGCAGCTGTCTCCTGATCAGCATGTGGTCCAGGGAGCAGGTAGTGAGGGATCAGGGGACATGGGAAGGCAGGGACTGGGCCCAGACAGGTAGACTTACAGGGGGGAAGGTAAGATGGGGCGCAGGGAGGAAGGCAGTGTGATAAAGGGAGAATGTGATGGGCAGGAGACTGAAGGGAAAGGAAGTTAGAATGTAGGGGAACAGGAAGATTAAAGACCGGGGTGGGGGGTGTGGACAGGGGAATTTTGGCATTTGTGTGTGTACATGAGGTTCAGTTTCCAGCCTGAACCCATCTTGTATGAACCCTGGGGTGGGGGCTTCCACCTGCCGCTCGCTGGCCAGAATGCGCTGCGGTCAGCACCGAAGCCATGGCTCCCGAGCCAGGCTGCTGAATGGGTCAGGTGGGGCTGGCTGCCGGCCCTGCTGGTAGGCAGGGATTTCAGCCAGGGAACCACACAGATGTTGAGTTGTCGCTTCCACCCGTTGCTGCCAGGTGACCTAGGCTGTGAGGCTGGTTGCTGGAGTCAGCTTGTGGGAATGCCTGAGAGGCGAGAGGCCCGGCGCTGTCCGTGTGTCTGGAAGCTGACAGATAGCGGCAGCCCTCGGTATAAATCCCTCCCTACGAGGCCTGCGCAGGAGTGTACATCACCCGGCTCCTTAGCCCTGTAAAACAAAGCGCCCAAAAGGGCAGATGGGGAGACAAGGTCTCGCTAACGCGCTCCCATGGCCCAGCTCGCTGAGGCGCTTTGCTGGGAGCACAGAAGCGAGGCCCTCGAACACAGCCATTCCCCCCCTTCGCCCCCAGGCTAGTGGCTAGTACTGGCAGTGCTCTGTGAGCTCTGGGGGCTGTGGGGCGGGGCTGCTGAGGTTCTCTGGTGTACCGTGGCTTGTTTCCAAAGGGGGAGGGCGGCTGATGCTTCACAGGGCTGGGTGGCACCTTGCTACCCCCTTCCTTTAGCGTCACAACATCTTTAGCGTCACGACATCTTGTCTGGGCCTGCTGTGGGCCAGCTCCTCAACCCCATAGGCCACAGGCAACACCAGCACTCCCCTCTAGGCCTTGCAGGCCCTGCTGTCGCTCTGCAGGTTAGCCATAGGCCCAGCCCGACCGCCGAGCATCACCCTGGAGCATCCAGCCCCTGCTGCACAGGATACTCGCCGTGCTCACAGATTCGTCGCTTCCAAAGGAACATGCAGCCCAGCTTCCCCGTCCCACGCAGATCACCGCTATGCTTAACGCACAGCACTTGGATACGGTTCTAGTGAAACCAAGTACGAGCATATTTAACGAAGCCCAGAGTTTCCAATAGAAGTGTTGGGTGAGTTACCTATCCCCATCTCGATATTATGAGATTCCTCATATAATACCTTGCTCTTGGTACAAACACACCCTTCATCCACAATCCCCAATTGCTTTACAAAGGAGGTCAATATCCTTATCCTACTCTTCCAGCTAGGGAAACTGAGTCATGGGGCCTTGCCTGAGATCCCCTAGGAAACCAATGGCAGAGGCTGGTACTAAAATCAGGTCCCTGAGTCCCAGTCCAGTGCTCTGTCCTCTAACCCACAGTGCCCGCTGAAGTGGCGGGACAGAGATTAAGGCCAAAAGAATCAAAAGCAGCCACTTATCTTGGAGTGCCCAAGTTGATATGCTAGGGCCTGACTGACTCCAGTGACTTTGATTGGCAGTTTGGGTGCTGAGTGTCTCTGAAAATGACACCCTGAACCAGCAAAAGGAAGGACAGGAGAAAAGCGAGTGCCTCCTGTGAGGTAGGGCTTACCGAGGAAATCACTCAGCACACACACATGCTGTTCAAGCCCCCATGCTCCCCTCTTGTCAAGTGCAGAAGAAACTTTTTGCTCATGAATTTTGATTTTGCCATAAATCCAGATAACTAGGAAAAGTTGTCAAAAACCAGCAAGCAGGTAAATGTTACTCATTCAGTGTGTAAAATTCAAGGAGGAACCTGTCCTCCTCCCCTGCAGTATCGACAATGCACTGGAAATGACTATATGCGCTTTGCCAGCAGAGGGCAGGAGGCAATAAGGTTATCAAAACTCCAGCAGCAAACTCCTGAGCCCGATGGGTGCTACCAAACTCCCTACGGTGTGAGGTAGGGGGTAGTGTGCACCTGTGGCGTAGTGCTCTGCTCTCTGTTGCATTCTGATCCTAGGGCTGCTCTGTGCATGGCCACTCCTTTGCCCTCTATTAGAGCTGCTTAAGGGTAGCTCTAACTTCTGCTGGACTGCAACAGCCGTGTGCCAAAGCTGCAGCAGAGGATCGGCCTGGCCTAGCATAGGGGCATCATGGCCGTGCCTCACGTCTCTGATTGTACCCTGCTTCCTTTCCATACTGGCACCAAGGAGGGTGAGTGGCCAAAGAACCCTAACATCAGCCACTGGAGGGCCTGGCATGTAATTCTCTTTCAATGAGGGAAAAACACAATCCTCTGCAAACTTGGAGACAAAACTCCTTTGGGCAGCATATGTTTGCTTTGAAGTAGGACATTAAAATCCCCAGGGAAACTGCTCAGTAAATTGTAGGTCAACAGCTGAGCTGCATAATGGAACTGTGTGCCATAGAAGGCAGACTCGAGTTCACCGCTGGTATTTCTGTAGAGAGCTTTACCACTGAGCTCCCAAATCTGTTTATACAGAGACCGCCCAAAAAACCCTTGTATATTTGTGTTTGTTTTCTTGTAATATTTAGATTGGGAAGAGAAAAATGGCATATTTATGCCCAGGGAATGCTCCGTAATCTTTAGCACTTATTAGGTTCCATTAACTCCACACAGCTCCTGTGAGGGAGATAAGAATTGTTGTCCCCATCGTTAAGATGGGGACAACTGAAGCAGTGATATTAGGGGATATGCCAATGGGAGGGAATTGGTGCCAAAGCTTAGGGAATAGAACAGGGGCCTGAGTTCTAACTACTACCCACGCTTCCCCTCCCAGGAGAGACTTCATAGAAGTGCAGGACTTGAAGGGACCTTGGAAGGTCATCTAGTCCAGTCCCCTGCACTCAAGGCAGGACTACATAATAACTAGACCAGGGGTCTCAAACACATGGGCTGCATATGCGGCCCGCTGAGTTATTTGCTGCGGCTTGCCAAGCTCGCCGCCACACCCCCCCCTCCCCCCGAGTTATTTCCTGTGGCTGCCAAGCTCCCCTTACCCGCTGCCCCGCCCCTCAGCACACCGCATCCCCGCTCCTCTGCCTACCTGCAGGTGCTTCCTGCTGCCAAACAGCTGTTTGGCGGTGCTTAGCGCTTTCCAGGAGGGAGGAGCGAGGAGCCGCATGCTCAGGGGAGGAGGCGGAGAAGAGGCGGGGCAGGGGTGGGGATTTGGGGAAGGGACGGGAAAGAGGTGGGAAGGAGCAGGGCAGGGGTGGGGCCTCATGGAAGGGGTGGAGTGGGGGCGGGGCTGGGGGCAGCGGAGGGGGGTTGTCCGTGATGCGGCCCTCGGGCCAATGTACTAGTCCTCATGGTGATTCTAGTTTGACATCCCTGAACTAGACCATTCCTGGCAGGTGTTTGTCTATGCTGTTCTTCAAAACCTCCATTGACAGAGATTCCACACCCTCCATTGGCAATTTCTGTCAGGGTGGTTAAGCACTGGAAGAAAGTTTTTCCTAATGTCCAACCTAAACCTCCCTTGCTGTAATTTAAACCCATTGCGTCTTGTCCTATCCTAAGAGGTGAACGAGAATGACGTCCTCACCAGTCCTGCACTCAGACCACGAATAATCATAAGTCAAAACACAATGGAGACACTCACACATGGGTATTTCCTGTGTGTATTCATGCTTGTGTACTGTAGGTCTCTTATGTAAGAATACGCTAGGGGCTGAGAAGTAGGCATTAGTATCACTCCTGGCCCAAGAGATTAAATGTCGAATTCATGTAAAGATCTGCTGGTGTAAAGGGTTTAGACCAACAAGGCCATGTCTACACTAGCACAGCTGTTGGCAAAACTTTTGTCACTCAGGGGTGTGAAGAAACCCCACATCCCTGAGCGATGTAAGTTTTGCCGGTATAAGCGCTCGTGGGCACAGCGCTATGTTGGTGGGTGAGTGACATAGCTATGGCTGCCCGTTGAACTGGTTTTATTATGTTGACGGGAGAGCTCTCTCCCATCGGCATAACATGGCTACATAAGCGCTCTTACAGCGGCACAGCTGCATTGGTACAGCTGGGCCCCTGTACACTTTGAAGTGTAGACATGGCCCAAGTCATGAACTGAGGGGGTCTTGTGCTCTTGTTTTTTAAATATGTTCTGACTCCTACAGTAGCCGGACTAGGAGCAGCTCTCCTAGCTCAGATAAAACGAGCACCAGTGTGTTTGCACTTGATTGTTGAACCCCTCCAGAGCTACAGGCAGCTCCAGCAGTGAAAGGCCTGACGGGTGGTTTCCCCTGTATTCGCAGCCCCTGAGAACCTGTTCCCATGTGCTCGCTGGCTCAGTATTTAGGCCAAAGAGGCTTGAAAGGTTTGACTGGCCATCCCAAGACTAGTTCAACCAACTGCAAGCAGGGCATGTCAGTCTCCCCTACAGCTGCCAGCGATGCAGGTTTTCAGAGCCTTCTATTCTGCCACTAGCTCACCCAGCCACATGAAGCCCTGGTTTAAAAACAGACTGAAATCTCAAAGCGGGAGGTTCATCTCCCCAGCAGTGTTCTCAGCCAAGACCTTCCTTTGAGGCCCCGGACACCCACCTGCACCAGATATATACTGCGAATATACAAACATGCCAGTAGGGGTCAGCACTCACTTCCTTCTGTAAGCAGACCCCAGGCCAAGCGCTAGGCTTGATTCACAAGGAAGGGCTCTGGAAAGGCTGCGGCCAGCGTTTTCAAATGTGGGTGCCTAAAGGAAGGCACCTAAATCCCTACAGAGGCACCTCACTATGTGACCCGATCAGTGGGAGCTTTTCAGGCCTCTTCGTCACCTGCCTCATGTTGAAAATACCGGCATGCTGTGCTGCCAGCCGCTAAACTGGAGAAGCGGCTCAGCTCTGTACAATGTGCCCGTGTCCCTGCCTCCGCTAGCATATTGTAAAACTGAAGATCTTCCTCTCTGCTGACCCCACCTCTGCTGTCTGGGGGGCAAAACCTGGCTTCTCATTGCCATCGGGGTATTTTAAAACCAGGACAACGAGAGACCCACCCCACTCTCCGGCTCGGATAGCTGGAACGGATGCTGGGGGAAGAGATTCTCCCCCTATG
This sequence comes from Chelonia mydas, assembly GCF_015237465.2. Classification (NCBI taxonomy): domain Eukaryota; kingdom Metazoa; phylum Chordata; order Testudines; family Cheloniidae; genus Chelonia; species Chelonia mydas. The sequence goes on from NC_057854.1 coordinate 93,242,357, forward strand.
CCCAACCCAGGTTGTGGAGTGACCAGACAGCCCCACTGCTCCAGCCCCACCATGTCCCCTCCACAGAGGGCAGAAGGGAAGATCTGCATGGCACTTACCCCGAGCTGACCCTCACCAGCACCAGATCAACGGGGCTGTGCAGGAGCTTGGACCCCGGCCTCAAAATGGATCAACTGCCAGCCAGCCCTCCACAGCCACACAGGCAGGCACTGTTCCAACCCACCCTGGGACACCGTCCCTGCCCCCCCCAAAGATCTTAGCTTCTCCGTAGCCAAAGGGTGGGAGGGGAATAGGCACAGAGGGGATGTGACTTGCCCTACCTGGCAGGGCAAGCACACAGGTGGCAGAGCTAGATCTCCGTGGTCCCAGCCGAGTGCCCTGTGCACAAGAGCAGGCCACCGAGCCCGAGGGCATGCTTTACAGTACACACGAGTTGCTCATCGGAACATGTTAGGTTTTCATTTCTTCCCCAGTGAAGATGGTTATTGCTAGCAATGTCTGTGGGTTCTTTAGCTCCCTTGCCCTCCACCAGCACCACCTCAAGATTATTGCCTAGGACCATGCCTAGCTAACAGCGGAGACGTACAGCCGAGATTTTGGCTTTCTGCTTTGTCCCGTTTTTAATTTCATGCAGGAATGTCTCTCTTCCTACAATGTTTAACCTCCACTGAGAGCAGAGTAGTTCAGACTCAGACTAACATCAGCTTCGTTCCCTGAGGAATTACCTCACCGGGGCTATCTGGGTAGTGGTTTGTGTGCACAGAAAATGCTACACGGACAGACTTGGCGTCTGAGCTCTGTCAATGCAGCTGCGCTCCTGATGTGCCTGAACCCTGAGCTGAAGGGGCCACCTCTTGGAGCAAGGGGATAGCCCAGTCTCTGCTGAGATTGTCAGCCATGGCGATTGTAGCTGATGCTTGTTGGAAGGTGGACTGAAATGACCAATTCGGGTGCGATGGTGATGTGGCCCCGTGTAAGAACCTAGAGAGAACTCATTTCACATGGGACAGAATAGCTATGAAAGGCCAATAGCTGTCGCCACCTACTGTCCAAAGCTGAATTTGAAGTGGAGATGTAGGGCTGTATCCTAACCCCGGTAACATCCTGGCCACCCCACTGAAGTCAACCTGTAATGTGGGGCAGAGTTTGCCCCAATCTACTTGTCCTGTTCCCAGCTGTCCCTCATGCCAGCTCTCTGACAAATAATGAAAAGATAAAGCCAGCGGTAATATCATAAACAGACCAGCGTGCCCGCCCACCCACCTCCAGCGTGGAGAAAGCTCACCCTTGATGTGACCCCACTCGTTTAACCAATGACCCATGTGCTATCTGTTGCATGTGGCAGACCCAGAATGCCACCTAGAAACAGAGTGAGAGGAAAGGAAGGTTTGGGGGAGAAATGGAGAGCTGCATGGAAAGGGAAAGAGTCTCAACGGAGCATTCACCCTCCGTGTATGACGAGTCAAGAAGAAGGGACGGAAGAGGAGCTAAGTACCAGGCAATTTCTGGAGGATCCAAAGACTGGTCATTCGAGAACGTAAATGGCAGTTAAAGGGAAAATAGCCAGCCAAGTGTAAACAGTTGGAATAATTGTTCCCTGCACCCTGCCTGCAGTACTTAGGAAATGCTTTCCTCTTTACTCCCCACCTTTATCACAGCACGGTCAGCCATAAATATATAAACAGTGTGTGAAAGCCTAGCCCTGTGGGAGTTTTGCCACTGACTTCAATAGGGTCAGGATTTCACCCCAGTCTTTGACCTTGGTTTTTGCTTTCCAGTGTCTCTGGTTCTATTCAGGATGTAAGTGAGCATGAATCAAAGTTTATTTTTTGTATGACAGTCAGTCCCATTGTGCTAGATGCCGTACGAACACCTAGTCATAGGCAGGCCCTGCCCCACAGAGTTCACAGCCTAGGATATAAGCGAGTAACAGCTAGTGGGAGGTAGGCGGAAGAGAACTGGAAGCGTGGCGGGCAAGGGTTTATGTACAATGGTGTGCAGAGTCAGCCAGGTTGAAAGGACAGTCCATTTTTGTTTGCTATATGTAAACAGGAAATAAGCATGATCTTAATGACCCTGGCAGGCCGGCTGGCCATTGGCAGGTGTCAAGTCCCCATAGGGACCATGATGGGAGTAGGTCTTAAAGGGAGGATTTGAAAGACCTGATGCACTAGTTCTGGGATGTGATACTGCATGTGGGCCTTGAAGGATTCACTTACCACAGCTCAACTTCAAATCAGACGCAGAACAAGCCACTTAATCAGGGTGGCCCTGTGTCCCACCCAGTCGAGAGGAGATTGCACGGTCCCCAGAGACAGAGCCCTGTTCAGCATCTAAACTCCCTCCTAGTTCCTGCAGAGTTTATATTTTCTGCTCTTAACACCATGGAGATTGCACAGATTGGGACTGAGTGTAGATGCTCCGCTCTACCGCCGGTAGAGCTAACATGGGTTAGAAAGAGGAATATCCTAAACCAACAGTGTTCCCTGGGAAGGCCAGTCCCAAGGGATAGTACAGTAATGCCAATAAATAGGCTGTTTTTCCCATTGAATGAGATTAGAAAGGTCCCATCCCAATAAACTATATACCACTAAAAGGGAATATTCTATATATGATTTGTGTAAATCAGCTTTTTCCCACACTCACTCGGATGTACTGAGTGACACAGACAGGAGCATCAGATCCTCCCTTAGTTGTCTTTTTTTTTTTTTTCTAAGCTGAACAGTCCCAGTCTTCTTAATCTCCCCTCATATGGAAGCTGTGTCATGCCCGGTAAGGTGAGGCTCTGTGATTTGTCCAGAGTTCAAGGCAGGACTCTGAAGGACGTGTACAGGTCATAGCTCCCATTGGGTTGGGTGTCTCTATTTATTGTAAACAAGACTTTAAAAGCAATTATGTTTACATCTCTTCTGGTGCCAAACAAGGCCTGTCTCTGACAAAATGACTTAAACCAAATGCTTCCTATTGAGGGGCGGGGGGGGATCCACAAAAGAACTTTAAGTGCCTCAACTCAAGCTGTAGGCACTGAAGTCTTGGGTTTGGCTGCCTACATCCCAGCTTTGGAGCCAATCCACAAATCTGGTGCTGAACCCTGTCGGTGCCTAAACTCCTTCAGCATCTCCATTTTTCACAGCGCCATTTCTCTCGGTGCCTATGTTCTGCAGCTGGGGATATGCTGGCATACGCTGCTGCCTCACTCTAGGCATCCGGACACCCATCTCTCAACTTAGCCCCCCAGCAATTCATGAACTGGAGAGAGACAGGCATTCGGCTGCCTACGTTGCATGCAGGACCCCATCTAGTAGGCATCCTCAGAGACTGTCTACTGGTTGGGTCCCATTCCAGGAGCAAAGGAAGAGGGGGTGGGGTGCTGCCCAGGGACTAGCACACTTGCCTGGAATGTGGGAGACCCAGGTTCAATTCCCCCCTGCCTAGCAGAGAGGAGGAAGCAAAAATTTGAACAGGGGTATCCAGCCTCTCAGGAGAGTGCTCCAACCACTGAGCTCTGGGATACTCTGATTCATCCGTTGAAGCTGTTGGTCTCTGGATTAAACAATGAAAGAGTGGTTGGCGCAGGGGGGCTGAACCTGGGGTCTCCCATCTCCCAGGTGGGTGCCTGAACCACTGGCCCCCAGAGTCATTCAATGACTATTTCAGTATTTATCCACAGTGGAACAATCACCCGCTCCATCCACTCTTTCATTATTGATGCAGAGTACAACTGATTCAACAGGAGGCCTATGAAGGGTGTTACCACCACCAGACCTGGGGAATTGTTCAGAGGCAGTCCAGTGGTTTAACTAGGAGTTTGGGGATGTAACTGAGCCAAAGAAAACAGCCTGGGTTTGCCTCTGCTGTGCCCTGGAAGATCCGTATCCGAGCAAGAGGTCAGGGAATGAAAGGCCGGCTCACCTATCTAATGAGACTACCAGCTAACAATCACCTACACAGTGGGGACTGGAGGGAGGCCACCAATTCATCTCACAGGCGTGACCCAATATTCTTCAGAGGGGAGCAACCTTCTCGCAACAGAAGCCAGATCAGAACCAGGGGCATATTGCTGTGGGGTGTTATCTGAGCCATCCAGTTGCTTAGGTAGCTTGTGATTGTTACCGATCAGTCCTAATGAAAGATTTTGTGAGTGACGCTGAACCCCTCCCTCTCTATCCATGGGGTCCCTGTCCATTTTAGAAATAGGCCCAAGTCACAAGATGCCTCAGATCCAGAATGGGGTCTGCACTTTCGCTGGGTGGGTGGATTCAGGGCTCTGCTTTGGGTTAACTTATAGTACAATGCCAGGGCCTGGTTCGTTGGTGCCTTGCACCCTGTATAGTCACTGTCCAGTGTTCCTGGCAGCCCTTAGCAGCGGAATTCCATTTCAGGAGCATTGGCAACCACTTTGTTCAGGTGTAAATGTCCAGCTAGCAGGTGAGGCAGTGGGGATCTGGCCTGAAGGGAGAACACTTACTCTGTTACCCCCAAGTCTCAGGGGGAAATTAGGACTCTGCAGGACCCCCTGCTGCCACCCACAGATGCAAACAGCATCATTTTGGAGAAATCCACCTCTGCATGTGCTTTCTGTAGGCTATTTAATATCTCAGAGAGCCATTTGTGGGGCTGACAAGCAGTGAGATTTGGTCTTCTCATGGTATTTCCTCTACATTGCTATATCATAAGAAAACCAAATAACACATTAGTTTGACATCAAGGGCTCCCTTGGGCATTAAAAAGCCTGTGAAAAACATAAATGCAAGACCCAATATATGAGACACAACCGCTCTCAGATCCCCAAGCACCCCTTAGAAATAATCTGTAAAGATCTTTAATTCCAATGGCCTGAACTGTGAGTGACCTTGTGCAGCAACAGCCTAGTGCTCAAGTGTATGATCCTGTTGAATGAAAGCCAAGTAAGTGTGTGTGTCATGGCCCTTTGCTCAAAGGCAGATCAAGGACTCTCTGTACTTAGCTCCTGTGGAAAACTCCAATTGCACACAACCTATTCACATGATAAAATGAAACCAAATGTTAATGGAATAGAACCTGCAACACCATCATCACTGTATCATTCAACTTCAGGCCACAGACCTACATGGCCCTTTACAAATATAAGGGCCCAGGTTTTCAAACAGAGGTGCACTGTTGGGGTGCTGAATAAATGACCTGGTTTGCAGATGGCCTAGTTAGGAGTCACATGGCTGGCAATTGTTTTGCCACTCATGGTCAGTTTCACATAGCTGCTGCTGGCTTGCTCCATGGCTTGCTGTCAACTTGGCTTCATTTCCCAGCACCAGGAGGCAAACAGACAAGCAAAGGAGCCCAGCAGCTGCAGGATCCTGAAATTGACTTGAGTCATTCCAGCTTTTCTTCCCAGCTGACCCCACGAGACATCTGTCAGAGCATGAAGTGGTTCCTCGGAAGCAAGGAGCTGACAGCTCGCGAGCTGCATTCTGCTTGACTGCCTCTCGCCTGCAGAACTCCTCGCCCTAGATCGAGCCGCCGGCCGAGGTGAGGAGTTAAGGAGCCAGACATTCTCAGCTGAAGTACCTTTTAACCTGGAAACTACAGCAAAATAGCATTCAAGATCCCTAGTATTGGTACTAAGTGAATTGTGGGGCTTTTATGATTAGAAAAAAGCTTTGCCAAATCTATGCTTCGTGAAATCCACCTTGGGTGAATACACTGTTGCCTACCTAAAAACTAGTCCTGCTGTTTCAGTCAGAGAAGTTAGTCTTCTCCTTCCTAAGCACATGATCTGGCCCTGATCCTGCCAAGGGTCACGCTTGTGCTGAACTCTGTTTGCATCGACAGCCCTTTTCAAGACGATGGGACTGCTCCCAGGCTGAAAGCCAAACACATGTAAGGCTTTGCAGTATCCGTGCCATAGTTTGCATGGTGCAGCATTGCTGCCTTCTACGGAAAAACCTGCATGAGGGGCTCAGGGTTTCCTGTCTCCAGATGGTACTTGCACTGAATGCTCTTGGGGAAGAGATTTGGATTGTGGAGACTGTGATGCCAGCCAAATCCACAGATCTTAGGGATATGCAGAGACAACGGCTCCCCAGCCCCTGGGCAGCACAGACCTGGACTGTCACAGGTAGTACCAGGGCCCTATATTCCACCCTGCAATGTCCAGGTGATCAGCCACTTGTTGGCCTGGATAGCCCTGCCTGGAGTAAGGACTCACTTTCCTGAGTACCGTATTTACCTAATTATTTTCACTGGGCAATTATAAAATCCATTGCATTCTTTCTTGGACATTGGCGTTTACATTTGCTGCCAGCCTGAGCCCTGGCCTCCCATTTGTTCCCATTAACTCAGGGTCCAAAGAACGAGCGGTGGGCCCCAGCAGACTGGGGCCCAGATTCTGAGCATTCTAGTGCAACTGGCTAGGGCTTGGGTGCACGTTTTAAGGGCCCAAACTACATTTCCCCCTTTGAAAATATGGCTCTGCGGGTGCAGGGAGGAGGCCTGTTAATTGATGCCAATGGACTCCCAGTATCCCTGGCATCTCCCTGGGATTGCAGCCTCCATGTCAGTTAGGCCAGCAGCTATATACAGGAGTAGGGGAAGTGAGTGTGGAGAACCGACCTGTTGGGCATTCATTGCTCTCAGAAAGCTCTCCAAGCACTCGTATTCCACAGAGGGTTGCAAGACAGGCTGTGTTTTCAGTAATGAATCAGACCTTTTTTTCTTTTCTTTTTTTTTTTAATGTTCCAAACATCCTATCTTCCCCCTACAAACCAGTGCACTCTCAGGAGGCAGGATGCGACCGAACAGCCACAAAGCCTGCAGCTGGCTGTGGCCTCCCCGGAAGCTGCCCCCAACCCCCAATCTAAAAAGGGTTGATCTGCAAGGCACTTGGAATACTGAGCATCACTTGAGCCAGCCTGGGCCTGTCTCTGACAGTCTCTTTCCCCTCTCCAGGGTTAGGTCTCTGGCTCAAAGATAAAATCATCTGCTATCAGTAAATTCTCTGGCCCCTCTTTTAACCCGTAATACATGTTGTTGTCCTCCTCTTCCACACTCTGTCTCTCTCCTGATTCTGCTGCCTTTGAGCCAGAACCTGAGACCAATGCAAACTGTCTTGCTGAGGCAGTCGCAGACAGGTAGTTCTGGGATAGGGCCGGTGTTTGCTCCTGGCTTGGATGCCACCTTTCCGCCAGCGGTGAATCAATCAGGGCAAAATCTTCATAGCAAGGAAGCTCAGACCTGAGCTTCTGGGTGTACCCCTGTGGTGGGAGTGGATTCCTCAGGGAGCTGGTGGATCCCCCCAGAAACAGGCTGCTGGAGGTGGATCCCTCGGAAGAGGGAAGGTCAGTGTCCTCCGGGAAGGAAGCCAGCGGCGCTGCACTGTGGGACCTCTCTGATGGGCTGAAAATGGCATAAAAGTACATTTAAGGGCACAGATTCATTTACTGGCTGGTTTCTGTTTCCCTGTTTTGTGTTTTGGCCATGGGGTTTACAGTAAATCAAGCCGAACAGATGCTCGCTGAGTTCGTGGTGTTCCTTTCACCCGCTGACTTGTGCCTGGTTTTCATAATGATGCCATTCTGTTTATTTCCCCTCCCCATTGTGGATCTCAGCTGCCACTAGCCAGGTGAGGCTCTGACACCATATTGACAGAGAGCCCAGTGCCTCCATTATGGTACCTGCCCATCCCTCCTCCTCTTCTTCATCTGCTGTGCAGCAGCTTCCAAGGAGAATGTCAAAGGACACAGTGACAGTCTCCTTGCTGTAAATCCTGGCACAGACCTAATCAGACTCTAGTTGCTCTCCTGCCAGTGGTTCCTGGAGAATAGAGAGCTCAGAGCTCCTTTCATCACCCAGGAGATAGGTCTGCTGTGAACTGCTAACTGCCTATCCAGAAATAGTTTAAGCAGACCAAGAGCATGTCAGAAGGCAATGACCCAGTAACCTCCCCCTGCCATTTCAGTTGGCTATGATACTCTTCACCTCTCATCCTAAACAGTTGCATAGTGTTGCTTATGGACACCACCAAAAAGCCACCATGTTCTACCCCAGAGATGACTGCATTCCAGCAAGGGGGCCAACTGAGTCCTACATCAATAGTTCATACAATCAGTTAGTAACCTTTGTAAAGCAGTTGGGGATCGACATGATTTATTGTTCTGACAATTCTAACCCAGGTTCTTACACTGAGCCCATCACCATGGCATCTGTACGCCTCACTTGAAGTCTTTAAATGAAGAAGTAGTTAGGTCTCTCTTTGCCTGAAACTCTGAACTGGGAACATGGATTTATTCTGAGGAATGACATTTGTTTATTGAGATGTATACCAGTGTAAGGAAGTTGCCTTCCCCAATCAGATTTTGGAAGTGATTTGATCAAGTCTGCTACAAATAATTTGGATAAAAAGGCACATGATAGTTTGCCAAACTTTGATTAAACGTTCCCAAAGAGAACATAATTTAAATAATTAATATTAACTAAATACCAGCTGATTACAGCAAGTGAGGGAGCTAGATTCAGGGTTCAGTCTAATGATGATTTCAATGAACATATGCACTGAAATAATATTCAGTGCCTGTGAGCTCTGTGCTGATCTAGGGTTTGCCATCATGGACCCCTGGGTAGGACCCGGCTGGGATGCTAAGGGGCCCAAACCCTATTGGCAATCCGTATTTGGGAAATAATTACCTATTTTTGCTTTAAAACAGGGAAGTGAAACCCTGCAATCCTCCAGGAAGGTTAGGAAAGGGCAAAATCCTGCAGTTAATCATGCAGGGGGTGATTTTCAAAGGCACAAATGGGGACCTGGCTGCCCAACTGTCCTTGGTGCATTTGAAAACCTTCCCCTTTCCAAAAAAACACCCCTTCCTTTGACTTCAGTGGGTGCTGGCTCAGGCTCTCATGAGGCCGGAGCTGAGTCGGGGGCTGTTTTTCTTATTTAAGGGGCTAGAGAAAGCCCGTTGCATTAGCCTTGAATTGTGTTTTGGGAGAGGAGAGAGCGCCGCAGCATCTAGTTAGGCTCATGTGAACTCAGAGTGTCCTAAATTGCTTGAATGGATTCAATCCAGTTGTAGAACTCTGCGTGAAGCGTCTGACGAGCAAGTTCATACCCCGTCATTCGCTTGGTTCCCCTACAGAGACGTTTGCCAGGCACCGTGTTCCTGCTGGCCCACGCAGCTCTCTGGCTTCACAACCACAGCGGCTGAGCAGGAAACCAGTCACCATGCCCCTTTCACTGCTGAACCTCCACCTCCTGGGCTGTGCTGCTGTCACATGTCACTAGTCTCCTGATGGGCCTGGGATGTTGGGGTGTGCCCAGAACATCCAGCATCACAGCAGTGCACCCTACCTGCCCTGGATTGCGCTGCTTCCTACCTGCATTGCTGCTGTTTTCATTGCAGTAGCTCTCAGGATGCCCACATGAGGTATGGACCTGGGCTCTCACACCAAACAGCAGTCTAGGTGTTTGGCTGGAGCCCGGGCTCTGAAACCGGGTGAGGTGGGGAGGGACTCGGAGCCGGGGCGCCAGCCTGAGCCCGAGCACTTACGCTGCTGTTTGTAGCCCGCCGTAGCATGAGCTCGAGGTTCTGAGACTCGGTGCCATGGGTTATTTTCCCCCCGTGTAGACATGCCCGTAGAAAGAGACAGTCCCCGTCCCAAAATGCGTACGGGTGCCTGCAGCAGGCATGTCCCCGTTAGATGTATCGAGCGGGAAGGATTTGATCACTATGTCTGCTGCCTATTTTTTGTCTGTCCTTATGTCTGTAATGAGTGAATCTCCATAAGTGCAACTTTACTGCCCTTTGGACTCCTATATAGCAGAGCCTCAAGGTCACCTACCTGCTGATTGTTGCTGTGACCACTTGGGGCACTGGATCTCTGCAAGTTTCTCCATTGCTCTCTGAGATCCTGTGGACCTCAGCCTTGGCCTGTACAAAGGGATGGGGACATCCTCTTGTCTTGAGCTCACAGTCACCTAGGAGTGGGGCCGTTTGAATCCCCAGACACTCCACAGAGCCCTTTGCTTTCCTCTGGATCTGTTCATAAGATGGCAGGCTTTTCTCATAGACATTAGCTTCTTCCTGGCTGGTGTAGGGAGTCTGGGAGCTGGGGTGAGGGAGAAAGAGGGGAAGGGACGCTATTAAATTCTGCCATTTAACCGGATTCCAATAGTTTCTGGTTAGACGCAGGAATTTTATCATTTGCTGAGAAAGAAAAGAATAAAATGCCACAAAAGGGAAGAGCAGCACGTTCATGTCACATCGAGGGGATTTGTATTGGAGAGGGGCTATACCCAGATCCCCACATCTGAACTGCCCAGACTCCGGGGAGGTTTGAATCCAGCCCATAGTGACCAGCGGTCACCCCCAGCTGAGAGGCATTGAAATTCACTATTGGTCTTAGTCTAGTTCCTACTGAGAGAGCCTGCAGTACATCCCTGCTGCTGTCGATGGCAGTTTGACGTGGGGGACTCAGTGGGAGGTTGGCTAGGAAAGGACTGAAATCAGTGGGACGGCTAGCTGGGAAAGGACTGCAGGGTCAGGTCAAACTACCCTCCCTTCCTCCACACTACTGTTGGCAGCCTCATCAGAGAGAAGCCATGTAGTCAAGGGTTGAAAGAACATGGAAATGGAGTCCTCAGTTCCAGAACAAACTGCTGCTTTTTTTTTTCCAGACAAAATATTTTTAGCCCTCCCTCGTGCCAGGGTTTTCAGACCCTGACCTCATCCCCCGAGGCACACAGATAACCTTGTGTACAAGCTAAGGCGCTCATTAAAAACCAGATTGCAAACTGTTGAGCTGAGGCTGAGAGCCTGGGGTCCTTCCAACATACCAGCTCTTCTCCGGAATTTCATTTTCTATCGAAACAGCAGGCTTGTGTGACAGGAACTTCTCGGACTCCGTCTCCATGGGGACAAACGTTATCTTGGGGGGGAAGAAAAAAAGAGGGATGAATCATTCCTCTGAATGTGAACAAAGAGGGTGAATCTCCTGCAGTGGAGGAGGAGTTTTCCCTGGCATAGGGCTATCATTAACTCCTTCCCAGCGGTCACATCACACTTTACTGGCACTGTAACTAGGTATTTTTACATCCAAATCACTGCAAAGGAAGAGGTATCTAAGCCCCCACATCACATTTACAAAGAATAGACAATATGCAAGCTACTCCCCTGGCCAGGAAACTCAGGCTGATAAGAAGAACCACAACAGGGGCTCAAGCTTCAGAGGGGTAGCCGTGTTAGTCTGGATCTGTAAACGTGGCAAAGAGTCCTGTGGCACCTTATAGACTAACAGACGTATTGGAGCATGAGCTTTCGTGGGTGAACACCCACTTCGTCGGATGCAACAGGGGCTCAGTCGTGCAAGGTCCTGAGTGTTCAGTGGTCCATGGAGCAGGCTCAGAACCTCAAGTCTGCCCAGGTTTGGACTCGATTATGTCACCAATAGTGCACTCAGTCCTGCCATCCTGCTGGATGACAATGGGCATTCTGCCTTCTGAGGCACAGAGGAGACAGGTAGGGGAATGCCAACTCATTCCAAATGGAACTTGTACTGGGCCAACTGGTGGGCCTGCAGGCTCTGAAGCACAAATCCCAGCAGGAGTTGCCAGCTTGGCCTCCCTCAGCACCATCAGAAACTGTGGCAGATCTTGAGGGGAGACAGAGCCCTTCAAGGGAATCAGAGCTTCATCATGGACTTCAGTCTGAGGAGAAGCTGGGGGTTCCATAGCTTTTCCCCTCTCTCCAGGAGCCATGTTTGGTGGCCAAAGCTCTGGGGGATGAGACTCTTCCCAGAGATTCTTCCCAGAGAGGGACGGATGTTTGAATGGGTTATTCCAGCCTAGAGGCTGCAGTCCCAAAATGGAGACATCTGGGAAAGGATGGGCCAACGGGTCGGATTCCCAGCATTCCCAATCCACACCCCTACAGACTCTGAGGACTGGATCCAATTCTAAACTTCATGGCTGGCCTCTATCACTCTTATGGGCCAAACCAAAGCCCCAGAGCCAACCCCTCCACCTCCCACCCCAACCTTCAGGAAGTCTGGATCCAGATCCAAACTCTCTCTAGTTTACAACTCTCTCTTGGTGACACTAAAAAGGCCTAATTGCCAGCAATTAAAGACACCATATAATACAAAATTCGGGAGAGGGATCCCTATCACAGGTGAACCCTTCAGCTTATTGTGCTATAACTTCCAGTTCTGCCCCTCCCCCCTACCCCATGCTGTGTCTCAACATGCACTCTCCTAGGCCCAGATCTACTAATGAGCCATTCTGCGTCCCTGAGGGATTGTCCACACATACAGTACTGCTTAGCGAAGATGCTAGCTACGCCAACCAGAGACCTCCCGTCGCTGTCCGTACTCCACCTCCGCAAGAGGCGGTAGCTACATTGACAGGGGAAGCCCTCCTCTCGACATAGCACCGTCGACACCAGGAGTTTGGTCGGTATCCCTGCGTCGCTCAGGGACTCTAGACTACAGACATAAGGCTGTCTAGACCAAGCCTAAATCTAACCCTAGAGCTAATGTCTTGTTTCCATTGGGAAAATCGTGTTCTTGGATAGATGTTTCTTCAGGGAATGGGAGTTTAATTGTTTTACTGCGCTATCAACATTCTTTAACCAGGAGATTTTCCGAAGGGCGTTTTAATGACCCACCTAAGTCAAAGGGTTGGGGGTTGGGCATGGGTTCAACAGGGTTTAGGGGTTCTTCTTCCCTTAATCTAAGCTGAATTTAAAACAACTTTATATAAAACTATCAGCCACGGATGAGCAATAAGTAAACGCTTCCCCCTCCCAGCGCCTTCCTGGCTGTCTCCTGTACCTTTCACTTACACAGCTGTGTTGTTATTTAGGCAAAAGATCAGTTCTTCCCCTACTCTACGAACTTCTTTCATGGTGTCGTGAATCTGTTCAATAAGCTGCTTGCATGAAAACATTTCTGCTGCACCAGCCTGCCCCTCTGTTACATGTCTCCCAAAATAACTTGTTTCAAGAGTCCTGTTAAGGCAAGAGGAACCCTTTGGAAAGCAGACAGTGAAGACACCGGCTGAAAGCCGGGGAGGGAGCTCTCTCCTTATCCTTCAAGATCTGGCCACCATTTGCTCAACTTCCACTGGGGAGGGGAATGTGGATTTTGGGGGTGGCTTTCAAACAGCGAACCTGAGAAATGGATCAAGGCTTTCTTCATTCTTTGATTCCTGTTCATCATTTCACAGCAATGATTTACACTGCAGCTGTCACTGAGAGGTATAGCAAAGGGCTTTGGACATACAGGATAGTTTCTTTTAAACGATTCCTTCTTTCATTACTAACAGGGATTCACTGCATTGCCCAGTGAAAGTCAGCACTGCTTTCAGTAAAGCCTGAAGTGGTTTTATCCCTGGATCAGAGAAAAGAATGACACCCTGCCCAGCTTCCCCTGTGCCTGCTACACCTGTAACTCTCTGGAAACGGCAGCCAGCCTTCTCCGCTGTCTTAGCATCCTAAGGGTTAAAGCCAAACCTGGCAGAAAGCAGGCTCTTTGGAGATAGAAAAACAAAGTGTGTGTGTCCTTAGGGGGCATCTCCCCTTAGATATCAAGGAGCACTTTGAACGGCTGGAAGGGTATACGGTTTTGTAACCCCAGGTAGATGTAATCCCCCTAACCCCTTCCAGGGACAGTGGCAATGTGTCTGCTCCCCTTGCCCCATGCACAGAGGTAACTGGAGGTGCTGTGGGCCATGTGGAGAAAATAAGGCAGAAGAAGTATCATCCTCTCTTCCCTGCTCCACTCACAGCTGTTTCACGTATTCTTTCTTAAACCAACCCGAAGTTATGGTAACTTTTAAATGCCCCTTTGAAAGTTAGTCTGAATTGCCTGACTGTGGCAGAGGGCATCTTATGATGCCTTGATGCTCCCAAGCCCCTCTCGAGGGAAGCAATGCATGATACACCCAGGAGAAATTGCCAGCCAGTCAATGGGACATATACACTCAGCAATATCCCAGAACCAGCCACAAGCACTGACCGATGCTAGATCAGCTGCCAAAGGAGAGAAGGAATGCTGGGCCAAGCCTTGCAGTGACTGTACAATCATTATGAGTGGATACTAATACTTTTCATCCCTGGGTCTCAAAGCACTTTGGAAGGAAGGGTAAGTACCCCATCCTCGTTTTACAGATGGGGAAACTGAGGCACGGAGTTAAATTACTTGCCCGTGGCTGCCCAGTGAGTCAGTAGCAGAGATGGGAATAGGACCCATGTCTCCTGGTCTGGTGTCTTAAGCATTGCACCACCTTCCCCTCAGCAGGGCAGTTAGCTGTCTCAATGGGAATTTAAGTCATCAGCTACTATTGTTAAGCACCTGTGGATGGTTTTTGGCTCCCAAAGCTGCCTTGCAGTGCCCCGCCCATAGCCCCCCTATGCCAGAGAGGCAGACTGAGAAAGCACAGATAAGAGAATCGACCCTACCTTGGGGTAGCACTGACACATGCTCCAGGTGATCCCCACTGCTATGGTTAAAACCCCCAGGGTGCAAAAGGTGATGTAGACCTGGGGCTTGTCCACGCTCATGATGAACATCCCAATCATCACCAGGAAGAAGCCCAGCACTATGAGTCCGTAGCGGAAAGTTTTATCCTCAGCCATTGCAAACCACACAGGTAGAAACCAACTGCACAGTGAGAATGCAGAGAGCTAGCCCGGGGCTGGGAGGGAACAGATGCCAGGGAGCCCCTTGCCTGTCTGTGTCCCAGCGAGCACTCCTCAGGTGCACAGCCAGGAGTGTGTTCCCAGAGGCTGCCAGGGCTGAGGATCAGCTGCACATTCAGACCAGTCCTGCCCAGGGCTGAGCCAGCTAGTTTTTAATGGGAGTGTAATGAATGCAAACAAGATCCCGAAATTCACAGTCCAGTGAAGCTGCCCAGCGCACTTCACTCTAACCTTCCCTCAAGGCACGTGCAGCCCGGGCTCCAGAACACCTTACCCAGAGAGTGCGAGTCGGAAAGGGAGAGTTCACAGGGGAGGGGGCAGAGATAAGGCTAACCATTGGGCACTTGCAGTAACCGTCCCATGCCTGACTATACTAGCTGCTTGGTCTGGAGCTGGCTTGGTATTTTGGCAGAGGTGGGCAATCCAGCAGGCAGATGGACAGTGCCTGTTTATTTTTCAGTGCTCTGTAAAGGGCACATCTACTGTAGGAAAATGAGTACCCCTCTGCGTGACAGTCTAGGTACGAACTAGTATATTTAATCCTCTCTTGGCATGGGGGATGGACTCGATGACCCCCTGAACTTCTTTCCAGACCTATTTTTCTATCCGGGGGTGACAAGATGTCCCGTGTATGCCCATCCTTACACCAGTGCTCAGCAAGGGCTGCTGATTCTCTTAGCGCAGACTAAGGCCACCGACAAAAAAGACACGGCCCAGTTAGATTAATGACCCGATGTCAGATGTCGCCAGATGCTACGGATGTCCCTGTGCTGCCGAGCTGTACTGGAAACACATCGGTAGAAAAGATCAGGCAGATGCCTTCCAGGCATATCATACAGCACGGTGTTCCTGAGCTCTGGGGATGTGTCTTTGCACCAATATGTTTGTAAGTGATTGAAAAGGAAATGATGTTGATTTATTACTTGTATTGCGATAGCACCTAGGAATGCCAGTCTAGGGTCAGGGCCCCATCGTGCAAGGTGCTGTGCAGACACCTAAGAAGACAGACCTTGCCCCAAAGAGCTCACAGTTAGGCAGGTTGCAACAGGATAATTCCTTGTTAGCATTGGAAACTCCATCCTTTTCTTGCAAGGACCACGAGCAAGGTCACACGCCAGGCAGGACAGATGAATGTCTACCAGTGGCTATGGGGGAAATCGCACCGTGATGATTCCCCGTGAGCAAGAGCCTTGGGTGTGTTTTGAAGGGATTCTAGCCAGAGCTGGTCAAAATATACTTTTTTGCAGAAAACTTTGGGGGGAAATTATGGTTATTTGGTTCTCGTTGAAATTTCCCATTTATTGTAAAACAGAAACCTGAAATGTTGATTTTCAGAAAGGTTTTTTTGAAAATTAAAACTATTTCTAGTATAAATGTTCAGTGCTTTGGTAAAGCTTTTGCCAAAACAGTAAACTTTTCCTGAAAACTTTTTGCTTTCCAATTTTTTGATAAAATAACAGAAAACTTTAAATGTACACATTTCAACCAACTGTAGTGATGTGTCCTGCTGAGGAAACCATCCCGAAAGAGCCCCTCAGAAATCCCTAAAAGGAGATATCAATCACACCCACACAGTGAGGGATCACGTTTTTCTTTCCCTGGTTCTTCATTCCTTGCCCTCTGTGCCTTCTGGCTGGGGTGCGCCCTGCACTCAGCTGCCAATGACCATCATCTCCCTGCTCTCCAGGAGATGGGATTGGGACACCAGTGGTGATAAGCCTGGGCACTAGCCCGAAGTCAGGTGGAAGGAAAACTTTCCCCACAGCACAGTTCTTGGAGCACAGAGCAGGTCCCGCTCCTGTGTCATGGATTCTAATGGCTGACTTGAAATCACATGTTGTCCTGTATAGGCGAGATTGGGAGAAATGGAGCAGGGAAGGGGAAAAGAGAGAAACTCCCGTGAGAAATGAGGGTGGGAAATGGAGCCAGGGAAAGCAGGAGGAGTGAAAAACAAATCCACAGACTGTGAAGGAAGGAGCGGAGATGGGGAGGGAGAACTTCCCATGGGGACAGACACCTCTCCCAATCCCAGGAGAGAATGTTTGGCTTTGGGATGGCTGCCATCTCTCCAGAGAGACAGAGCTCATGCTTCTGTTCAGCTAGGAGGACAGGTGATTGTTTTGATTTTTAAATGGATTCATCCTAGGGGGATAGGAGAGAAGTGTGGCTTGAATGACAGGGCAGCTGGCTCTGCTAATCTAAAGCAAGAGGGCGTGAGGGACAATCTCAGGTTCCACCCTTGTTATCTGGATACTCTGGGGACAGGAGCACCAGAACTACCTAGGGAGAGGGAGCCCTCATGTGAACGTGTATCAGATCCCCATCGTTCCCTGAGGTCGCCCCAGGGTGCTTTGTAGCCTACATGCATGGGGTCAGGAAGCGAGGGCTAGTCCTTTCTCCGTCCCCAGCTGTCCCAGCGGGGTGCCTCAAACAATCAAATCACAGAAATGTGTCTTTTAAACATCATTTTCAACTGCATGATTTTTTTCATGTAAGTGTATTTTAAAGGGCTACAGAGGGCAACATAGGCCCTATCCGACATTCAGCGGGTTCCACTGGACCCTGGGGAGTTAATGGGTGATTTCAGTTACGTGGGAGGAATGACTGCCTTGCCCTAGCAACGCTTAATGCTCCCACGTTTTCATATTGTAATCTCCCTTTGAAAAATGGATTTAGGAATAGTGGGACTAAAAGCTTTGGGCTCCTGGCGCCCCCCTGTGGATTTGACACACAGTTGCACCAGCAAAGGTCAAGATTATAGGGACACCAACAACTGTATTTTCCACTCCATGCATCTGATGAAGTGGGTTCTAGCCCACGAAAGCTTATGCCCAAATAAATTTGTTAGTCTCTAAAGTGCCACCAGGACTCCTCATTGTTTCAACAACTATTAGTGATTAATGAATGTAAAACACTAAGGAACCCATTCTCCCCTTTGCAGGGATAACCCTGTGAGGGGAGAGGGAGCACTGTCAGCTTAACGTTCCAGTCCTTCCATCAGGGTGCGGGTCCCCCCGTGTCCTAGAACGTATCCAGGGGCTCAGGCCCCCTGGAAACTGTAGCCCGTTCAAGATTCACAAGGATCTCCCCCAGAGATCATGGACATCTCCCCAGAGGCTTTGCTCTTCAGCAGCAGTGCTTCACTGGGGCCACGCTGCCAGGTACCTCCATTCTTACCGCTACCACACACACACACACACACACACACACACACACACACACACACACACACACACACACACACACACACACACACACACACACACACACACACACACACACACACACACACACACACACACACACACCCCCCAAGGTGCCCATTTTGCTATTTTCCACCCCCAGCTTTGTGCGAGAGTAGCCCAGCCATCCCACCAGCTCTGAGAAGTCAGATCCCTGCAAAGCCTGCCTGGAGAGGACTCCTCAGAGCTGGCTGGGAAGGTGGGCGCATTTCCCACAGGCCGGCACCAGTCTGTCTGAGGCTGACTGAGCGAACCCCCTGCCAATGGCTGGTAGATCCCAGATTGGTGTCTTTTGACAGCCTGAGGCCGGGGTCATGCTACAGGCTTCTACCGACACCGCTGTGTTGGTCTGGGGTGTGAAGCGGTGTGATTCCCTGCCCGGCATAGTTCCACAAGCAGAGGTCTCTAGAGCAGACACACTTCTACTGGTATAGCTTGTTTCATTCCTGGGGTGGTGTGTCTGTACCGGAACACAGTGCCGCTTTGCCCGTAGGGCTGTGTCCACACTAGCGGTGCTTTGCCAGCAGGGTAAGCTGGTAGTCCTATGCCAGCAAAGTGCTCATTGTGTAGACTTGGCCTGAACGTACCCTGATACCAGCACAGCCCCTGAGAGAGAATACTCACGGCCTTTGTTGCAGAGCCCACTCTACAACTCGGACACTGGGGCACTGTCTCTATGAAGGAAATCCACTCTGCAATAATGTAGTGACCCTGGCTCTGCCCCCTAATGACGTCTCAGTGCGGCTGGCTTTAGTAAGCAGCACCAATGTAAGCCCCAGTCTGTGCTGGTGCAGCATTAGGGGTTGTTCGGGTGTAAAGGAATCCCTGTAGCTACAATGGTGTGCATATCCTTAATCTATAACCTGTGCACCACAGGTCTGACTATGTGATCACAGTGGTCCCTTCTGGCCTTGGAATCTCTGAAGCTAGACGCAGCCTCGATGCTTTTTAAAGAGGGTGGTAATTATGCTAGAAAGGGGGGGGGGGGGACCAGGATTAGAGGGCAGCCTGACATGAAAGCCCACGGCGGGGTTTTAAATTAAAAGGACATTGTATTTCTCATACATTTAAAACAAAGCTGGTTGGTTATAATCTCCTCTTTCAGGTGCTTCGGTGTGTTTGCTCGTAAGTGCCGAGCAGCTGGCTTTGATTTTGGTGGCTCTCAGAGACATTCGTAGAATGGCCTGGGATTGGCGACTAGAGAGAAGATTAAAAACGAAGCTCAAATGTTAATGCTAATGCAGCTGTGGCAACATACCTTCGGGGGAAATGGACTCCCTGTGATCTTGAGTTCTCTGGTTTTCCAGGAAGTCTAAGCAGGGACAATTTTCTTGGCAGTAGGTTGAACTTTCCCTGTATCGTTCATTTGATTTAGTTGGGGATTAGGTCCTGCTTTGAGCAGGGGGTTGGACTAGATGACCTCCTGAGGTCTCTTCCAACCCTGATATTTTATGATATCCCAGCGGAAGCTCATGCAGGCTAATTCCCAGCTGCAGGCCAGACCCAGCTTGCTCTATTTTCTTCGTAGGCTTCTGGGGCCCACCTCTCACTGCCTTGCAGATTGTGCAGTCAGATTCAAAGCAGTGGAAAATCAGGCCCACAGACTTTTTGTCTATGAGCCAGAAATGTCCTTGGAGGAGAGAGGGTGCACAGTTTCTAGGCAGACATGCCCTGATAGCCCATGCCCATGGTGGTAAGAAGAACCTCAGGAAGGATTGTTTTCTAAACAAGCCTGCCTACACCAGCCAGGGAAGCCAAGCTAGCGACAACTCTACATGCACCAGGGCTTAAATTCAACCAGAGCTGTCCAGAGCAGAGCTCTAGTAAATATTTTCAAACCCATGGGGCAGAAGCCCCGAGCCCCAGGAAATAATCTATGAGAATTTAAACCCTGCATTCACCCATTCTAGATATGGTCCAAATGTTGCTTTGTGATAGGACTGCAGATCGAGCCCATGGCCTTGGGCGAGTCACACTCTCCGGGTCAGATCGGGGCCCGCTCTGTGCCCCCACACCGTAGAATATGGGGGGTGGAAGGCACTTCCCTAAATCAATGGTAGGAGCCTGAGGAGATGGGGAAACAGCCATTGCAAAGCCCCTGCTCCCCTTCTCCCGCAGATGAGTGAGGCATGAGAGTGAGCAAGGCCTTGGCTTTGCACACATACCCTCCGCAGCAGGCACTGGGCAGCAGTGGGGCCAGCGTGCCAGCGGCTGTACCTTGCACCAGGTATAGGACTGGCCCAGTGTATGTGCCCCCTGCCGCCAGAGGAAACAGGGAGTCTGGGTTACAATCCGCTATGCTGCTCCAGGAGCAGCCTGGGAAACACTGCCATGACTGAGCCCTCTCCGTCTCAGTCCTTCCACCTGCAAAATGGGGATAATTCTACCACCCTACCTCAGAGGGGCCTACCAGGCTTAGTCCAATGATCCAGTTTGTAAGTCATGGTGAGATCCTCAGGTGGAAGATGCAAGAGAATTGCAAAGTATTAAATTACTGAGACACAATCATTATGATTTTATTTTAAGAGCTCCGCCCTGTAGGGAGTCCCAGGCACCGAGGGGTTAAGGACAAGCAGATCCCATGAGGTAAGTAAGTTTTTTCACTCCAGTTCTCTGTTGCTGCCCTTCTGGTTTTGTTAAGGCTGGTGACAGACCCAAAATTCATCTGACCTTGTCTTTATCTTCTGTCTGTTTGTACAGGCTCTGGAATTCTCTTTGGCTCTATTTCCCAAACAAATGCTCCAATTCTCTTTGTAAATAAATACAAAGAAACCAACTGCCAGCTACCCTGCCATAAAGAGTCAGTGGGAGTGCAGGAGGGAGGGAAGGAGCAAAGATAATGGCAGGAGAACAGCTTTTCATGGTCAGAGAGAGCAAAAACAATATTTGAAAAATACCTCAGCAACGTCCTTCAAAGTTTCTCTCATTGAATGTGGAGGTTCTTCGTGAGCCAGGCCTTCCTTCACACACTAGTAAGTGTTAGTCTTAGAAGATGGCTTGCAAGGAGTGAAATTACATCAGTTCTGTCTGTGCTGAGCGTGGGGACAGATTAGGCTTTGGATATTGTCCACCATCCCCAGCTAGTGAGAGATTATTTATTAGAAGCAGTGCTGTTTTAAGGCTGTTGAACCACACACGCAGAGCAAGTCCTTGAATTGTTCTTCCATATCTACTATGGGGTCTGCAGAGCACTTCACAACCTAAACGTTCTCTGACGAGGACACATCTAAGGTTATGGGCCTTCTGCCAGAAGAAACCCTACAACAATCCCTCTTTTACAGAGTTTGTTGCTTAGATGCCAAGGATCAAATGACAACAGCCTATACTTTATCTGGCCTTCACGGCTGGCTTAGATGCGCATTTGTTTATTGAAACTGTATAACGTATTTAAGTGGCTCTGGGTGTACAGTGATAGTGCACTAGGTAAAAATCAAACACAAATACAAAAACTCTACTACATGCTTAAGACCAAAAGGCAGTAAGTGAAGTCGCATAAGTATTTGGGGTCATTTGTCGGGAGGGGAGAACAAACAGGAAACAGCTGAGATATGAATGAATGTCCTTTATAAGCAATTATTAGTCACAGTTTTGGAAAATTAATTGTAAGCACAGTATATACTTTATTTTTGCTTTAATATTTTTATTGGGGGAAGATTGTCCATTAACGTCAGTTTGCAACAACAAACAACAAAAGAACCAAGCAAAAATTCCTTAAAAAACAAAAAAAATCCAACCCCTCCCAGCCCAAGAAATAGGAGGAGACAAGCCCCTCCCCACCCCATAAAGGAGAATTAAATCAACTAGAAAACAGAGACCCCACAACCCCAGCACACACACAAAAGCAATGACTACACGCTACTCTTCTTCATCTCCTCATGTCTCTAGAGAGTCTATATTGGCATACGCACACAGAATCATAAAGGTTCCATCAGGATCCTGGCAATTCCCACACACAGGGAATGCCTAAAACTTTGCAACAATTTTGACAGGAGATTTTTATTTTGCAACTACAAATTCTTTTACACAATTCCAGTCTGAATGTGAAGCATTTACTGTAAGCTCTGGGGAGAGGTTCACTCCTGTGGACTCAGTGGCAGACTTTCCGCTAAAGAGGCAATGCTCCAAAGGCTTGGGGACAGATTCTTAGCTGGTGTAATCCGCGTAGTTCCTCTGTGGCCATGGCACTCTGTGAATTTACACTGTCTGAGGATCTAGCTTAGTCTCACTCTAAAATGGTCATACATTTTGATTCCCTGAAGCTGCTTGATTGCTTCCCTCCCATTAATGCTTTGATATGTGTCACCATGGTGATTTTACAGGCTTGCTTTCTCCCACTGCCTTATGTGTGATTTCCCACGACAGCGAGAACTCTGCACTTCCTATATTTGTGTCCGTATGTATGGCAAATGACAGTCATAAAGTACACTGGCTAGTCATCATTGCCATCCATAAAAGTGACAACACTACCTCTCCCCTCTTCTCCTGCAATTGCCAGAAGTGTGCCCCACAGCCGTTTCTGGAGCTCATGGGTTTTCCATGAGACAGCAGCAAAGTGATTGACTTCGCGGGACAGCAGGCTGAATACAAGCCACTCAGATTATAAAGCTCTGCCCTCGACTCATTAGCTAATTAGTATCAAGGATTCCCCACAAGACGTTATTTGGGAGAGTTTGTCTTGCGTTGCTCGCAGAACAGGGAAGCTGGGTTTTTTTTCCTCCTGGGCGAACAATCTATTGAAGTAAGCACATTTTTGCCATACATATACACACTATACTGGCTGGATTTTCAGAGGTGCTGAGCACTTCAGCTCATGGCCAATGGTTGGGTAAAGCTTAAGTCCCAGCGTTCTTATCTACCAGAACAACCTCGGAGCCGAATGACTTAGGGAAATGTTGTCAAAAGTGCATTCAGCACCTAGGAGCCAAGGCCAAGCTTTTCAAAAGAAACTGGTGATTTGGGATGTCTCAAGTTTGTGGTGCTCAACTTGAGGCTCCTTAAGAGCCTGTTTTTCAGAGGCGAGTTGCTCAGCACCATCTGAAAATCAAACCCCTTTAAGGGGTCTTATGCTGGACACCCAAAAATCACCACTGAAAATCTTAGCTGGTGTCACTGAGTGGCAATGCAGCTTAGCCTGCTTAGTTACTAAATTGTTTCTTAAGATGGCACTTAGGCACCTAAGTTACCAGGCTTGTATAAAAATGTTACCCTAAGATGCTAGTCTTGGCTGGATCTCTCTTGTAAAGATTTCCCCATGCATTTCAACAGGCATCCTAGGTTCTCAAAAATATTTTCTTCTCTGTCCTGCTACCTGTCAAATATTTGCAATCATCAGTAATTGTATTAAAAATATGAAAGCTTGAAAACATTCTGATTATCCACACAACTCAGAAAATGGCAGCATTGAGATTATCTGGATTTACTGTAATTATTCTGGATTTACTCCTAGAAAAGACAGAAAAGCCATTTTGATCTGAATAGCTGATTTATGTTTCCCCTCTCACTTCATGATCATTACTTTAGAGAAGGAAAGGGCAGGCTCCAAAGCAAACAGACGAGGCAGCAATCTATAGAGTCCAACGCATTGTATGTGGTTCATAGATCACACGCCACGTACACTGATGTCTTCGTAGCTGGGCGGTGGTGTAGCGCTGGGCTCACCCAGTGACTCTGTTTCCCTCCTGGATGGCATGGTCCTGAGCAGTACACTGTCTGAGGAGCTGCGTCTGCGGCAACCTGGCCACGTATCATCCTCATCTAAGTCTCCGTACAGAGGGGGTGTAGTCTCCTCCTTCCCGCCACGAGGTGGTATATAACCGAGGGTACTTTGAGCAGGCCTGCAGTTCAGGGCTTCTTCATAGGTGGGGATAGCATTGGCATCCCAGGCACTGAAACAAAAAGCAAAGCAAACTTGCATCAAGCTAAACCAAATCAAATGCATCAGATTGTAAAATAGGATTTATAATGAAGTACATGGACCAGGTAAAAGTAGCTATCGCATTAGCTAGCTGTTGCTCCAAAACTCAAGAGAGGTTTGAATTTGACCAGGTTACGCTTTCTTTAACAGGGGGAGGGGGGAACCTACCACTACCAATTGCATAAGAATAGTCACAATTATTAAACCAGAGGTCCTTAGACTGTGGTCCCAAAGTGAGTCTGCAGGGGACTTGGTGGTGGTGTACGGAATGCTTGCTGGACACAAAAGTTGCAAAAGTGCTCAGCATCTAACAACTTCTACTGTGCCCCTGGTGCTGGTGGCTTCTCCTCCATTCCAGATGCTAAGCATTGTGTTAAAGTGTGGCTACATATTACTTCCTAATGTAAGCAATTGTTATTGTCATCACACGGAAGTCAAGGGAGCTGTTTCACGAGAAATTTTCTGCATGAAAGCGTGGTCCATTTTAATGAAAGACGTTTGAGAAACCCCATCATAAGTGTCTGAAGGCACACAGTGCTGAAGGCAATTTTGGTCCACTGCCACTCTGCACCATGTGGTGGTGTTTATAACAGTGTGTCGAAAAGTGAGAAACTGTTAATACTTTACAGCATCGACAGGCTGTGCATTTGGGCATCCCAAAATATGGGCCTCTCCTGATCTGACATGATCGTGCAGCTGATTTTCAGGAGACCTGGAGAGATGCTATAGCTTCAAGCTTCCTTCCCACCCTCTCCTTCAAATTGCTCTTTAGCGTTTACTTCTGCTGTCATGTCTAGAGGGATTCAGCCAGCCAGTGATGCCTAGATTCTGTTGCAGTTGGGGCTAGCTGACTTTATTTATGTCTTTAAAAAGATCTTCACGTAGTTTAGAACCAAAGACCCCAATGACGATCCAAGATCTTATTGTGCTAACTTGCCAAGGACAGTACAAACATACTGCTAGGTTGCCTTCCTGCCTGATCAGGTATAGTTTGAAACAAGAGGCAAGAAGGGAGTGTGGCAAATGAAAGCAGGGAAAATGGAGGAAAGGGAGGATGAGGGTTCCAAAAGCAGTCATGGGTATGGAAGTTATTGCAGGAGAGACTGGGGCTGTCCAAGTGCCTTTCAGATCCTGTCTGGGGTCTCTGGGTGCTGCCACAAGCCAAATACATATTATATTATTATTATTTATTAGGTATTAATAATGTCCACTGTTAATCATTAACTAATCAGCAGTGCGGAGAACCTGGGAAAAACACAATGTTTGTGCCTTTCAATTTTGTTTTGCTGAGTAAACATAGGCTGTGTACAGGTAAAACATTTGCACAACCTTTGATCTTCTCACTTCCCCTTTCCTTGAAGGGAAGATTATTTTTCAAAGCGGGTGGGAAATGTGTGTAAGGCCATGACCACAAACCTCTCAGTTAAACCTGTAAAAGGGCCTGGCTTGAGACTTGAGGTTTGTATTGCAGTGTTAGGACATGGTGACACACATACACACGCTCCAGAGAAACCCTGTGGGATCTCATGAAAACATCAAGCCATGATTCTTCCTTAGTCTGCAAACTATTGTACCTAAGGGAGCCAAAAGCTTGGGACTGAATGCCAGAACAAGGTGGGCATGTGTCACCACAGGAGACTTTCATCATTAGAATGGAACACAATGAAGTTTACATGTGAGGTGTTTACCTGAATTATCCACAGACCAGGCAGCACCCAGACAGCCGCTGTGCAAGCTGTCCTACACTGCCCTGCCAACGGGTCTCAGTCCTGCCCTAGCACGAACACTGTTAGAGTTGCCGTCTGTTACAGGAGTGCTCTATAAATGGGAAGGTCTGCATATAGGTAAATAGTTAGTAGATAAGGTGGTAGTAGATGATGCTCAAGAATTCTGTTTGTACAGCCCCAAGCACGATAGGGTCCTGGTCCATGACGAGGGCTCCTAGGCACTATGATAATATAAATAATAGTAACATCCAGCATTGTTCCTGGGGTTTGTAGGACCAATACATTTCTTCTTGCTGTGCACGGCAAGGTGCTTCTTGTGTGCAGCTCTTTACATGGAGCTCTTCACACCCACACACCAGTCAACAGGCTTCTCAGGCTCTCAGCAGGGCTAATACAGTTGCAAGCCAGAATTTGCCCAATTAGCTTATGGTGAGAAACTGGCCTTTTTAAACAAACAAGTTTGTAAGTCAACAAATTGCCCCAGGCCGGCTGTGGGACGTTCAATAGAAGCTGGGTGGGAAAATTCCAAGAACACATTTGTTCACTGGAATTTGCTGATCTGTGGAAAACAAAACATTTCACAGAGACATTCACTTCTGATGAAAGCAGGGATTTGACTGAAACCTGCCTGGCTCCTGCCTGCTCGCCCACCCAGCTCCTCAGCAGCCCACCTGCCAGACTGCCTCAGAAATGGGGAGCCCAGAGCTCCCCAGGTCTATGTCTCCAGGGCAGCCTACCTGCCAGGTGGCCTTAGAGCAGGGGACCCTAGGGCTTCCAGGGCCTGCAGCTCTGGGGTAGACACCAAGCAGACTGCCCCGGAGTTGGGGATCCGTTCCCTTTGTGGAGAATTTTTGGTTTCGTTCTGATTTGGAATGAAACCACCAATTTAAAAATATCACAGTCCTCCATGAAACAGAATGACCTTTCTCTGCCCTGCTCTGTTCAAAGGTTTCCAAGTGCAAAAGCCAACACAGCTGCTGGGGTGGAAGGAGCTCGTTCACAACGGCAAAGCTTTCTTTGTTGAACTGTGTGTTTGTGGTGAACTCATAGTACTGGGCTAATCACCACCAGGTCATGGGGGTAGTACAGGAGAAGGGCCAAAATTAGTGGGCCAGACC
Source organism: Chelonia mydas (assembly GCF_015237465.2). Taxonomy (NCBI): domain Eukaryota; kingdom Metazoa; phylum Chordata; order Testudines; family Cheloniidae; genus Chelonia; species Chelonia mydas. Next base: position 93,269,024 of record NC_057854.1, read on the forward strand.
TCAGCTGGTGTGCATCAGTGTACTTCCACTGAAGCCAAAGGAACTACACTGATTGGCACCAGCTGAGGCTTTGGCCCTGGATTTTAAAAAGCTTCCCAAAAAGCATCTGGATGATCAGGAGCCTGTAATTTGTGTCCCAAGAGAGAATTTTTACAGTAAGTGCTTATGTTCCTTTTAGACTTATTTTTCCCATAGCCTGATTTATAGAAGACACTTCTACAGGCTTTTTTTTCCCCTTGGTGATTTATTTTGTTTTCAAAAATATCCCTGAAGTCACTCAGAGACAGAGAGCATGAGTACAGAAGAAAAAATGGTTTTGATTCAGAACTGGGAACAAGTCCCAGAGATTCAAACTGGGTGAAGAGTACCTAGCTAAATGTGCATTTTGGGGTGCTGGGGAGTCTGCCCCAAAGCCCATCAAAATCAGTGGGAATCTTTCCACTGACCTTAATGGACTTTGGATCAGGTCTTTTGTCTAACTGCATTTCTGTTCTACTTAGCAGTTAGTTGTGATGATTTTCTCCTGTGTGTGTGTTGTTTTTTTTTACCCTGTGTCCAATACAACTTGCTTCTATTTAAGATGACTGAGATTAGTTTATGGACGGCAAGGTCAATGAAAACCACTGCCACATGCTGTGGTGAGATGCCCACTATTATTCCTAAAACAGCATCTTGAAATATCCTTCTGCATATGGTGCTGCAAGAAAGGTGGCTAAGATCAGCACGTACATGGGCAGAGCCAGCTGGCCTGAAGGACGCTAGGTTTGATTACGTCACGAGAAAGGCCCAGCAATTCCTATTTTATTGAAATCTATCTGCCGCCCTGGCTGGGAAAACCGAGAAGTCTGCTGCTTGCCAGGAGCTAGGATTCGCGAAGTGACGGAGAGACTGCCGAGACTCGTCAAGCCCTCGGATCACTACCCCTTCCTGCTTCTCCACGTGGGCACCAATGATACTGCCAAGAAGGACCTTGAGCGGATCACTGCAGACTACGTGGCTCTGGGAAGAAGGATAAAGGAGTTTGAGGCGCAAGTGGTCTTCTCGTCCATCCTCCCCGTGGAAGGAAAAGGCCGGGGTAGAGACCGTCGAATCGTGGAAGTCAATGAATGGCTACGCAGGTGGTGTCGGAGAGAAGGCCTTGGATTCTTTGACCATGGGATGGTGTTCCAAGAAGGAGGAGTGCTAGGCAGAGACGGGCTCCACCTAACGAAGAGAGGGAAGAGCATCTTCGCAAGCAGGCTGGCTAACCTAGTGAGGAGGGCTTTAAACTAGGTTCACCGGGGGAAGGAGACCAAAGCCCTGAGGTAAGTGGGGAAGTGGGATACCGGGAGGAAGCACGAGCAGGAGCGTGTGAGAGGGGAGGGCTCCTGCCTCATACTGAGAAAGAGGGGCGATCAGCGGGTTATCTCAAGTGCCTATACACAAATGCACAAAGCCTGGGAAACAAGCAGGGAGAACTGGAAGTCCTGGCACACTCAAGGAATTATGATGTGACTGGAATAACAGAGACTTGGTGGGATAAGTCACATGACTGGAGTACTGTCATGGATGGATATAAATTGTTCAGGAAGGACAGGCAGGGCAGAAAAGGTGGGGGAGTTGCACTGTATGTAAGAGAGCAGTATGACTGCTCAGAGCTCCGGTATGAAACTGCAGAAAAACCTGAGAGTCTCTGGATTAAGTTTAGAAGTGTGAGCACCAAGGGTGATGTCGTGGTGGGAGTCTGCTATAGACCACCGGACCACGGGGATGAGGTGGACGAGGCTTTGTTCCGGCAACTCGCAGAAGCTACTAGATTGAATGCCCTGGTTCTCATGGGAGACTTCAATCACCCTGATATCTGCTGGAAGAGCAATACAGTGGTGCACAGACAATCCAGGAAGTTTTTGGAAAATGTAGGAGACAATTTCCTGGTGCAAGTGCTGGAGGAACCAACTAGGGGCAGAGCTCTTCTTGACCTGCTGCTCACAAACCGGGAAGAATTAGTAGGGGAAGCAAAAGTGGATGGGAACCTGGGAGGCAGTGACCATGGGATGGTCGAGTTCAGGATCCTGACACAAGGAGGAAAGGAAAGCAGCAGAATACGGACCCTGGACTTCAGAAAAGCAGACTTTGACTCCCTCAGGGAACTGATGGGCAAGATCCCCTGGGAGAATAACATGAGGAGGAAAGGAGTCCAGGAGAGCTGGCTTTATTTTAAAGAATCCTTATTGAGGTTACAGGAACAAACAATCCCGATGTGTAGAAAGAATAGTAAATATGGCAGGCGACCAGCTTGGCTTAACAGTGAAATCCTTGCTGATCTTAAACACAAAAAGAAGCTTACAAGAAGTGGAAGATTGGACAAATGACCAGGGATGAGTATAAAAATATTGCTCGGGCATGCAAGAGTGAAATCAGGAAGGCCAAATCACATCTGGAGTTGCAGCTAGCAAGAGATGTTAAGAGTAACAAGAAGGGTTTCTTTAGGTATGTTGGCAACAAGAAGAAAGTTAAGGAAAGTGTGGGCCCCTTACTGAATGAGGGAGGCAACCTAGTGACAGAGGACGTAGAAAAAGCTAATGTACTCAATGCTTTTTTTGCCTCTGTCTTCACGAACAAGGTCAGCTCCGAGACTGCTGCACTGGGCAACACAGCATGGGGAGGAGGTGACCAGCCCTCTGTGGAGAAAGAGGTGGTTCGGGACTATTTAGAAAAGCTGGACATGCACAAGTCCATGGGGCCGGATGCGTTGCATCCGAGAGTGCTAAAGGAGTTGGCGGATATGATTGCGGAGCCATTGTCCATTATCTTTGAAAACTCATGGCGATCCGGGGAAGTCCCGGACGACTGGAAAAAGGCTAATGTAGTGCCCATCTTTAAAAAAGGGAAGAAGGAGGATCCTGGGAACTACAGGCCAGTCAGCCTCACCTCAGTCCCCGGAAAAATCATGGAGCAGGTCCCCAAGGAATCAATTCTGAAGCACTTAGAGGAGAGGAAAGTGATCAGGAACAGTCAGCATGGATTCACCAAGGGCAAGTCATGCCTGACTAATCTAATTGCCTTCTATGACAAGATAACTGGTTCTGTGGATGAAGGGAAAGCAGTGGACGTGTTGTTCCTTGACTTTAGCGAAGCTTTTGACACTGTCTCCCACAGTATTCTTGTCAGCAAGTTAAAGAAGTATGGGCTGGATGAATGCACTATAAGATGGGTAGAAAGTTGGCTAGATTGTCGGGCTCAACGGGTAGCGATCAATGGTTCCATGTCTAGCTGGCAGCCAATATCAAGCAGAGTGCCCCAAGGGTCGGTCCTGGGGCCGGTTTTGTTCAATATCTTCATAAATGATCTGGAGGATGGTGTGGATTGCACCCTCAGCAAGTTTGCAGACGACACTAAACTAGGAGGAGTGGTAGATACGCTGGAGCGTAGGGATAGGATACAGAGGGACCTAGACAAATTGGAGGATTGGGCCAAAAGAAATCTGATGAGGTTCAACAAGGACAAGTGCAGAGTCCTGCACTTAGGATGGAAGAATCCCATGCACCACTACAGACTAGGGACCGAGCAGCTAGGCAGCAGTTCTGCAGAAAAGGACCTAGGGGTGACAGTGGACGAGAAGCTGGATATGAGTCAACAGTGTGCACTTGTTGCCAAGAAGGCCAATGGCATTTTGGGATGTATAAGTAGGGGCACTGCCAGCAGATCGAGGGACGTGATCGTTCCCCTCTATTCGACATTAGTGAGGCCTCATCTGGAGTACTGTGTCCAGTTTGGGGCCCCACACTACAAGAAGGATGTGGAAAAATTGGAGAGAGTCCAGCGGAGGGCAACAAAAATGATTAGGGGACTGGAACACATGACTTATGAGGAGAGGCTGAGGGAACTGGGATTGTTTAGTCTGCGGAAGAGAAGAATGAGGGGGGATTTGATAGCTGCTTTCAACTACCTGAAAGGTGGTTCCAAAGAGGATGGTTCTAGACTATTCTCAGTGGTAGCAGATGACAGGACAAGGAGTAATGGTCTCAAGTTGCAGTGGGGGAGGTTTAGGTTGGATATTAGGAAAAACTTTTTCACTAGGAGGGTGGTGAAACACTGGAATGAGTTACCTAGGGAGGCTGTGGAATCTCCTTCCTTAGAAGTTTTTAAGGTCAGGCTTGACAAAGCCCTGGCTGGGATGATTTAGTTGGGGATTGGTCCTGCTTTGAGCAAGGGGGTGGACTAGATGACCTCCTGAGGTCCCTTCCAACCCTGATATTCTATGATTCTATGAAAGGCCACGTGCTCCTGGTGGTGGGACGTGCCCGGAAATCAACATCTGCTACAGTCAGTAGTACACTTCCAGCCCTCCCCTAAAGTTTAGGAGGGAAGAGCTGAGGTTAGGCAAAAGGAAAAGGCTCACAACTAAGCAACTGGGCAATGGACCAGACTCCCATGGGATTTGAGGGAGGCTCAGTCGCTGATTCGCACCAGCTGAGAGAGCTGTTCCTAAAGCAAAAGCCCCCAACCCAATGCAGGATGATCAGGTTGAATGTCACAAATCATTTTTTCCCAGCCCTAATATTTATGGCATCCCATAGTTTCTCAAACACCACTGCTGAGCCACACAACACTTCCAAGCAGTTTGCAGAGCTGTACCTGTCACAATAATGGAGCGCAGGCAAGTGAAACAAAGGCAGTTGTGCCCTGCCAGAAGGGTTCAATTGCACAGATTCTTGTAGTCTTCAGCTTGTTGGGTCATGACACAAAACCTGAAACCTGTCACAGAGACAATCTGTCTGGTGGTTGTTCCTTTTAGGGTAAAAACAATCACAACCACATTTCCTGATGACACCAGCTATGAAGCAGCAGCAAACATGAGCCAAATTGCGAAGCAACCTGACGGGAACAAAGCAATTAAGACTACAGAGAATTACAGGAGTATTGATGCTAATGAGCGCACAGTCCTACCCCTGTGGAGAGGAAATATACTGCAGACACAAAGTGGTCAATGGGAAATATATCTGAGCAGCAGCATCCATCACAACAAAGTGAGCTTATTTCTACCTTGTCTTGATGCAGTCCTAATATTATCTTTTAAAATAACCAAGGACTAGAGTTACCATAGGGAAAATGTGGAATTGGCATAGAGAGCTGTCTTCTTAAGGTAGTAATCTCCTAGTGGCCCACAGTAGGAAAAGGGTATGTACTAAGGTATTGCCAACCCCAAACGTTGTGAGTCGGGCCCCACAAATCATGTGTTTGGCTTAAAAACCATGAGTTTGGGATTCTTTTATTTGCTCTCTGGTTTCTGAGCCTTTAGAGTTCACTCAGGTCACATTTTCAAGTTTTTCTCTGAAGCCATGAAAGCTAGAAATTTACTAAGAAAGAAAGAAAGGCTGAGAGTCTCTTGATTCCAGCAGCTGGGGCTTTCAGAGAAACAGTGAATACTTGTGATTAAAAATCCTGATAGTTGGCTACACTGGAGTAAGTAGTACTTAACTAACCCTCCCATCTCCTTTGTGAGGGAGGTTACGTTTGATCAGTGCTTTGAACATCTAAAATCCTACATAAACACTCAGCTTTATTATATGGTAGTTTAATCATGTAAGTTACTTATTGTCTGGTCTTGGAAATCCTAAAAATCAATGAAAACTAGGGTTTAAAAGAACTCGTATTTAAAAAAACATCGTTTCCCTTTTGAGAGTCATCGGTAGCAGAGATGGCACTAACCTGCATGTCCTTTTATCAAGAGGTTCCACGGTGAAGTAGTGTAGGTCTCTAGAGAAGTGGTACTGATAGTGTCGAGACATCCCCCGAGCGTTTGCTTTCACCGACCACAGAAGCCCAAAGAGGAGGAGGATGCCACCGATGCCACAGCAGAAGAAGCTGACAGACCTGAGCAGTGCATTAGAGGAGGAGGAGTTCGGCACCACTTTGGCTTCTCCATGAGGCACAGCCATAGCATCGTTATTAGACGTGGGTCCCACCTCTCCATCGCTCCACCAGGCAAAACAAAGCGTTCCTGTCACCAGCAGGATAGCTCCAGTGATGGTCACTCCATAGCGGAAAGAAGCAGCCATTCTACAGCCAGAGGCCTAGATATCAAACAGGTCAAAAGGAGAAGGTGACAGGGCCTAGATCATGCTGAAATAAAGGAAAGGGACTGAGGTGATAGGGATGCTGTCATGGTTTCCAGAAGGCAGGACCTTCCAGATGGGACAGCTGTCAAGCAAGGACCACTCTGTGGCTTAGAGACTTCAGTGTCCTCTTAAATTGCTTACTATGGGCCAAACTCTCCTCTCACATATGCAGTTCCCACCATTTCAAATGGGAGTTGATCATGTGTCTGAGGAGGGAATTTGGACTCCTGAACCCAAGAGTAAAGATAGCTATAGCTTTGGGCCTGTGAACCCTTCAGCGACCTTGTAAATATCTTTACAGTCTTTAAAAATAAAAAGTCTAACATTCCTATCCAGGCTAGATGAAAATCCAGAATTGGTGTCTGTCAGCTCCAGAGATTTGCATATTTTTTTGTCTTTGGATTTCACTCCAGACTTCCTCCCAGCTTGGAAAAGTGCCAGATTGTTTTATGGTCAAAGCTCTTTCCAAGATGTTAGGGGAAAGGATATAAACCTAAGCTGCCATACCTTCCAAATCAGGTACAATTATTACATGTTTTCTCATCTGAGTGGTGACTGTAAGACACTGGCTCAGGGACAGCAGGTATCCTGACCGAAGCACAGCTAGGGATAGATCAGGCTATGCTGCACTCTTGCTCTCTGAGTTAGTTCTCCAGCTAAAAGTTAGAACACTAAGACTCGTGTATATCTACATGCATTTACTCCACTGCAATTAATTTCATTATTGTGGGTAGCTCCAATAGAATAAACTCTAAGATGCTGGCAAACCAGGAAGACATCCAAAGCAATAAATAAGCTGCCTGAGCTCGCATCCAGGAGGCTGGGTGGATCCAAGCTTGGGTGGCTAGCGCAAGCCACCACCGGTGCCACAATGTCAACACTGATATTCTTAGTACGCTAACTCCAGCTGAGCTAACACAAGTCCATCTACCTAGGTTGCAGTGCAGATATACCCTTGGTCTACAGCACCTGGCAATCACAGAGTTCCTATCAAAGACTGAGTTCCAAGCTAGGATTTTAATAGGAGTCAATGAGCAACCACCTTAAGAGTCAGGGATCTGTCTGCCAGGTATAAGCTAAGCACTTTTGGAGGGCAAACAAATCATTGCTTTTCCCATGCACTCCTCAACAAGTTGGACCCCAATTCCCTAGTAAGGTGCCTTGGTTCTAATTCTCTGGCAGTTTCATTTAAATAAGAAAATAGACATTTATTTTGAAATTACATGTAATTTATTTTCTCTCTCCTGCAGTCTCAGTTTGTGATATTGCACATGTATTGATGGTGCATCTCTGCATGGTAAAAGGTATTGGGGGTAAGGGGAGAAGTTTAGTAGCTAGATATGGGGTTTTGGGGGTGGCTGGCATTTTGGGATTGAGGGATAAGCAAATTAGATGGATGCTTCTGCTGAAATGCTCAGCAGCATTAACATTTATGCCATCGTTAGGGTTCAGAGTCAAAACACCTTGACATGAACAAGGAAATTCACATCACACAGAGCTATTGTTTTCTGCAGCTGCATGAAGGCATCATGGTCTCAACTAACCTTGACAGTGTGATCTGTGTAAACTTCAAAACCACCAGGGTCAGAAACAATATTGTTTAGACTGAAAAGATAGCTTCTGGAGTCCAATTCTGTGGCTACAAAATTGTGGGATACAGGAAGCCCTTGCTACCTGAGTTGGAATTTTAATGGCTTTTGGCAACTGGTTCAGATTATGTCTATTTGTTAAATATGGGATTTTTCCCCTCTGTAAAATGCGACATTATCTGTGTGTGTACAGTGCCTGTCACCTGGGGCTCCGAACTTGGTTGGGCCTGTACAAGGCACTGTAATACTAAATTAATAATAATAATAATGTATATGCTTATAGTAAAAAGAATGCGGGGGAAGAATACAGCTGATATGCTACACAAACTGAATACAGTGGTTCAACAGCTTTCCATGAGCGGTGAGGCTGCCCTTTACTGTATTTTTGCTGCAGTGATATTCATTTAACCTCATTTTTCACGTTACAAATTAGCTTGAAGATCATCTTCAAAACTGAGTAGCCAGATGAATCCATACCACATCTGTAATCCACGAGCTGTAGTTAAGTAAAAAGCACCAGTAAATGTCGAAAAGTTCAAGATCAGTTCAGCATTGTCAAAACTGCAGCTACTTATCAGACGGGCCAACTAATGGAAACCTGAATTACTTAGTAGTGAAAGAAATGCTATGTGATCTGATCCACATTTAATGAAGAGCGAAGATGAGAAGTAAGATTTATTAAAGCCACCAGAAGCCTGGATGACTCAGAGGACGGATAACATGATACATCTTTCAGCTTGAGGTCATGGGTTCCAATCCATCCCCGGCTGGCATTAAGCCAAAATTACCATCTGCTAACTGATTAGTGGTCATTGCAAAATGAATTAGTGTTTCATGTGTGTAAGTAGACAGGTCAACGTATTGGAATTGGTACCATCATTGGCAACCTAAGGAGAGAAAGCAGTGGATGGATTGACTGGAGAGGGAGATTGAACTTTACTATGAACGTGACCCCTCCAGTGCAGCCTGAGGGTACATAAGCAGGGTAGCATGGAGAAGTTTGCCCATGTGCTGTCCTTGAAGTGTGGTACCTCATCATGCATATATAGAGGACTCTGGTCTCCAGAGTTTGTCAGCTGAGCATTTTTTGTGAGCATTAAATTCTACTGATTTTTTTTTCAAATGAATGAAATAATAATCAACGAAGAAAAATGATTTTTTTTATGGAAATATTAGCAAAGAGCCTCACACCAAAGTCCCTGGATCTAAGTAATCCCAAATTTAGTGAAGTTCAGATGCCAATTCAAAATTCAGCCCTTGGATCCAACAGTCAAATCCATCCCACCAACGGAATTTCAGCTGGATGCAGAAATCCACCAACACATCTCAGATTGCAGGATCAGGGAGCCTTTGAACGTGAGACCCTTCTCAGGATCTCAATGAGCAATTTAACCTTCAATCAAAAGGCTTCAATACCAGAGTCCCCTTCAAAACACCACTTCCTCTCAAAAGCACTGAAGTGTTTGTTTTCTTCTCCCACTTAGGAGGCTTTTCAATTGACTTTCATAGGCTAAGACCATTTGGAAGATTTGTATATTCAGGGCTTCAATTAACATAGCTAACAAAGTATTTAAAGTTAAAGGCCTTGATCCCACAATTGCAGCATCACCAACTCTCATGATTTTATCATGATTCTTGTGATAGTTCGTGTTTTTTGTTGAAGCCCCAGCTCCTGGAGTCAAGTGATGACATGAAAATCTCAACTTCCATTTAAACAAAAAATAAGATTCTAGCCTAAATAGTTGTGGAGAAAAGCTTGAAAACATGAGCTAAGTGCACCCTGAAGGCCCAGAAAGCAAAGAAAAGCACCTCCATATTCATTATTTCCCCAACACATGATTTTTTGGGAGCCTGGCTCAGGATTCTGCAATCAGCTTCAGATGGGTGGATTCCTACCCCACGTACTGCTCACATTGCCCTCATGGGTAGGAGTGAAGATGCAGGGCCCTAAACAGTATAAAGATAACTTGGAGAGGAGAGGAGAGGTTTTATCTTAAATCCAGTAGATGTCTGTTCATTATTTTGTATGCAAATAACCCCGAGAACGCTCTTCAGTTCTGCCTTCCAGAATTACTGCGTGGGGGAGGTTAAGAACTGAAGGGAGTCTCGGTGCTTGTGAAGTGTGATAGATTGACAGCTCTAGAGAATAAAGTTCTCTCTTGACATAATAGGCACAGCACAGGTAGTGACAGCGCAAGCTTCCCTCACCCACCCACCCACCCACACCCCCCGCCTGCCTCAGGCTGGATCCAAGAGGGTGATTTTTTCCACACGACAGGTTCCTGCTCCGACATCCCACCTCTGTTCCCACCACCACCACACACAGTTTTTTTTAACTACACCCACAACAACAAAACGTGCAGCATAGGCTTTTAAACCCTTTTTAAAAGGCTTCTCAAACATTTAATGTTTATCCCAATGTGCGAGCTGAAGGGGAAAGAGGACAGAGAAGCAGGGGGAAGAGGGAAAGGACTTTATCCCTCTCTGTGGCGATGGCTAAAACCATATCTACAAGAGACTACGGTTCTCCCTGATTCACATAGTTCCAAAGGCAAAAGACATAGCTGCTCTTCAGAATGCACCAAAATGAGTCATGTCAGGTATTATCAAACAAATTCCAAGAGAAGGATGCACTGAGAGCACCCCTCCTCCCACCAAGGATGGCTAATTACTAATTTCAAATACTGTCACCCAGCCAATGAGACACTCGGATAGCTTGTTCCCCCCTCCACCCACCCCATTTCCTATATTAATCCATAAAGAGAAAACCCTTTGACCTGATTCTAAACAATCCTTATGGGGGGAAACGTATTTGTATGTTCCATATACAACTATTATTACTATAGATGTCTCCAACAAGATACTTAGATATTGCATCCCCCATACAGTTATGCAGATGATGATTCATAAGATCTACTGTTAGTTAGAAAAACCATCTTATCCAGAGCCACAAGAGACAGAATGAGGCTTGAATTTCCCCCCATATCAAGAGAAAGTATGACTTCACCTCCACTGCCAGTCTCTCAACTGTGCACTCTTGATGCTTTTAATGCTCACAAATACAATTACCAGGAATACAATTAAGAAAACAAAGTAGGCTGAGAAGTTGGCGTGTTTAAGAAGGTTCCATCTAGCTTAGTTTTGAGAGAGAGAGATTTATATATATTTCAGTGCAAAACAAAATCAAAATACTAGTTGAGTTTTAACACAGCATTCAAGTAACTCTGCTAATATATTAACCTCCTACATGTGGGCTCAAGATGAGATCACATGCCCTGATGGCAGATTTGCAAGATGGAAGCACTTCTGCAATGGGATATGCAACCATGTTTTCAAAAAGCATTGCTGACGTTGTGTGCTCTGGGGGACTAAAGAAGGATGAGAAGAGTGGTGCCCAGTCCACTCAAAAATTAAGGGACATACCTGAACTTGTGGGCCATGGTCTTTTGGAAACTGGTAACATAAATGACTGGGGATAGAATTATGCAACATGGCAGGTTCTGATTAGCAGAGCAGGGCACAGTGCCTAGCTAACTCAGCCCATAGGGATCACAACTCTTTTTAAAAAGAGGGCACTTTATATTGACTGCTGTCAGTCAGATCTGGATGTTAAGCAACCCCACTAACAAGAGAATATATCCTATTCCCCTCTGAGTTTCTAACATCTTCGTGGTGCAAAGTCGCTAACAAGCACTGCTCCTCCTTTCCCTTACTGCATACCTAGGGCTGGGAGGCAAAGTAGGGGGGTACTCACCCACCTCACAGCCTCAGATACCCCCCCATCCGCTCAGCTGACAGAGGGCCTGGAGAGCAGCAATTGAGACTCTTCTAGCAGCAGGGGCCAGAGCACTAGACGGATCTGCTCCGGGGAATGCTAGCCTTGCGTACACAGGTCCCAGTCCGACAGTCCAAGCTCCCCAGTGCCTACAAAGAAAACTTTGGCAACAGCAGCGCCCCCCAGCGGAGAGGAGAGAGGCTCCCACTGAGCTAGTGCAAAAACAAACAAACAAAAAATCACAAAACAAAGCAAGAGCAGCTGCTGTAATCTCAGAGTCACAAGTGATGCTGCTGCACAAGATCCTTCATGCAAACTAGCAAACCCCTCCCACCCCGCCCTCTGCTTATTCCACGGACACTCCTTTGGAAAGTCTGTTCTCATCAAGGGAGTGTGGCCACAGAGCTCCTCCTGCTGCCTAGCCAGCCACACCCCAGCCTGCAGTAGGCACCCCGCCCTCCACCGCGGAAAGCTTGTCTTCCATACACGCTTTATCTTGCCCTGACAAGAATCAGGGCAAAACCATTTGCCCATAATCCCCTTATGTGGGCAGAACGTCATGGGAACCCCATCAAATCCCCCCCCCCCCAAAGCTACAGATGTTTCACCGAAGTCCTTGTTTCCTCCACTCAGGAAAAGCCCTGCGTGTGGCAACCCGCCTGTGCTGCCACTCTTGCCTAGGGTTGTTTCTGCTCGGCTTGCCTTGGCAAGTGAGGCGGCAGCCTGCTTCCAAGAATTCAGTGAGGCTGGCCGGCTGCTCCGTTTTCGCGGTTGATTCACCTTCCCTTTCCCATCCTACTGGGAGCATGAGGTATAAAGTGATGAGATTACATGACAAGCTCAATTTTCATTTAACAACAAGCAAGTCTAGCCCGTTAGGTTACCATAAAGCAGCTTGAAAACAAGAGCTCAAAAACGAGAAAGCAAATAAAAAGAACCCCAACTGTATTGTTGTTGTTTTCTTAATCTCCTGATTTTAAGCCAATCTCATGATGTGGGGCGGGGCAGACACATCATTTTTGAATGTTTGGAGTGGGCCATGCTGCAGGAAAGGCACTGGCTCTGAGCACAAGCCAGCACAGAAACAAACAAACAGCCGTGGGGCAGTTTAGAGGCTGAGGCTAGCGAAGAAAGGATGATCTAGTGGTTAGGGCACATGCCCAGGCATGGGGAGAGTGGGGGTGCAGTCTGTGCTCTGCCACAACCTTACTGTGTGACCTTGACCAAGTCACTTAGCCTCTGTGTGCCTCTGTTCCCTGTAGATGAGGGATGGGCGCATTTCCCTGCCTTGCAGTGGTGCTGCGTCATTAAAGATTGTGATTGTGGTACTGGGGGCCACATAAGCACCGGAGATAGAGACCTAGTGTTCCCTGTTTCTGGCCTAAGTTTTCAGGCTGAATACTTTTAATTGGCAGTGGCTCGAATCACCTGTGGATCTGGATTCCAAACAAGTGTGAAGTTTGAGGGTGTTCAAGTCTAAGGTTTGGCGACTTGTCCACCTTTATTGTTCTGTTTGATATCTGGATTTATAGGCTTTTTAACAGGTGAAATTCTGTAAAATTTGACGTGCATGACCAGAAATTGTCCTGTGCCACTGTGTAGTGTTGCTCTGTGGTGCTTAAGAGCTGTCATGTTTCTCCCCAGAAACAGCTAAACACCTCTGTAGCTCACTTACTTCCCTGTAAGAGTGCTGCAAGACTTACCACTGTAATAATGAATAATGAATTAACACTTTACAAGTATACAACACCTTTCACCCACAAACATCATTACAAAAGTGGTTAGTCTCCCCAATTTCCAGAGGGAAAAACGGAGGCACAGAGAGAGTAAGTGACCTGCCCACGTTCACACAGTAGCAGAGCATAGAATAGAATCCAGTAATATTGAATCTCACTTCTAGCCACTAGTCTATGCTGCCTCCACCTAAACCTGGTACATTCATGTTTGCAAAGCAGTTTATGGCTCTCAGTAAAGGGTTCTATGTAGGTGTTAAGTATCAGAATTATAAACAAACTACAGGCATTCCAAATGGCTTTGAAATCATGATTTTTCAGTTGACGTGAGTGTTTCTTCATTCTGCGGTCTGGATTTATAGGCGTTGTCTATGTTTGAGTGTTGTCATTTCAAAACACGGTGCATCAGTAAGCAATGTGTGCAATTTCAACTTCATGCATACTAGGGTGATGCAGGGAGAGTCCTGATTTTGAAAGAGTTTGCTCCTGTGAACAATTACTTTCAAAAGGAACTAATGTGCCTTCTGGAAGGAGTCGAATTGATTACTATTGCCCATGACAAACTTCAAAAAAGAGAGAGACATTTGAAGAGTCTTCCAGAGATGTCACCCAAGTACCCTGTTTTGAAAGATGCACGTGGTGAAACGTTAACGTTAAGATGTGCCACCAAAAGAGCCAAGGTATTGCTCCCAAAATTTCAAGATTTCTAAGCCCTGGTCTACACTAGGACTTTAGGTCGAATTTAGCAGCATTAAATCGATGTAAATCTGCACCCGTCCACACGATGAAGCCCTTTAGTTCGACTTAAAGGGGTCTTAAAATCGATTTCCGTACTCCACCCCTAACAAGTGGATTAGCGCTTAAATTGGCCTTGTCGGGTCGAATTTGGGGTACTGTGGACACAATTCGACGGTATTGGCCTCCGGGAGCTATCCCAGAGTGCTCCATTGTGACCGCTCTGTACAGCACTCTCAACTCAGATGCACTGGCCAGGTAGACAGGAAAAGAACTGCAAACTTTTGAATCTCATTTCCTGTTTGGCCAGCATGGCAAGCTGCAGGTGACCATGCAGAGCTCATCAGCAGAAGTGACCATGATGGAGTCCCAGAATCGCAAAAGAGCTCCAGCATGGACTGAACGGGAGGTACGGGATCTGATCGCTGTATGGGGAGAGGAATCTGTGCTATCAGAACTCCGTTCCAGTTTTCGAAATGCCAAAACCTTTGTCAAAATCTCCCAGGGCATGAAGGACAGAGGCCGTAACAGGGATCCGAAGCAGTGCCGCGTGAAACTTAAGGAGCTGAGGCAAGCCTACCAGAAAACCAGAGGGGCGAACGGCCTTTCCGGGTCAGAGCCCCAAACATGCCGCTTCTATGATGAGCTGCATGCCATTTTAGGGGGTTCAGCCACCACTACCCCAGCCGTGTTGTTTGACTCCTTCAATGGAGATGGAGGCAACACGGAAGCAGGTTTTGGGGACGAAGAAGATGATGACGATGATGATGAGGTTGTAGATAGCTCACAGCAAGCAAGCGGAGAAACTGGTTTTCCCGACAGCCAGGAACTGTTTCTCACGCTGGACCTGGAGCCAGTACCCCCCGAACCCACCCAAGGCTGCCTCCTGGACCTGGCAGGCGGAGAAGGGACCTCCGGTGAGTGTACCTTTTAAAATACTATACATGGTTTAAAAGCAAGCATGTGAAAGGATTAATTTGCCCTGGCATTTGCGGCTCTCCTGGATGTACTCCCAAAGCCTTTGCAAAGGGTTTCTGGGGAGGGCAGCCTTATTGCGTCCTTCATGGTAGGACACTTTACCACTCCAGGCCAGTAACACGTACTCGGGAATCATTGTACAACAAAGCATTGCAGTGTATGTTTGCTGGCGTTCAAACAACATCCGTTCTTTATCTCTCTGTGTTATCCTCAGGAGAGTGAGATATCATTCATGGTCTCCTGGTTGAAATAGGGTGCTTTTCTTCAGGGGACATTCAGAGGAGCCCGTTCCTGCTGAGCTGTTTGCCTGCGGCTGAACAGAAATGTTCCCCGCTGTTAGCCACGGGGAGGGGGGAGGGTTGAGGGGGTAGCCACACGGTGGGGGGAGGCAAAATGCGACCTTGTAACGAAAGCACATGTGCTATGTATGTAATGTTAACAGCAAGGTTTACCCTGAAAGAGTGTAGCCACTGTTTTATAAAATATGTCTTTTTAAATACCGCTGTCCCTTTTTTTTTCTCCACCAGCTGCATGTGTTTCAATGATCACAGGATCTTCTCCTTCCCAGAGGCTAGTGAAGATTAGAAAGAAAAAAAACCGTACTCGTGATGAAATGTTCTCTGAGCTCATGCTGTCCTCCCACACTGACAGAGCACAGATGAATGCGTGGAGGCAAATAATGTCAGAGTGCAGGAAAGCACAAAATGACCGGGAGGAGAGGTGGCGGGCTGAAGAGAGTAAGTGGCGGGCTGAAGAGAGTCAGTGGCGGGCTGAAGACAGGGCTGAAGCTCAAATGTGGCGGCAGCGTGATGAGAGGAGGCAGGATTCAATGCTGAGGCTGCTGGAGGACCAAACCAGTATGCTCCAGTGTATGGTTGAGCTGCAGCAAAGGCAGCTGGAGCACAGACTGCCACTACAGCCCCTGTGTAACCAACCACCCTCCTCCCCAAGTTCCATAGCCTCCACACCCAGACGCCCAAGAACGCGGAGGGGGGGCCACCGGCCAACCAGCCACTCCACCACAGAGGATTGCCCAAAAAAAAGAAGGTTGGCATTCAATAAATTTTAAAGTTGTAAACTTTTAAAGTGCTGTGTGGCATTTTCCTTCCTTCCTCCACCACCCCTCCTGGGCTAACTTGGTAGTCATCCCCCTATTTGTGTGATGAATGAATAAAGAATGCATGAATGTGAAGCAACAATGACTTTATTGCCTCTGCAAGCAATGATTAAAGGGAGGAGGGGAGGGTGGTTAGCTTGCAGGGAAGTAGAGTGAACCAAGGGACGGGGGGTTTCATCAAGGAGAAACAAAGAGAACTTTCACACCGTAGCCTGGCCAGTCATTAAACTGGTTTTCAAAGCTTCTCTGATGCGTACCGTGCCCTCCTGTGCTCTTCTAACCGCCCTGGTGTCTGGCTGCGCGTAACCAGCAGCCAGGCGATTTGCCTCAACCTCCCACCCCGCCATAAACGTCTCCCCCTTACTCTCACAGATATCGTGGAACACACAGCAAGCAGTAATAACAGTGGGAATATTGGTTTCGCTGAGGTCTAAGCGAGTCAGTAAACTGCGCCTGCGCGCCTTTAAACGTCCAAATGCACATTCTACCACCATTCTGCACTTGCTCAGCCTGTAGTTGAACAGCTCCTGACTACTGTCCAGGCTGCCCGTGTATGGCTTCATGAGCCATGGCATTAAGGGGTAGGCTGGGTCCCCAAGGATACATATAGGCATTTCAACGTCCCCAACAGTTATTTTCTGGTCTGGGAATAAAGTCCCTTCCTGCAGCTTTTGAAACAGACCAGAGTTCCTGTAGATGCAATGTTGCATCAAGTTGCAATGGGGGAGGTTTAGATTGGATATTAGGAAAAACTTTTTCACTAAGAGGGTGGTGAAACACTGGAATGCGTTACCTAGGGAGGTGGTAGAATCTCCTTCCGTAGAGGTTTTTAAGGTCAGGCTTGACAAAGCCCTGGCTGGGATGATTTAACTGGGAATTGGTCCTGCTTTGAGCAGGGGATTGGACTAGATGACCTCCTGAGGTCCCTTCCAACCCTGATATTCTATGATTCTATGATTCTATGATTCTAGATGCAAGCGTCATGTACCTTTCCCGGCCATCCCACGTTGATGTTGGTGAAACGTCCCTTGTGATCCACCAGGGCTTGCAGCACTATTGAAAAGTACCCCTTGCTGTTTATGTACTCGCAGGCTTGGTGCTCCGGTGCCAAGATAGGGATATGGGTTCCATCTATGGCCCCACCACAGTTAGGGAATCCCATTGCAGCAAAGCCATCCACTATGACCTGCACATTTCCCAGGGTCACTACCCTTGATATCAGCAGATCTTTGATTGCGTGGGCTACTTGCATCACAGCAGCCCCCACAGTAGATTTGCCCACTCCAAATTGATTCCCAACTGACCGGTAGCTGTCTGGCGTTGCAAGCTTCCACAGGGCTATCACCACTCGCTTCTCAACTGTGAGGGCTGCTCTCATCTTGGTATTCATGCGCTTCAGGGCAGGGGAAAGCAAGTCACAAATTTCCATGAAAGTGCCCTTATGCATGCGAAAGTTTCACAGCCACTGGGAATCGTCCCAGACCTGCAACACTATGCGGTCCCACCAGTCTGTGCTTGTTTCCCGAGCCCAGAATCAGCGTTCCACAGCATGAACCTGCCACATTAGCACCATGATGCATGCATTGGCAGGGCCCATGCTTTCAGAGAAATCTGTGTCCATGTCCTGATCACTCACGTGACCGCGCTGACGTCGCCTCCTCGCCCGGTATCGCTCTGCCAGGTTCTGGTGCTGCATATACTGCTGGATAATGCGTGTGGTGTTTAATGTGCTCCTAATTGCCAAAGTGAGCTGAGCGGCCTCCATGCTTGCCTTGGTATGGCGTCCGCACAGAAAAAAGGCACGGAACGATTGTCTGCCGTTGCTCTGATGGAGGGAGGGGCGACTGATGACATGGCTTACAGGGTTGGCTTCAGGGAGCTAAAATCAACAAATGGGGTGGCTTTACATCAAGGAGTATTTCAGGCAGGACTTCACGGAGAGTTCCAATAAGAAATGGTGCACCTAAGTTATTGTTCTTATTGGAACAAGGAGGTTAGTCTGGCCTCTGATTGATACATGGCTAGATTTACCTTGCTGCACTTTCTCTGTGAGTGACTGCAGTGTGACCTAGAGGAATGAGTCCCCTAGACAGGGGGCGGGGAGGGGGAAGCAAATGAGTACAAAACATATTTGGTCTATTTCTTGTTTTGATCCACTCCATCTAGCTTTTACATCTTTGGCTGGCAGCAGACGGTGCAGAAGGACTGCATGCCATCCACATCTCATGGCTGCTCGGCAGAAGATGGTGCAATACGACTGCTAGCCATCCTCATCTCTTGCCTGCCTGGCAGAAGATGGTGCAACATGACTGCTATCCATCCTCATCTCTTGCCTGCCCGGCAGAAGATGGTACAGTACGGCTGCTAGCAATCCGTATCACCTGCCTGCTCACCATAAGACGGTTCAATAGGACTGACTGCAGGACTAAAGAGAATGACCTGGTCAAGTCACTCCAAATTTAGTCCCTGCGCCCATGTCTGCCCAGGCGCTCCTGGCCGACGTGGCCAGGAGCACCTCGGACATGACGATGACAGCTACCAGTCCTATTGCACCGTCTGCTGCCACAAGGCAATGGGTTGCTGCTACTGTGTAGCAATGCAGTACCGCGTCTGCCAGCACCCAGGAGACATACGGTGACAGTGAGCTGAGCGGGCTCCATGCTTGCCGTGGTATGGCGTCTGCACAGGTAACTCAGGAAAAAAGGCACGAAACGATTGTCTGCCCTTGCTTTCACGGAGGTAGGGAGGGAACGGGGGCCTGACGATATGTACCCAGAACCACCCGCAACAATGTTTTAGCCCCATCAGGCATTGGGATCTCAACCCAGAATTCCAATGGGCAGCGGAGACTGCGGGAACTGTGGGATAGCCACCCACAGTGCAACGCTCCGGAAGTCGACGCTAACCTCGGTACTGTGGAAGCACTCCGCCGAGTTAATGCACTTAGAGCATTTTCTGTGAGGACACACACACTCGAATATATAAAACCGATTTCTAAAAAAACGACTTCTATAAATTCGACCTTATTCCGTAGTGTAGACATACCCATATTCACTGAGCACTTATCAGGATTCCAAAGTGTAAATGAGCCACAGGGATCCCAGATTTATCATGAATTGATTAATGAAACCAGTGATGAATTCCAAAGGAGATTTCCTGAGAAGAACTCCAAGTTATATAAAAGCTTGTCTGCAATCTATTCTACCAGCTCTCCACATTTCCTGAAATTGGAATTACAGCTTTGATTGACTTGCCTGGATTAGATATTGAGAAGGTGAAATGGCTGTATTTAAACCACTGATCGATAAAAGAAATTGCAAAAGAAAAAATTGAAGTTCTAGGTACAGCCAAAGAATTAAAGGAGGCTTTCCCGTGTTTTTTTGAAATATGTATCAGCATTCTTGTTGTCTGGAGTCTAATCTGCAACTTGTGAGAATTCCTTTTCTTGTTTGAAAAGAATTTTATCACACCAAAGGATGAGTATGACCCACAAAAGAAGGAGAAGTCTTATTCTCATGCAATATGAAAGTAATTTGGCTTCAGAACTGAGCCTGGATGTCTTTGTGGAAGAATTCAGGCATCTTTATCCAAAAAGACTCAACTTAAGTTTCATGAACAGTTTAGTTTACCTTACAGGGCACTTTCATGTTAAGAGCTATATTTTTATATTTCTAATTTTTACATTTTTTGAATGCTTGAATATTTTTATACTGAACAATCACATAAATATGTATCTAATTTTTAGGAAATAAGAAAAAATAAGGTTTAAAAAAAGGTTGCTGACTGGAACTACATTTTTCACTAAATACGTGAAATTCTGAAGGCAACCACAACTGTGTAGTGTTTAGATGTTGCTTGTAATTATTAGAATTGGGAGCACTGGCTGTTGGAAGGCTTAAAGGACATGGAAAAAGGAAGGAGGCGGGAGGAGTTGAGAGGCTGGGAGAAAGCTACAGAGGGTGCAGCAGTTGCTTGGTGAAGAGGTTTCCACTTTGAAAATAAAGTCCTCTCGAAGCTTGTTAGTACCTTGCCTGGTTGATACAACGTTCTGGCGACGAGGATGGATCTTCTGCCTCTGAACCCACCTGCACCCTTTCTGCAAAGCCCCGGTGAGCCTGCAATTGCTTTTACTACCTGGATCCATATGTTTGAGACTTATCTGCTAGCAATCAGTGCTACAGAGATTTCTGAAGTAAGAAAGCATGCTCTGCTAATCCACTGCCTTGGAGCAGAAGGTCAGCGTATATTTATCATCTGCAAGGGGAAAAGTGTAAAATATGAGACTGCACTCACTGCATTAAAGAATTTTTTTGTGCCAAAAGTGGATGTAGTAGCTAATCACTACAGATTTCACCAGCATGAGCAGAAACCAGGGGAAACTATAATGCAGTATATTGCTTCCCTGAGGAGTCTGATTGTAATTTGTGACTTTGGGAATATGGCAGATGAAATGATTAGGGACCAGCTCATTGAGAAACCAACCATGCTTCATGTAAGAGAACGCTTACTTCTTGAACCACAACTTACACTAGAAAAAGCAATAACCATTGCTACTCAGATTGAGTCAGATACAGCGGAAGCCAAAATAATGAGCATGGATACAGGAGGCACAGTCCAGGCTGTGACTCCTTTGCAGAAAAGTTCACTACCACTGCAAACACACAATTGCAAGAGGAAAACTAATGAAAAACTACCAAATCAGCAAATTCAAAATACAGTAAAAGCATGTTTCCGCTGTAGATCCCCACAACACCTTGCAAGCTACACAGGATGTCTGGCAAAAGTAGCTCAGTGCAATCATTGCAAAAAGATTGGGCATTTTGCTAAAGTATGTTGCAATAGCCAGTTCAATCAACAGGTGCATGCAGTTACAATGCCAGATGTTACTGTGCTGAGCGTGGACAAAATCACTACTGCACATATCAACCTGCCTGCCTTGTCATGAAAGCTGTCCTCCCTTCCTAGTGTCTATGTCCTAGCTCTGGGGCTCCTCCCCAAACAAAGTAAGCTATACCGATAAATGCAGTTTTGCTGGTATAACTGCATCTACCTTAGGGCTTTTCCCAGTATAAAATGGAGTCTTTTAAAAATCACATCCCTAACCAACATTACTGTACTGGCAAAAGTTTTATGTATAGATCTGACCCTAGACGCTGATTTTTTATTTGAAAGAGAGCATGCCTGAACTGCTAGTCACCCCAAGTAGGTGTCCATCCAAGACTCTAGGCACACTCAGCTCAAAGTGTAGACATACCTTATAGAGGAACTATCACAGTAAGAATGCTTACACTGAGAAACCTCACTCCATTCACCTTTTCCATAATATTATTGTCTTTTTCTTTTTAAGTGTGCAATCTCATTGGGTTTATTGGTTCTTCCCTTCCTTGCTCAACCACTCCAACTGAATCCTGTAAGTAAACAGTAATAATGTTACTGTTTGCAATACACCATCAGAGGCTCCAATTTCCACCAACACACTTGGCCTAATCCTGGTGTTCTTTCTTACAGCCTAATTCTGAAAAGGCTCTTTTGTGGCCCCAAGTCCTGCAAGCTTCTCCATATGGGTGGACTTCTGCACCCATACAAAGTCCATCCAGGGGCCCATCCACAAGGAGCAACGTACAGGTTCTGGGCCTATTTAATTCTCCTTACTAGCTACAAAAGCATTATTATATCATGCTCAGCACTATAGAATCTGGGTGCACTTAAAGAACATTATTACAGCAGGAGTCACGAGGTGAAGCTGTTATATACAGCCTTCCAAGTTCTTTTTCTTAGTATGTGAGCAAGTGTTCAGTCCTGGGAAGACCTGCTGTGATGTCATTTTTATTTATGCAACATTCCAGGTAGAAGCAATGGTCCGCCACTGGGAAGCTAACCTGCCAAACCCCGGATATCTGTTACTCCTCAGCAGAGGGGCAACAATATAATGAAGTGTTCCCTTTCCTCCTCCAATGATAATGAGGTGTAAATTATATTGGTTTCTTGTTGCTGTGAAAAGCAGAGATTCATGGTCATCCTGGTCTCTCCAGGAAAGGAGTTTTACAGCGGTCTCCAGCTGTCCTGAGCTGTACAGTCTTTGTGGACAGCTCCATTGTTCCGGAGTGTTATGTCTCCCAAAATCCATTTTCCCAAATAAGCTTGATTAATTGACTACAGTGACATTAATTAGATCAGAATAACAGTATGAAAATGTAGCAAGAAAAACGAACTCAGTTAACACAATGAGTAGGTCCATGTTTATAAACTACATCTAGTTCTTCTACTTTCTTGGGTTCAATCTCCAACCAACTCCAGCTGCAGCTTCTTCCAGCTGGCAAGTCTTTAGAACTCTGTCACTCAGTGTTCCAGCTCTTAAAGGTGTAGTAACCATACACCAGCACCAAAGCTGGTAAAGCAGCACCACTCTGATGGCATGCTACTGTTGGAGAAGGCCCTGGTTGCAGAGATAGAGGCAGGTGTAGTAGTCTTGGGCCATGGAGGTCTTTTTAGATTAACTATGACCTTAAATTCTCTCCAGTGTTCTGCATTCTCCATTCATGTGCTCCCTTCCAGTGTTGCTTTGCAGACAAGCAGCCATGTGCTGGCTAACTGTCGACTGCAAGGTACTGATTCAAAGGTAATTGAGGATGCTCTGCACTTCCCAGGATCAGGTCTCCAGTCCTTAATTAGACAAAATTCCCACTGAGTTCTAGCCTTGAAGTTTACTCAGGCTAAACTCCCATTGAAGTTAAGACTGAAGAATTAGCCCCATTATTATGGTTTCAACAGAGAATCAAGCAGAAAAATGTCAGGACATGTAGGAGAAAATGCAAATAGCTTCAGCTGTGAAAACAAGAGCTGAGAAAGTTACTGGCTAAGTAAACAGCTTTTATCTAGATGTTCAATTACCTAATCTGAAATTACAGGTGCTACACAACAACCTATGGTAAACAGGAGATCTGTGGGGTTCTGGGGGTTGGAACTGAGGCTCATTCCACCACAGGCAAAACCACTCTCCAGCCAGAATGACTGATGGAGAAACTCTGAAATCTTTGTGGAGTTTCCCCATCAGGCCCCCTCCCAAATGTATTTCCAATGAAGGGGCTGGTCCAGCCCTGGGCTTGATCACATGGGAGTTTTGCCTGAGTAGAGACTGAGTTGGATTGGTCTCATTCTGAACACAAATATGAGGTCTGAGGTTTTTTAAACATTTAGACAATAGGCAGAGTTGCTTCTGGGTAAAGGTGGGATCGGCTGACCAAGTCCCACAGAGCCATGCTTAAGTGTTCCAGGATGTATGATGTCCCAGTGTACAAACGTTATAATATCTCCATATTGTTCCTGCTAACAATTAGTGGCACTTTTGCAAACTGACCTCACAGCAGCAGCAGAAGGAAAACTTGGACTTCGGACAGTAACTGCTTAGTGTATTGTCATTAAGCGATTCCACATTCCTTACACAACCGCAGCTCCCACTGACTCTCTTCTAATGTCACAAGTGTGCTATTAAATAATAGACTGTCTCTTCACAGGGATCGCACAAAAAGGCAGGCTCCTTCTCTGAAGAGTTTACACTGGTAATGGTGGATTTAATAGACCCCAAAAGGGGTGAAGGGTGGTAAAGGTGTACACTTTGAGTAAAACGGCATGGAATTTTGTATTGATTCTTTAAAGACTCTTTTGTAGCCCGTGCTACAGAAGTGAGAGGGGTTGGAATGAGGCAAGAGTGGAGACTGGGTTAATGGATTCTGGAAGAGCGTTCCTAGAATGAGGGGTCGCATGGATGAAAGTCCTGAGACATTGGTGAAAGGAGATGAAAGGGGGATTCAGGCTGGTGTTGATGGAGCACAGCATACAGGGTGGGAATGGGACTGGAGACCGGGGAAGAGGTGCAGGAAGGAGCTGTGTGATGCATTGAAAGCCAAGTATAAGAAGTGGGGGTTTGTGACACTTACAGAATGCAGCACTGGACCTGGAAGGATGAAAGGTACCAATCTGAAATAAGATGCTCGGTGTGAGTCACCCCTGTGGAGCATTCTCCTCCAGGGCAGGGCAGATGATGTTTGCACTACTGTCTTCCCACAAAGGTTTCACCCAGGGAGGGCAGCTTTAATGGGCACGGGGGCACTATTCTCCAGCTGCCTTGTTTACACTTCCTCTCCAAGCTTATTATCGAGGCTGTGATGGCTGGCTCTCAGTGCTTTGTGGGCTGGTGCATTGAACCCTGTTCTGGAGGACGTTCCAGTTCTGGGTCCCTTCACTAGGGTGTGCAATGGCAGAAGCTGTTACCGATTCTAGGAATCAGGAATTCGTTAAAACCATTGGGCCAAATCCTAAAGTCCCTACTCAATCCTTACTCTGACAAAACTTCCCCTGACTCTGAGAACCATTGTATGGTTTAATGTTTTGGGGTTTGGGCTTCTTTCCTGCAGGTTAGGGACAATAATTGTGCTAGCCCATGTGTACCCCTCTGGTCACTGTTTGTTACCCTCTGTGACCACTCCATAGAGCAGGGATGGGCAAACTATGGCCCAGCGGCTGCATCCAGCCCTTCAGATGTTTTAATCTGGCCCTTGAGCTCCTGCTGGGGAGCGGGCTCCAGGGCTTGCCCCACTCCACGTGTGCCATGGCTTCCCACGGCTCCCAGAAGCAGCAGCATGTCCCCTCTCCGGCTCCTATGCGTAAGGGCAGCCAGGGGGCTCCGCACACTGCCGCTGCCTCAAGCACCGCTCCCGCAGCTCCAACTGGCCAGCAACCGCAGACAATGGGAGCTGCAGGGGCGGTGCCTATGTACGGGGCAGCGTGCAGAGCGGCCTGGCCGTGCCTCCATGTAGGAGCCAGAGGGGGACATGCCACCACTTCTGGGAGCTGCTTGAGGTAAGTGCCTCCCGGAGCCTGCACCCCAACCCTCTGCCTCAGCCCTGATCCCCCTCTCACCCTCCTGCACCCCCAGCCAGAGCCCTCACTCCCTGCACCCGCACCCCTGTCCCAGCCCAGAGCCCCCTCCAGCACCCTGAACTCCTTATTTCTGGCCCTACCCCAGAGCCCTCACCCCCTCCCGCACCCCAACCTCCAATTTTATGAGCATTCATGGCCCATCATACAATTTCCATACCCAGATGTGGCCCTCAGGCCAAAAAGTTTGCCCACTCCTGCCATAGAGCCTCTATTCAATAGAGTATTCAATAGAGGAGGTGGGTCTGTTACAACTCTGGGTGATAGAACCTGTTGCTTAGCTCAACCTTTAGAAATTTACACGTTAGGGCTGTTGTTTGTTCAATCCTTGTTGTTGGCCAAAATGGCTGCAATCCCTAAGCTAAATATCCAAGTGTAACAGAATGTCATGTTTTCTCTGGGAAACCCAGAAGTTGTCAGGTTTCAATAAGTAGATTGACTATAATAAGTTAAGAATCTTGTGCATCCTTGATTTTAAATGGTCACATCATAAAGACTGGGGTCCGACACCTGGTCCATGACTAGGGCTCCTAGGCGTGATGGTAATTGGTAATACAAATAATTATAATAATACTTGCTAAATAATAGGGGAAATGGACCAAATTCACTACTGGTGGAACTCCAGTGAATTCAACTGGGTTACACCAGTGATAAATTTGGCCCAATAATGTTTAAATAAACTGACATCAAGATATTCTGATCAATCTTTCAAGCTTCAGCCTTACCCTCTCAACTGCACTCAGAGATTACAGAGCTATCCAGGGAGTAGTTGATAGTCTTTTATTTTATTTTATTTCATTTCATTTTGGGCAGCACAGAGGCACAAAGGAGCAGGTTACTGTGATATGATAGCACCTAGCCTATAGACATACCATGGCTATATGATTTCCCAGCACTGTTTTCACTGACACAGCAGTATAATCATTCCTGCTTGGGAGCAGGCACTCTGCAAGCATTTGCATTGTTGCACCAGTGTGTTGTGGAATTGTGTGCAAAATCAGACTACCACAATGCTGATGCAGCCAGCTTTACGGAGACCCATCCTCAGAACAAGATTAGACACTTAGGCCCAGATCCTCAAAGGTAGCTAGGTTCCTAACTCTCATTGATTTCAATGAGGGTTAGATGCCTAAATTACTTTTGAGGCTTTGGGCTTTACCTCCTTAACAGGGTTCTAAAATGACTGTGAAATATATTTGAAAACCACTTATAAGGGATGCAAACTGTGTTTAGGATGCAAAGTGTGCACCTTTTCTGTAACATGGATTGAAAGTCGGAGGGCCAAATTCACTGCTGGTATAAGTGAGCCCAACTCCACTGGAGTTGTGCCTGTTTAAAGCAGTGGTGAATTTGACACCCAAGATGGGCAGTGTCCATCTTTCCTGCCTTTTCTTGGGCCCCGATCTCAATATTATGTTAGCATGGTTTATTCCTAAAAGAAACAATACAAGTAAAACCCTTCTGTTGAGGAAGTGCATGGCAGATGTTAATATGTGTTGGAGAGATGGACTGCAGGCCTTCTGGGAAGACATTATTGTTAAGGCAATGATTGTGACATTGAAATTTTTAGTAAATTTTACTGCACAGGTATGGGGGGCGGAAAGTTAAGTTACAGAAAGGTTACCAAATAATGTAGTTTGTGCTACATCAACATACACAAGCGTAGAGTTGAGGGGTGTTGAAAGGTGAGGCTCAGGGGAGGGGAGGTTGGAGAGCCCACCCCACGCTCACCCCATCGTCCGCTTCTATTCGACAGGAGTAAGCCTGGCTCCCTGTTCTTTGGCGTTGCAACCAGGCGCACGGTGTCACACGCCACTCAGGTTTGGCCAGTCAACCCCTCCGTAGATGGAGACAGTAGCAGATGGGGCAAACCTTAGTGGCACTGCGACCCCATCCACCAGGTCACAATGCCACCCAGTTTGGGGGCCTAATATGTTTTTATCATCATTTCCAAGATTTCATGGACATGATTCAAATTCACAATTTCTGTGACCACCATGACAAAATCATCGCCCTAATTATTGCTGTTGCATTTTCAGGTCTATGCGTGAAGGAATACAATGTTTCAATAGAAAAGGCCAGTGCTCTAAGTCATTACAGCTTTGTGACAGTAACAATTCCACCACTGCTGGTGAAAGAGAAAAATTGTTCCCCTACTGTGTGATTGTAGTAGGAGGTATATGGATTACTGTTATTTCACTGAATATTGCTATAAGAAGTTTCCAAACAGAATTTTACAAAAGAGGGGAGGTAATCTTGAGACCTCCCCTGGTGTGTAGAGCCCAAAAATCAGTAGAACCACTTCAGTTCAGCTCCATGGGGTATGACAGACCATAAAGAACATATGCAAAGGGACTCCACATCCCATCATTCTCCAACGTGTGTGCATGATCCATCCACTAGCTACTCCTAAGGGCATTCTGCACCAAAAAATTTAAAATTCTGCACACAGTATTTTAAAATTCTACAAATTTTATTTGTCAAATAAATGTGGAGGTTCCAGCATGACACTGGAAAGTACAGGCCACCGGCTGAACAGAGGTGGGAGATCACTGTGCAGCTCACCCTGAGGGCATGGACTCAGTGGTGAGGCTGCAACCAACCTTGACATAGTGCAAGGACCAGGCCTGCCCCAGAAACACCCCAGTGCCCTGCCCCTCCATGCCAGGTGCACCAGGTGTGGGCAGGCAGGCTCAGCAAGGCAGGATCCAAGTGTGGATGGGCTTAGTGTGCAGGGGATCCAGATGTGGGTTGAGAATGTTCTGTGTGGGGCAATCTGAGTGTGGGTGGCTCAGTGGGGGGTTGCTGTGGGGTTCTGGATGCAGGGGCAATGGGACTCTGCAGGGGGGTCTGGTGAAGGTGTCTGGGGCTCAGCAGGAGGGTCTGGGTATGGGGGAGATAGAGCTTGGCAGGGGGGCCTGGGCGAGAAGAGCTCAGAGTGGGGTCCAGATGCTGGGGGAGTGGGGCTCAGTTGGGTGGGGAACCAGGTGCAACTGGTTGGGGCATGGTAGGGTGGGGATCCAGGTGCGAGTGGCTCATTGGGGTGGTCCAGATGCAGGGGGAGTGGGGCTTGTAAGGTGGGATTCTGGGTGCGGGGGGAGCGAGGCTCAGCGGAAGGGTCTGGGTATAAGGAGGTCTGGATGCACGAGGGTTAGGTGATCCCTCCCTCTGCAACAGAGGAACGATGGGTACAGGAAGCAGCGGGGAGGGGGTTTGCAGAGCTTACAGCCGGGGGACAAATCAGGTCTGACACAGCCCTGGATGCCATGCAGGAGAAGAGGAAGTCCTGTCCTTCCAAGCCCAGCCAGGACTGGCAGCTGAACCCAGTACAGGATAGGAGCCAGAAGCCAGGTCTTCCCCAATCCCACCCCCTACCCCACAGTGATTTACCTCTCAGCCGGCTGCCCTGGGCACCCAAAACATGCTGCTGGGGAAGGTCGCATGCCCACTCTTGTAGCTTCCCTTTGCTTCCCTGTCAGAAAGTCATTTTTCTGCGGAGAAGCAAAGAAATCTGCAGGGGACATACATTCTGCACATGCACAGTGGCACAGAATTCCCCTAGGAGTAACTAGCCAAACCCTCCAGGCTCCATCCATTCACAGACATGAGACCAATTGTATTTGGAAGCTGCTACAGACTCTGGACTGCAGTAGTGGCTGTTCCATACCATAGCAAAGTGCAGAACATTAACAATTTAGTGGGAAGTTACATAAGGTTGCATTTAAGGCTGATTAAGACATGCCATTAATATGAACATATACAATTTTTCTTTCTCTTTCCAATGTTTTTTCCACTGTGTTTATATTTTGAGATGTCTGATGAAAGAAGAGCACTGATGATCAGAAAATGTTTATTTATTATTTGGGCACTATAAGTTTTCTGATGTCCTTAACTATTAATTTACCTGTTTTAAATGCTTGGAAGCAATGTAAATGATGTGATAGGTAACTACATAATAGACAACCAGCAATTTTAACTGGTTGTTTCCTGTCTGTATTTTTTTTTCTTTTACATTATTAACTTTTTCTTTTGTGTAGGTAAATGAAGATGAAGGGCTGGATCCACAGCTGACTTGAAGGTAAACTAGGGGGTTTTTTTTAGCGCATAGCTTGGAATTACACCAGTTTACATCAGCTGGGGATCTGGCCCATAACAGTTTTAAAATTTTTAAATAAACCAAGTAGGACAGGGAGCAGATTATTAAATGAAAAGGAATGAATGGTGAAGGCCAAGACAATAATGGCTTCGCTTTGTTTGGAAGAATGGTAGCAATAAATGTACATGTGGCTTATGCAGCTAAGTGACAGAGTGTAGATGGATTTTCTGCGGGAGTTGAAAATGTGACTAAGAATTTGGTCCATATCATCCCTTGCATTAAAATAACTTTGAATTTTTTCCCTCCCATTACTTTGCATTAAGATGTTTGCAAACCTCAATCCTCAGATTACACCAGAATACTCTATGTGTGTCCCACAGTGTTGCAATGGAGGTGCTGCATGTGGTAATCAGCATAATGGTTTATTGGGCCCCTAAGAACAGTACTAGTGACTGAGCAAATCTGCTTCAATCAGAAGACCAGAGGCAAGGAAAGGAAGAAGCTGCTCATGAGCCCTTTGCTGTGCATTCCCAACAACAGGTGATAAACTCTTTAAGGATCACAACCCACAGACTGAGAACTGCAGCTTGATAACATTTTGAACGGAGGGAAAATGGTAACCCAATATTGCCACATAAATGCACCTCTCTTAGCCCTTTTCATGATATTTTATATGAATAAACCCAGGCTTTATTCTTCATTACACCTAACTTCTCCTGCTATTGAGCCCCATCGCAATCCTAGATCTCACTGGGCACCTCTCCATGCACAAAAAGTTGGAACAATCACAGCCTCCCCTATGACTGGTGCCACTGCTCACTCCTGATCAGCAGCATACATAGGGTCAACGGGGCCACAAAACCAACTCTTGAGTCATTGCCACCCTGAGAAACCACCATTGCCACCTCCCTCCGCGTACAGCTCTGTGTGCTGCATGACATACCAGAAGCAGTAGGCGTCCATCAGTAGCACCAGATTCCGGACCCCCTTCCCAACTGTTTAATGCAGAGTGATGATTGGTCACAGCCATTTGCGGCTAGTGGCACAGCCCCACAGTGACCACGCAGTGAGGTTCAAAATCCCTTTCCCAGCCCAGCTTTTTGTTTTGTCTAGTTAATTTTTGTATAAACCCCAGACAGTGTGTCTTTTCACAGGCCATTGTAAAGCTGTATTTAATAAACTTTAGAGACAATCCACAAAAGCTCTAGGAAGTTCTGCGGCATGTTTATTTCAGTAGCTCTGTGAATGTTCTGACCGTTAGCTGACCTTGCTTCCTGACCTACGGTGCTGAGCCACCAAAGCATTTGCCAAATGCAATGGTTTGCTAAACTTCAAACTTTTATTTCGCATTCTACATCTGCTTCCTTCCCACACGATGAATGTGACCCCTACAGCAGGAAGTGTATCCAAATTCTCTATCAGCACTGATCATGCCATCTTATTATGCAATTGATCCTTGGTTAATAATTCAAATATATGGTTCCATTGATATAACACTTTGGCCACACCTGTTAATTAATAAGGCCTCACACCAACACCCTTGTGAGATGGGAAGTATTATTATCCTCTCTTTTACAGATTCAGAAACTGGAGCTATGGCGTAAAGTGATTTGCATAAGGTCACAAAAGGATTCAGTGTCAGAGCTGAAACTGTAACTCAGGATTGCTTGGTTCTTTGTTCTGTGTTCAAACTACTAGACTATCCTTTTCGCCGGATGAAATTCTCCCCAGTGCAAAGAGCTCAAACCAGACATTCCTTATCGATTTATGTCCCAGTCAAGCCCATAATGAGAGAGTTAAGTGGGGGTCAAGTGGTGCGGTGGACCTTATCTGAACTCTCTACAGTGGGATGAATTTCATCCTCTCTGAATACCATCTGGAGACTACTAACACACTAGAAAGTGATTGTCCAGTACACTCGTCTGCCAGTAAAATGGAGTTTCTGACACTCAACAACTACAAATGTGATTATCATACTAGACCCTCAAGTGCTCCTCACTAAAGTTTGTTGCTTCTATTCCAGAACTTGAAATATTTGCAGAACATGTCAGGTGATAGGAACCATGTGAGACTGATATTTTAATATCCAGCGATAATTTATTTGTAAATATCTTCCTAAAGTTAGTGTCTAGATACCAGGGTGACTGAGCAACATCAAACAGATAATATTCTTTTCACATAAAATCTAAGGACCAAGGGGGAGATTTTCAAAGGCACAAAGGGCAATTAAGTGCCCAATTGCCACTGAAAGTCAATGTGTGTTGGACACCTAACACATCTGTGCCTTTGAAAATCTCCTTAATTATGCTGGCTCCTGCACACATGCATTAGGATGAAGAAGGGAGCTGGGACACGTTCCACCCCTTGTGCACCTGTGTACGAGACATTCCTTATCTCTCCCAAGCATTCCCAGGTCTTATGTTGGCCTTACCCCAAGCACACTGTATAGCTCTGGTGCCTTTTAAAGGGCGTAGCAACCCTAAATCCTCTGGTGCTATTATCCCTTACTCAGTAATGTTGCCAGGTAACTAACACCTAGGTATGGCACTTGCTCCTCCTCCCTAGCTCAGCCCTGCTTCATCATACAAGTTAGCTATAAATTCTTACTTAGTGTAAAAGTGACTGACTATGCTATTCCATGGAATCACTACATTTTACAATCATATTAGTACAGGATTGTTTGCCATTACTCTGGAATTTTGTTGTAAGGAATAATAGTAAATGGTTTATAGAATGGTTGATTATATTCCACCACATTTTTTCATTGAAGTCTTTAACTTGAAACCTGATATCTCTCTCAAATCATGTGTTAAAAATCTGCTCAGGATGCCTGTCTTCCTCTAGATCAAATCTAGAATGACATGCATCAGCCCTTTAATCTCATACAGAATGGCTCGTTATAGCCTTCATGCTCCAACAGACTTCTCTTTTGAGCCAATGAAATATACGTAGCTTTGCACCTTTCTTCTGATTCCCACACACCTGCCAGAAACAGATTCTTCTTGCACAAAGTGAGCTTAACTGAACTATACAATTATTGAGACTGGTTTATACTTGATTTTTATATGGTTTTAATCTTTTCTCACTAGGGTGGAGACTCAAACATGGCTAAACAGTAGATTTAAAAAAATCCCTCTCAATTCTGCTCAGTGCTCTGTGGTGAAGTCAGACAGCAAGGGGAACCTGTTATACAGAACTTGCCATACTGCATCAGCTAAGTGGTCCATCTATTCCAGTATCCTGTTTCTGAGTGACCAGTGCCAGCTGCTTGAAAGGATACTGCAAGGCGCACTGTGGTAGGCAGTTATGGAAAATTAGTCTGAGGTTGGATTATGCTCTGAAGTTGGAGGGTTTATATTCTAAAGTAAACGGTCCCAATCTTTTCATTCTTTTTTCATAAGATTTTTTGTATGCTAATAAATCCTATTCCCTAAACCATGGGAGTACTGTATACAATTACAAGGGCAATCAGTGTTACGTTGGCCACAAAGTAAATTGATTGATGAATCAGATTTAGTATTTTACTTTTGTAGAAGACACCAAAGGAAGATTGTGGACTTGAAAATTAGATTTCTGTTTGAATTTTGTTTTCTCTACCATTCTTGCAAGTAACACCTACAATTACTAAAACTGAAAGAAGCTGGCATGAGAAAAATTGTCTCCATTTCATCAGTTCCTTTACTTTGTGCATTTGACATTGCTCTATGTGTAGTCCATTTCACTGTTATATTAATGGTCAGTTGCACGTCCGGTCTCAAAGCAGTGTTTTGTGTTGTATTCTTGGACCCTTCTATTCCCCTCTGCTGGATAGGGCCTTAAAAACAACAACAGAAGAACAAAAAAACCATTATGAACAAATTTTAAAGCATCTCTATATAAAATAATTTCAAGAGATAGTATTTAAATTGAAGTCAACAGTGTCCCTTTAAAAATAAATTATGTTGTCACTCAATTAAAATTTCTTTTGCTGGTTCTTATGTCCAAAGATTATCCTCCTGTTCATTCAATACTATGAGAGTATCCTGTTTCAAGTGTGGACGAGACACTTCTCTCTGTTTAATTTTGGTTATCTTTTGCCTTTTATTAAAATTTTCATGGAGAAGAACATGTAAGAGTTTATACCTATTTTTGTTGGTTGTTTTGTTAGCATCCTAACCAGCAGACAAAGGGAGCCAATCCATCTCTTGTGAAAGTGAGAATTATGCCCACTTATCCCTATGCTGAATTTGGCCCAGTGTGAGAGAAGGGGAAGAAGAACATGTTTATTGTTAAAGACCATGACTAATAGCTGTTCTCAGTGGGAATTGCTGAGCCTTCGTGAAAAACTAGTATGGGGGCTCTGCCTGTTTTTTCCCAGTGCTGTTCTGATGCTTTCCCCATAGAAATGGAAGGGTGTATATGGCAACTCGTATTGCCATATATGCCTGGGCAACAAAATTAACTAAAAGTTGGTCCAACTTTAATAAAATCAGTGATCTTTTATTGGACCTCAAAGCAGTTAATAAAAGCAGGAGAAATATTCACACCAAAAGTCGCAATGCTCAAAATGTGCTATTTGTTTCAAACTCAAAATTGGTCCCGTTTGACACATTACTGTGATGCATCATGCCATAGTGACTTTTTGACGCCACATCATTGCTTTCTGTTCAAATGTGATGTTTTGACACCACATTATTATGCTGCAGCACAGTGTGTTGACACAGTTTGACATCACATTAGCGTGCTGTATCTGAAAGTGGCAGTGTTTTGACACCATGTCGGGCTGCAGTGGTGCTTTGATACAGCATCATTATATTGCATACTGGTATAATGAACTTACATCTCACCACCTGATAGCATTGTGCTGCAGTGGCATTCTGTCACTGCCTGATGGAGCTGTACCATTGTGCTTTAGAGACACATCTGCCAGATACCTCAAATGTTTCGCATTTCAAGGGCTACCACTCCCTTCAGCTCAAAGTTCCACACATTCCACACAAATTTTATATCTCTTCACTTTAGTTGTTAAATTATTAATGTTAGGAATAGCAAATCTTTACACTGAGGTTAAACAGGGGGCTGGGGGGGCGTTATGCTAAAGCAGGGGTTCTCAAACTGGGGGTTGGGACTCCTCAGGGGGTCATGAGATTATTACATAGGGGGATTGCGAGCTGTCAGCCTCCACCCTAAACCCCGCTTTGCCTCCAGCGTTTATAATGGTGTTAAATATATTAAAAAGTGTTCTTAATTTATACAGGGGGGTCACACTCAAGAGGCTTGTTATGTGAAAGGGGTCACTAATACAAAAGTTTGAGAACCACTGTGCTAAAGGAATGAATTCCACAGCATTTTAAGTTTCTCGCATGATTAATTTGTGTGTGTTTGTGTTTCTCATTTTGGGTTGTCACATGCTACACCCCACATTTGGGCCTTGATGGGGGGGGGTGAGGCACAGTCTGGGGGTGTTTTGTTGCCACTTCATGGCATCATGCCAAGGACAGGAGTTTTTTCTCTGGGGTAGCCTGCTATAGCATGAGGGATGTTCTGCCACATAGTGATTCCCTGTGCTGGTGTCAAAGGGCCCATCACCCGAGGGGCCCAGGGAGATGTGTCTGTCTGGCTTGTCAGGAGCACATGAAGCAAGTTTGCCCCCATACAGCTTCATCACCGCACCTCACCCTGAGCTGATGCCAGCCCAGCCTCCCCAGTCGCCATCCCCATATCCCTGGCCCTCCCCATCACTCAACCCCCCCCCTCAACGCTGCCTGTCCCCCAAAGCCCCCTTGACCCTGTCCAAGCCCCACTGCCCTCCCATCCCTGTCTCCCCATCCTCCCATCCCAACCCGCCCGTGGCCCTTGCAATCCCCCAAACCTTGCTGGCCCTTCCATCCCTTATCCCTATCCCCATGTCCCCTGGCTCTCCCCCCCGCCCAACCCCCTTCGGCCCTCCCCATCCCCCAACCTCCCTGGTCCTCCCCTCGGCTCTCCCCATCCCACCCCGTCCGCCCGCCGCTCACAAATGCTCCTGTCCCCTCCCACCCCTGTGCCCGAGTCCCACCCCGATAGGCGGCTGAGGGCTGTGCCTCCAGCCAATCCCGCCGCGCAGCGCCTGGTCCGATCCCTTCCCTATCTTCCCATTGGCCGATGCCTTCTCCTCGCCTCACCGCTGAGTGCGGCGGCCCAGCCAATCAGGCGAAAGGGGCTGGCGCGTGGCCGGACCGGAGGGTGGCTGTAGGGGCGTCAGTGGACAGTGCTGCGTCCCCGCCAGTGACGGGCGGCAGCCGGCTGGCAGCGCGAGGGCAGCAGCGCGCGAGCGGGTCGGAGCAAAGAGGGGACGGGGCAGTCGGGGCTGAGTGCGGGGCTCCGCCAGGGGCGGAGGGTGAGGGGCTAGGGGCAGAGGTCGGTGAGCCGGCAAGGGACGGGCTGTGCGAGGGGCAGGGGCACAGGTCAGTCGGGGGGGCGAGGGAGGGACTGTGCGAGGGGTGGGGGCAGAGGTCAGTGGGGGGTAAAAAGGTGAGGGAGGGGCTCTGCAAGGGGTGGGGGCACAGGTCAGTTGAGGGGGCGAGGGAGGGGCTCTGCGAGGGGTGGGGGCACAGGTCGGTCGGGGGCCAGGGAGAGGCTCTGCGAGGGGTGGGGGCACAGGTCAGTTGGGGGGGCGAGGGAGGGGCTCTGCGAGGGGTGGGGGCACAGGTCGGTCGGGGGCCAGGGAGAGGCTCTGCGAGGGGTGGGGGCACAGGTCAGTCGGGGGGCGAGGGAGGGGCTCTGCGAGGGGTGGGGGCACAGGTCAGTTGGGGGGGCGAGGGAGGGGCTCTGTGAGGGGTGGGGGCAGAGGTCGGTGAGAGAGGGGCTTTGTGAGGGGCAGGGCTGCAGGGCGCAGGCAGGGACTTCTAGGGGCTTGGGATGGACCCCTTGCTGTCGCTGGGTGCTGGGCTCCTGCTGCTCGCACTGTGGGTGCGGCACAAGGGGCTGGAGTACCTGCTGGTCCATCACCGCTGGGTCTTCGTCTGTCTCTTCCTGCTGCCCCTCTCTGTCCTCTTCGACATCTACTACCAACTGCGGGCCTGGGCCGTGTGGAAGCTGCACAGCGCCCCCCGGCAGCACGGCCAGCGTGTCCGCCACATCCAGGCACAGGTGACATCAAGGGGACCCTGGGATGGGGTTCGGGGTTTGGGGAAACATTGATGGGGAAGGAGGTGCAAGGGATGGCAAGAAGGAGGAGAAAGCTGGGGCGCTGGGGGAGGGGACCTTGTCTGGCTTTGGTGGTAAACTCAATCTTAGATTATTATAAGATCCTTTTTTTTAGAATATGTTAGTTAACTTGAGCTAGCTGTTGTGGTTTAAGAAAGGGCCTAAGAGGCACATGCTGGCCTGGCTTCTGTTAGAAGCTGGTGCAGCCTGGAGCTGCCTCCTTGTGGGTAAAGGATCTTGCTGGGAGCAATGCTCTGCAATCTGCACTGGCTGCCTGTGGTTTTCCAAGTGAAACTTGGGCTGTTGGTTTTAGCCTTTAAAGCCCTAAGCCATTTACCTTCTCACTCAGGTTTCAGAGTAACAGCCGTGTTAGTCTGTATTCGCAAAAAGAAAAGGAGTACTTGTGGCACCTTAGAGACTAACCAATTTATTTGAGCATAAGCTTTCGTGAGCTACAGCTCACTTCATCGGATGCATACTGTGGAAAGTGTAGAAGATCTTATTGTATACACATAAAGCATGAAAAAATACCTCCTCCCACCCCACTCTCCTGCTGATAATAGCTTATCTAAAGTGACCACTCTCCTTACAATGTGTATGATAATCAAGGTGGGCCATTTCCAACACAAATCCAGGTTTTCTCACCCCCCCCCCCCCCACACACAGACTCACTCTCCTGCTGCTAATAGCTTATCCAAAGTGACCACTCTCCTTACATTGTGTATGATAATCAAGGTGGGCCATTTCCAGCACAAATCCAGGGTTTAACAAGAACGTCTTGGGGGGGGGGGGGGGGGGTAGGAAAAAACAAGGGGAAATAGGCTACCTTGCATAATGACTAAGCCACTCCCAGTCTCTATTCAAGCCTAAGTTAATTGTATCCAATTTGCAAATGAATTCCAATTCAGCAGTTTCTCGCTGGAGTTTGGATTTGAAGTTTTTTTGTTGTAAAATAGCGACTTTCATGTCTGTAATCGCGTGACCAGAGAGACTGAAGTGTTCTCCGACTGGTTTATGAATGTTATAATTCTTGACATCTGATTTATGTCCATTTACTCTTTTACGTAGAGACTGTCCAGTTTGACCAATGTACATGGCAGAGGGGCATTGCTGGCACATGATGGCATATATCACATTGGTAGATGTGCAGGTCAACGAGCCTCTGATAGTGTGGCTGATGTTATTAGGCCCTGTGATGGTGTCCCCTGAATAGATATGTGGGCACAGTTGGCAACGGGCTTTGTTGCAAGGATAGGTTCCTGGGTTAGTGGTTCTGTTGTGTGGTATGTGGTTGCTGGTGAGTATTTGCTTCGGGTTGGGGGGCTGTCTGTAGGCAAGGACTGGCTTGTCTCCCAAGATTTGTGAGAGTGTTGGGTCATCCTTCAGGATAGGTTGTAGATCCTTAATAATGCGTTGGAGGGGTTTTAGTTGGGGGCTGAAGGTGACGGCTAGTGGCGTTCTGTTATTTTCTTTGTTAGGCCTGTCCTGTAGTAGGTGACTTCTGGGAACTCTTCTGGCTCTATCAATCTGTTTCTTCACTTCCACAGGTGGGTATTGTAGTTGTAAGAATGCTTGATAGAGATCTTGTAGGTGTCTGTCTCTGTCTGAGGGGTTGGAGCAAATGCGGTTGTATCGCAGAGCTTGGCTGTAGACGATGGATCGTATGGTGTGGTCAGGGTGAAAGCTGGAGGCATGTAGGTAGGAATAGCGGTCAGTAGGTTTCCGGTATAGGGTGGTGTTTATGTGACCATCGTTTATTAGCACTGTAGTGTCCAGGAAGTGGATCTCTTGTGTGGACTGGACCAGGCTGAGGTTGATGGTGGGATGGAAATTGTTGAAATCATTGTGGAATTCCTCAAGGGCTTCTTTTCCATGGGTCCAGATGATGAAGATGTCATCAATATAGCGCAAGTAGAGTAGGGGCGTTAGGGGACGAGAGCTGAGGAAGCGTTGTTCTAAATGGCTGATTTGATTGCAAATTGGATACAATTAACTTAGGCTACCTTGCGTAATGACTAAGCCACTCCCAGTCTCTATTCAAGCCTATTTCCCCTCCCCCCCTCTCCCCCCCCAGACGTTCTTGTTAAACCCTGGATTTGTGCTGGAAATGGCCCACCTTGATTATCATACGCAATGTAAGGAGAGTGGTCACTTTAGATAAGCTATTACCAGCAGGAGAGTGGGGTGGGAGGAGGTATTTTTTCATGCTTTATGTGCATATAATAAGATCTACACTTCTCACTCAGAGACTCTGTCTCTCTCCATGACATACTGCCATAGTTGAGGTCAGCACCGGTGCTCAAACTGGAGCTTTATGGATACAAACAAGGGAGCTGCTGATAGGATGTTCTCTGTGAGAGTTCCTCAGTTTTGGAATTTACTTGTGTTGCTGGTCCAAAACAGCCTGAACTTGATGATCTTCAGGGCATCTTTCAAAACTTACCATTTTTCCCAGGCAGTTGAAAACTTAGCAGGGCCATTGCAAAGGTAGGGAATTGTTTATTCTTAAATTAAATTTATTCTTAATTCTTAAACTTGTTTACAAGAATAGGTTGTTGACCGACTGTTCAAACCCCAATTTGGAGGACCAGAGGACTGCTTTTTGTCTGGTCCGTACCCCAGGATCTGTCCAGGTGGGGTAGCCCTACCAGGAGTTAAAGCTCCCACTGGCTAGCTCACAACAGGGTCATTAGACCACACAAGCCTTTCCCAGGGAAGTCTGACATTTCAGAAATAGCCTGACTCTCTGATGCTAGGTTATCTTAAATTGTACTGTAGCACTTTGGGTGCATTTTTAAGAAAGGACACCCGAGTGTTTGGATAGGCTCCATTTTTATAAATCTAATTGTGATTCTGGTGTATCAGGTACCAGCTCATGCCAAGGCTGTAGTTATCAGTTGAGCACAAGCAAATTCATAGCCGGAAACCAGACCAGGTCACCTATATGTTAGTATTGTTCAAGATAAGCGTTAGACTTGCAAGGTTGTGTTTAGACTCTACAAAATGCCTGTAAGTTGCTGCATGCATTAATCTTACTTGTAATGTCTGTATCCCAGGCTATAAGGTAATTTGTAAAAGGAAACTTACATCTGTAAAAATGCCTGCTCTGAAGTTGTGAACTGAGGCAGGAGGAGTGGTTCCCCTGCCATCGAGAAGGATTATCAAACCTAAGTGGGCCAGTGTGAAGCATCTCGATACAAAGATTGGGCTAATGGCCCTCTCACTCCTGTAAAGGTGCTTTGTGCAAAGAAGTTTGTGCCATCAGCTTGAATTCTGGATGAACAAAATAACATGAACATTCTTCATCTCTTTGCCGTTTGGACTCTCACAGGGCCGGAATTAGGAAACAAAAGCAGAGATGCCCAAGGTCAACCTGGTTAGCCTTAAAAGACATTTATACTACAACTCTGTCACATTTTGGAACTAGATTGTAACTCATTTATATATATGTGTTGCCTGCTTTAACCTGTAAATAACTCTCTCCTTTCTTTTTCCTAGTTAATATATCCTGAGTTACTTTACTATAGGATACTCCTGGGGGAATTCTGCGCATGTGCAGAATTCATGTCTGGCACAGAATTTTTTTTTCTGCTCAAAAAATACATTCTGCCTGAAAAGTGCTGCAGTTCAAAAGCCACTGTGGCACCAGAACAGACAGCAGCAGCTGACTGGCAGTAACAGCCTGCAGCCCCATTACCTTCATCACAGCATGATGGAGCAAAGTTAGGAGGCACAGGATACGGGAGGGGGGAGGGTAACAGACAGAGTGGGGCACATGGAGCTGCTGAGAGGGGTCACAGGCTGGGGTTCAGAAAACTTGATGGGGGGGACAGACAGGGCCGGGGGCTCAGAAACTAGTGGGATGACAGCATTGAGCCAGGGGCCACACGGGGGCGGGGGGGGGGGGGGGGAGCAGATATGTCTGACTGAATGGAAGAGGCTAAGGCTCAGTCATGGTCTGCATGGGGGAGGCTCTCCAATTCCCTACCAATCCCTCCCCCCCAAAATACCTGTTCCATACTTCTCCCATGCACACCCAACAACCCTCCCGGTTCACTCCCAGGCTCCTTCCCTCTCCCTCAGCTCCTCCATTACCTGTGACTCCCCCAAGCCTTTGCACTATTCCTGGGGGGTGCAGGAAATATGTTTCTATGTTGTAGTTTAAATGAATTGCTCAAAGTTCTGTATTAATTTGCCTTGTAAGGAATCTATTTGTCAAAAAAACATTTCCTGAATTTTTTTTGTCTCTATTATTACAGATATACTTGCTGACAGGTATTTCGAAATAAATTACCAAAATAATTGAAACTGGCATTATTATACTGTGTTATTTTGACAAATAAAATATGCAGAATTTTGTAGAATTTTACATTTTTTGGCGCAGAATTCCCATAGGAGTGTATAGGGTTGTCTTTAGTGTGAGATCTGAGGTACAAATTGATGTGGGGTAAGTGTCTCTGTTGGTACTCGGAGCAACTTGAATATTTTGTGATCTTTGGTATAAGGGACCATTTATCACTAAGTCTCGCTTGCGTGGGTGTCAAGATGGACTGGAGTGTCCAAAGGGATTGTCTGGCACCCCGTGGTAAGATCGTTATAGTGCTTCAGAGTTCACATTTGTTATTGGGTTGGGAAAATCTAATCACAGAATATACAGCCAGTTTGGGGTGTATGCCCTGCTTTTTGACAGCCTGCCCTGAGGTCGGCACTCTCAGTCATGAGCTGCTCCAGATAGCACAAAACTAATAATAATGGTTTTGTTGTGTTTTTTTTCAGCTTGATATGTTTCCTGTTGAGGGGGGATGGTGTCATTTATGTAATAGCTTTAACAAAGGGTTTAACAAAGACCTCAGTGGTTCAGGAGCCAAATTAGTGATCAGCATTACTCAAAAGAGCCACAGCAGTGTGAATTCATTGGTTCATTTACTATAGTACTGTATATTCATATTTAAACAGTGTGGCGGGAAATATTTAGTTTATATATAAAGATTTGCATAGCAAAATGATCAAGTATTATTATTTTATCAACTAGAATTGGTTAATAACCATAAGCATCCTGATTGGTTAATAACTTAGACTGGTTAATAATTAAATCACACTGTTTTAATATCATGTGCTGCAAAGAACCTCATGTGACGCATTAAAAAGCAACCTGTGGCTTGGAAGCCTCACTCTGAATATCACTGAGCTAGACAAATACAGACTGGAAATATGGTATACATTTTTAATAGGGAGGTTAATTAACTATTGGAACAATTTACCAAGAGTTGGGGTGGATTCTCCATCCCTGACAATTTTTTAAAACAAGATTTGAACTTTTTCTAAAAGGTACGCTGCAGGAATTATTTTGGGGAGGTTGTATGTCCTGTGTTACACAGGAAATCAGAGTAGATGATCACAATGGTCCCTTCTGGTCTTGGAATCTATGAATTGGAGTTGGTGAATACTTCTCTGCTTATCTGTCTCTTTCTGTAATGTTCATTTGCAAGTCCAGATTTGAATCCAGTCTTTGGTGCACAATTACAGCAAGAGGATATTAAGAAAAAAAGAAAGGAAGACAATGAAATTGTATCAATGCATCTGTATTTTACTCTGCAGTTTACATTGCAGCACAAAACAATGCAATATGACATCATACCCATAACTGTGAGAACAAAAGACTGTCTCCCTGCTCTTTCTCTATTAGATGTAAGAGTAACATGTAAATTGGGCACAGATTATTGTTAGTCTAAATCCTTCCCCAGTTCCTACTAAAGCAACTGACCTTAGGTTATGGGTAAGGCTAAGATTTTTGTCACAGATATTTTTCGTAAAAATCACGGACAGGTCACGGGCAATAAAAAAAAATTCACGGAAGCCTGTGACCAGTCTGTGACTTTTACTAAAAATATCTGTGACAAAATGGGGAACTGCGGGGTCCCCACACCGCCTACAACAGCTGGGCAGCTGCATGGGCCCCGGCTCAGAGCTCCAGGGTCCCCCGCCGCTTGGAGCTGCAGGGTCTCCCTGCCACTCGTGGCTCGGAGCTCCGGGGGCCCACACTGCCTGCAACAGCTGGGAGTTGCAGGAGCCCACAGCAGCCAGGAGCTGTGGGGTCCTCCTGACATGGCTTGGAGCCCCCTGCCGCCCACGGCAGCTGGGAGCTCCTAGGGGCCGCCGCCACCCATGGATGCCGGGAGCTGTGGGGTACCTCCACTGCCTGAGGCGCGGGGCCCCCAAGCTCTGAGCAACTATGTGTGGTGGGGAGACCCTGCAGCTCCCAGCCTTCACTGGCTGAAGTCACAGAGATCTCTGGAAGTCACGGATTCCATGACTTGGCCACCTCCGTGACAAAATCGTAGCCTTAGTTATGGGTGCGCAAAAAAAGTTATGTTATTTTAGTAACAACAATGTACATTTATTGTCAGTAATATAAGTATATATTTACATATCCTTACCTTGCCAATAACATATATTATTCATATAGTATTTTAC
Organism: Chelonia mydas; assembly: GCF_015237465.2. Classification (NCBI taxonomy): domain Eukaryota; kingdom Metazoa; phylum Chordata; order Testudines; family Cheloniidae; genus Chelonia; species Chelonia mydas. The sequence goes on from NC_057854.1 coordinate 93,311,726, forward strand.
ATTTTTAAATCACTGTGGATACATTACTAGTCCTAATAAATACATATACAGTAAAATGAATAAACCTGTACAGTCTCTTTGTTCCATGCTGAAGTCTTTCTTTGGGATGTTTGTATAGATGATTTCGACATTCCCACCAATTGCTTTTCTTTTCCTGTATGAAATTAGTACTTGATTACAGAATTGCATTCTTTTGTGCTGATGCAGTTGCAGAGCTGGGGCCATAGGTTACACAACTCTTACCTAAAATCCATTAAATTTCTTTCTTTCCTTCTCTGTGCTTTGGGTTTGGGATTCTGTATGGGAGCTCTTGTATAAACTGTAGTATGAATAACTGAACATTCAAAATCTGGTTGTCTCATTAATACAGTTCTTATAAAAATCACTGTATGCATATTATCCCTTGCTGGATGGTTTATTTAATATTGTGTATTAATATTGTTTTTCTTCATATCTGAACACCTACATTTCATTATTAGTTCAAATAGATAATTGAGAATGGAAGTAAGTCAAGATGTCTGGAGTGGCTAAGTAGGGTGAGAGCTAACCTCAGGGCAGACCATTACAAACCAGGGCACAAACTGGTTGTGAGTTCTATACTTAGATTTCACCAACCAAGTATCAAGTGTAAACTCCTCAGGCACTATAACAGCCTAACCATGAAGTCACAGTGCCCTTGGATACTCCAGTCTATCTTGCCACCTAGGCAAGCTTGCCTTTATGATAGATGGTCTCTTAGCACCAAAAATCACAATAATATTCAGGTTTCTCCCAATCCCAAAGGACCAGTCGCTTACCCCAGTTAATTGCACTTTAGATCTTACACCAAAGACAACACTTGTAGCGAATCCTAGAATAAATTAACTGAAGATTTATTAACTAAGTAAAAGAAATAAGGGTTATTTAGAAGGTTAATGCAAGTAAACATACATGCACAAATGAGTTCATCTTAGGCACTGTTCCCTCTAAGCTGTGCGTGTGTGCGCACGCACATGTTTCCTAAACCTCACGCACATGGTGAAAAATCGCACCCACCAAGATTTGCACAGAAGAGCAATAATTTGCACAGAAGAAATTTTTTGCACACACGGCCTGTCAAAAATTAGAGGGAACATTGGTCTTAGGTTCCAAAAGGAAATCAAAGCTGCTGTAATATGCAAGCTCCATGTGTCATCTAGGGCTAAACCAGGCTAAGTAGCTGGGGATCCCTTGCTTATGCTTGAAAATCTTGCCTGCCCCAAGTCCAGGCAGCATAGAGATGCACTTCCTTCGTATCAGGGATTTTTATTCCCTTCTCCTGGAGTCCACACTGGTGGGACAAGCCCCCATGCATGTCTCCTTTTCATTGGTGTTGGGGAGAGCAATCAACAAAGTCTTTTGTCCTCTGATGTTCTACAGTGGTTTGTCTGGTGTCTGTGGGCCTTCTTTTGCTGGGCAAGAGAAAACAACTCCTGTGGTAAAGGAGGATTTCACACTTGGTAATGCTTCTCTCCTGACTGTGGCAGTTTACAGTTTCAGAGTGTAAACTTTTACTGATACAGAGCAAACACTGAACTATTATATTATAGCATGTGATACAGATATCAGAGAGATTACTGCATGCAGCCACTTAAAAGCATTTCATAGAGTGTAAACACTTAGCATATTTTCATAAACCTAATACCTATTTTAACAATACTAACATACAGCTGAACCAGACTTGTTTCCAGCTATGCATTTATCAGTGTCAGTTGAGGCCTAGGTCCCTTGGCATGAGCGGGCACCTGGTCAGCCACATCACAGTAGGGTTTGTTTTTCTTCTGCTGTGACTTCTGCCATGATTTCTAGAAGGGAGTTGGGAATTTTATTTCTGTTTGCGTAATATTTATGGCAGTTCTGTCATTCTTGACTCCTCCATTTTTCCTGTTTGTTACACTCATCTCAAATATGATAGGTACACCGGATATTAGTCTGTTTGGTATATCCTTCAAGCTCTGTAGTCCTCAGGAGTGGGCTATATTATCTAACATATTGCCTGTGATTCTTGTTCTCTAAATACTAATCAGATTAGATCTGTAAATGTACACTTAGATACATGCATGTGGTATGTAGATTCTCCCTCTACACCCTCCCCATGTCAGTTCTCTTTCAGACTATAAGCCAGATTTTTTGTGCATGATCAGATGCAGTCTCACTGATTTTCATGGAGTGGTGCCTACTTATGCCAGTGATGGTTTGCCTCCCTGCTATTTAGTCTGTGGATTTTAAAATATTATTTGCTAGTCATTTTCTGACTCTCATGACTAATGCTCAGGCGTATGGATTTATTACTGCTGCTACATTCAGATAACTAGAACCACCAGAGGTATTCTACTAAAAAGTTCACAAGCTAGTATATATCAGTTTGGAACATGTCTGCTAAATGCTATTAAAATTTTAAATAGGAATATTCAAACCACACTAGTGACAGAAAGACATAAACAAACACAGCCTGTATGGAACTACTATAAGTGGGTGGCATAACTGGTTAGAAAACAATGCCCAGGGAGTAGTTATCAGTGGTTCACAATCAGGCTGGAAGAGCATATTGAGTGGGGTCCCTGTTCAATATCTTCATCCATTATTTAGATAATGGCATAGAAAGTACATTATGAAGTTTGCAGATGATACCAAGATGGGAGGGGTTGCAAGTGCTTTGGAGGATAGGATTAAAATTCAAAATGATCTGGAGAAACTGGAGAAGTGGTTTGAAGTAAACAGGATGAAATTCAATAAGAACAAATGCAAAGTACTCTACTTAGGAAGGAACAATCAATTTCACACTTACAAAATGGGAAATGACTGCCTAGGAAGGAGTACTGCAGAAAGAGATCTGGGGGTTATAGTGGACTGATAAGCTAAATATGAGTCAATAGTGTAACACTTGCAAAAAAATGAACAACATTCTGGGATGTATTAGCAGGAGTATTTTAAGCAAGACACAAGAAGTAATTCGTCCATTCTACTCAGGGCCGTCCTTGGGATTTATGGGGCCTTACACAGTATTATTAAACTGGTGCCCCTATGCCCGACGGCAGCCCAGGCTTGCAGCCCGGGTCTCGGTGCGGGGGAGAGGGATGAGGCAGCAAAGGATACCGAGACGCTCGGCCCACCTCATGGCAGCGGAGAGTCACAGTTCCCCGCAGAGACCTCGGTACCCTCTCCCTCACGCAGAATGCGCGGCGCCGGCGCATTCAACTCTGTGAATACGGCCCCTGCCTAAGGACACTGCCGCGCATGCTGGGTGTGCGGGAACCACCTCGCTCTTACCTGCTGTCATGGGCAGTGGGTCAAGCTGCCGCCTGGGAGGCTAGCTCCCCAGCCCATCTTTTCTGCCTGTGGCCCCACTCATACTCCACTCTTGCTCCGCCCCAGGCCCTGCCCCACTCTGCCCAGGCCCCGCCCTCTCCCCACTGTCTCCCTCCTCTCTTCCCTCCCCCACCCTGCTCACCCTCTTCCAGCCAAATCCATGAACCCAAATGAAGCAAATGACATTTGAAAAAAAACCTCTTCTGCAATTTCTTTCTAAAGAAAACGGAGCGTGTTTTCCACTGCATGCCAGATGGTGAAGATTGGACATAAATTAAAAGCACTAAATTTGGGAATAAAAAATGTCAGTCACAGGTTTTTTGATATGCCCTGAAGTTTGTCAGAGATTTATTTGCAAAAACTTTGCAATAAGGGCGAGTCAGCTGTCGTGCTGAATACAACATTACATATTATGGAATACATGATGCAGCTCTTCTCTGTTTTACATTTTCTTAATCAGTATTTCTAAGCTGATTTTATATTTTAAATGTACTCTTAAACCTTCATAAAGTAATCATTCCAGATTACTACATATTTAACTCACTGAAACAAAGGCATTATTTTAAATTAATCAGTCACAGAGGTTTAGTGTGTTTATAACAATGTTCACTGCTTTTAGAAAAAGGGAACACTAATTTACTTTATGTGATCTCCATAACAATAGACATGTTTATGAAATTTTACCAACTTTAAAAAATACGTTTCCAGAGATTTTAGGCACAACAAAGGATTTTATATCTTACTAGGTACTGATTTTGCTGGAGGGTTCTCTTAAAACTAGTTCATCAGACAGTTAGAAGTAAAGAAAGGGAAACTCTTTGTCAGGCTATCTGGAAGGAAAGGGGTGTTGTTCTTTTAGGGTTCTCTTCAACGGGGGTGTGGGGGTGGGGTGGGGGTGAAGAAAGAAAGGGATGGACAGAAAGAACAGGAAGACTTTGGAAGCAAGTTTTTTTTACTATAGTAATTAAAATAAAAATGTGTATTTTAGGTAAGGGTGGTCTTTTGAAGGATTTATTTAAAAAGCTCTATGTCTGAAGATCCAAGCATTTAAGGTTAAAGATGATTGTACATCTAAAAATCTATGCAAGAATATTTTAGAGATGTGATTTTATAATCTTCACCAACTCACTAATGAAATATTTTTAAAGCAAATTTTAAATGAAGGTCCTATAGACTAATATATTCTGAGTAAATATTACAGTAATGCACAGCTGTTTTGTCAGTAAATTCAGAAACTGACCCTATATATATATATACACACCTGAGGGTTGGCAAATGCCTGTTAAATGGCTTCATTACCCCTTGAATGGCTCTTTAACAGTTTCAATGTTGTGCTAATAGGTCTGGCGGGCTGGAAGACTTTTTCACTTTTAAGGTACTAGATCCCCTCCGGAGTAAGAGTCACCAGGCTGCAGCAGCTAGCTGTGGGAGCCTGCAGGAAGGGTCAGAACAGGGATAGGAAGAGCTGGGAGGGTGAACACTAATACCCAGTGGTGCCCCAAATTTTCAGGTGCCCTACACAGCTGCGTATTCTGTGTATGCCTAAGGACGGCCCTGATTCTAATCTGCACTGATAAAGCCTCAACTGAAGTATTCTGTCCAGTTCTGGGTGCCACATTTCAGGAAAGATGTGAACAAACTGGACAAAGTACAGAGGAGAGCAACAAAAAAGATTAAAGCTCTAGACAACATGACCTGTGAGGAAAGATTGAAAACGTTGGTTTGTTTAGTCTGGAGAAGAGAAGACTGAGGGCAGACGTGATAAGTTTTCAAGGACATAAAAAGTTGTTACAAGGAGGAGGGAGAAAGGTTGTTCTCGTTAACCTCTAAGGATAGGACAAGAAGCAATGAGCTTAAATTGCAGTAAGGGAGGTTTAGATTGGACATTAGGAAAAACTTCCCAACTGTCAGAATAGTTAAGCACTGGAATAAATTGCCTAGGGAGGTTGTGGAATCTCCATCATTGGAGGTTTTCACGAACAGTTTAGACTAACACCTGTCTGGATTTGTGCTGGAAATGGCTCTACTTGATGATCACTTTAGATAAGCTGTTACCAGCAGGAGAGTGGGGTGGGAGGAAATTTTGTTTCATGGTCTCTGTGTGTATATAATGTCTTCTGCAGTTTCCACGATATGCTATGCATCCGATGAAGTGAGCTGTAGCTCACGAAAGCTCATGCTCAAATAAACTGGTTAGTCTCTAAGGTGCCACAAGTACTCCTTTTCTTTTTACGAATACAGACTAACACGGCTGTTACTCTGAAATCTAGTTATTACGTAGCCCTGCTTTGAGTTCAGGGGACTGGACTAGATGACCTCTTGAGGTCCCTTCCAGTTCTACACTTTTATGATTCTATTATATGTAGAATAATATAGTTAAACACTATCAAATTGGGGTGGGGGGGAGGTTTTCACTTACAGTTTTGTTATAGATTTTTGTACTTCACAGCATCAGTTTAATCATAATTGTGACAGAGATGGCAGTTTCCTGCAATATCCCCAACATACCTTATTGAAGTAGCTTTAAGTATCTTAGGAGTTCATGTTATTAAAAATGCAAGTGTTTATATATTATTGTGGTATTGTATGTAATATCTGAAACCCTGGGAAGTGTTACGAGTAAGGCTACGATTTAGTCATGGGTATTTTTAGTAAAAGTCATGGACAGGTCACAGGCAATAAACAAAATTCACAGCCCATGACCTGTCCATGGCTTTTACTAAAAATACTCTTGACTAAATCTTGTGGGGGAGTGCTGCTCGGGAGCAGGTCCCGTGGGGGCCACTGTTGCGGGGTGGGGCCAGCGGCAGGAGCAGCTGGGGCCACTGAGCAGTGGCTGCTCCGGCCACCCCCTGGGACCGTTGCTAAGGTGGTCCCCGAAGCTGGCTGCTTGGGCAGCCCTGGTGTCAGCTGCATCGGCTGCTGCAGAAGTCACGGAGGTCGCGGAAAATTACGGAATCTGTGACTTTCACAACCTCTGTGGCAGATATGGAGCCCTATTTATGAGGTTTAAAGGACTGTTCGAAATAAGGGACCAAGACAAGAATGAACTTTTAAAGTTAAGTAGGTTTCCCAGGAAATCTCTAGGAGAAAGGGTATGCAGATACAATTACTCTGGTTATAGAAGAACTCAGCCTTTTGAAGCTTTGCCTTGATGTCGGGGCAAAGGGGGGGAGAGAACCTTTTTATCTGTTGATCACCTGTTACATGAGGACAGATTTAAAAAAATATATATAAAGAAGGGATGTTCAGATACGTGAGTGGGCTTGCTGTGAGCTGACAACTGTTCGCTGGCTGGAGCCCTTGTTGAAGTCAGGGTGATCTCTGGTAAGCTTATTACCATGATTGTAGGTTCTTCTGTTGTTAATGCTTTTCCTTAATAATAAATGTGCTTGCTTAGAAAGAGCTATGTGATAACTTAATTGTGGCAATCACACTATTTACCATCTCTGAGGAGAAAAGTAAAGCAAGCCTGCAGAGGCAGTCTAACTTTGCTGGGAAATTCACAGTGTAGGCTGGGAGATGCACAGCCTCGAAACATCCTGGTTAGGAGGGAGAGAGATGCATGTCTCTGCTCAGTGGAGTCAACAGCTGGGGGGCTGGAAGCTTAAGAGTGTTTGCCCTTGCTGGACCACAAGGAGGAATTGCCCTGAACTATGACAATAACCTTTTACAGGTGCAGGAATGGAAAAATGAAGGCGGGAAAACTTACATGTGTACTGGCCGACCTGGCTGGCTAACAGTATCACTTCGTGTTGGAAAGTACAAGAAGACTCATAAGAATATAGTGATCAACTTAATGGACATTCTAGAGGTAGACATTGAAAGACAGGTAATACTAAAATTTTTACATTTAGTACTAAAGTTTACAACACTTATTATGATTATTGCTTAAAAGGACACTAAATTCCCTGAAGGTAATTGAAACCCATTTATTAAAAAATTATACAGATCCAAGAGTGAATGTTGTCATGTCACCCTTTTTTAATGTGAAAAGGGTTGTTGCTTTTTTTGTCCTTTTGGACTTAAATATTCCCTTACAGTGTTGGAAATCCAAACACATCTGCATTGTGCCTCTGCATGGGAAACAGACAATCTTAATAGACCCATATTCTGAGTGGTCAGGAAATATTTGGATACTAGAAGGGAGTATTTTCATGAGTTTAGCTAGATTAACTAAAATTGATTTCAAGTTAAACTGATAAAATTTTCTAGTATAGACAAAGGCAGAGGGAGGAATCTGTACTGGATGAATGTAATCTCATAACATAGGATCTGGAGCACTGACTGTGACTATTCGGTATTCTGTGTCATGTCCTCCTCACATCATCAGAGAGCAATCCTTCCTGAACTTTCCACCAGGTACTGAAGACAGGGTTTGGGGAAACTCCAAATATAATGGTAAAATTAACTAATATATATTTAATGCTCTATTTGGGCTTTTTGTTAAGTGTGGTATATATTATGAGGAAGATCTTTAAAATATCTTAAATTAAACTATTATCCTTTAATAAACAAGGTCTAGTTGTGTCAGAAAACTCAATGCGCGTTCACATCAGTTGGAGTTGTACACCTTTATGACACCTTTGCATCTGATTTCTGATGTTAGAGATTCTGAAACTTTTTGGAATACTTTCCTCTCCTCACTAATGGTGACACTTCTGCCTGTTCTGAAGTGTTATGGTAAATCCTTGATTCAAGGCACCAGTGTCAAGTCAACACATCAAAATGGTTCCATTTAAATAATGCACGTATTTAATTTGTGCAAATCCTGTGGGTAGTTACAAACTGAAGTTGTACAACCATAGGTACACCTTTGTATAACCCCAGCTTCATGCATATTGCAGGATGTGTGCAACTAACATGATCCTGCCAAGTGTGCGCACACTTTTCCATGAAATTTAAGCCTTAAAGTAGTTTTACAAATAGTAAACGCATTATGAATATCACATTTTGAAAGGATTGCATGGTGCTTTTTTTTTTTTTTTTAAATATGTAACATCTGTTTAACAAGCTGAGCTCTGAAAGATCAGTTTGACTTATGTTTTGGAGATTGAACCACACTTTTCAAGATGTGGTAGGTGGGAGGGGGGAACAGTCTCTTAACTATTTTTAGTTACACTCTTGAGTGTATAAATTAAAGAGCAGAATTGATAATAGGAAGTGTGATTAACATTTGTGTGGTGTCAGCATTAATACTTGAATGCTTTCTCTCTTAGGTTGTCTGTGTGGAACCGCTGGTCACCATGGGGCAGTTGACAGCACACCTGAATCCTATGGGCTGGACTCTTCCAGTGGTTCCAGAACTCGATGATCTCACAGTAGGTGAGGATTGTTTATAATGATAAAAAAGCATGACTTTTGCTGTATTTTAAATAGCTGTTTATGCAGTTTACTATGTTGTTCAGTCTCGGTTTTCTCAGAAATATATATATTTTTTTAAATTCTTGCTGAAATTTGTATTCTGCTATCACACATTATATAGAGAGACAAGGTGGGTGAGGTAATAACTTTTATTGGCCCAGCCTCTGTTGGTGAGAGAGACAAGCTTTTGAGCTTACATGGAACTCTTCTCATAAGCTTGTCTCTCTCACCAACAGAAGTTGGTCCAATAAAAGATTGTGTCTCACCCACCTTGTCTCTCTAATATCGTGGGACCAACACAGCTACAACAACTCTGCATATGATATATTTTAGACACGCATCTGCTCTTTAAAACTGCTACCAGGAACAACATGAAAGACTTCATTTTCCAGAAGCCCTATTTAATTTTTTTCGTCTTTGTTCTCAGACTATTTTCATTTTAAAGGGAAATATGTTTCAATTGATTACATTCTCTCGTTAAGGTGGTCTGATCATGGGAACTGGCATTGAGTCTTCATCCCATATCTATGGACTATTTCAACATACCTGTTTGGCCTATGAACTTGTTCTTGCTGATGGAAGCCTTGTGAGATGTACACCAGTAAGATAAAATGTTATTTTGCTATGATTTACAATGTTATCAGTTGTTGTGTGGATGGACATATGATTTAGTATGACGTACTTTTGCAGGCTGAAAATTCAGACCTATTTTATGCGGTGCCTTGGTCTTGTGGTACTCTGGGATTCCTTGTTGCTGCGGAAATAAAAATAATTCCTGCTAAGAAATATGTAAAATTACATTACAAGCCTGTGAGAGGTTTGGAAAAGATCTGTGAAAAGTTTACTGAGGAATCTAAAAAGAAAGATAATAACTTTGTGGAAGGACTGGTGTACTCCTTGGAAGAAGCAGTCATTATGACGGGAGTCTTGACTGACGAAGCTGAAGACAGCCAGGTAACTAAAAGGAATACTATTCTTAAATAAGATTTTTAGTTCTCTTGCATGTAAAATATTCCAGTGTATGACAGTAAAACCAAAACAGTAATAGGATCAGTACAAGAGGTATATTTTTAATGGATATTGAATTTGCTGGAATGGTCGAATATACGTAACATTAGAATTTTGCGGGTAACTATCAATTCAGACTGTAAGCTCATACATTTCCTAAAGTGACAGGTCTTTTCCCATTTCTAGTTTACATAATAGACGCTGCCTTGCAACTCCAAGAAGAAAAGAACCAACTTGAACAGTATATAGGACAACACAATGCTTTAAGATAGGAAACACATCTGGAGGGAGATGTAGTCACAGTGCAATTACCCAGACTAACAAACTGACTAGAAAATCAGGGTTAACGTTAACATGCCGTGGGTCTCTTTTGTGGCAGCTCTTCCGAAATGCTGACCACTCTACAGAAACACTGAGGCTGTTAGTTCATTACTGGCTTGAGAACAGAGTAACATTCCTAGAGTACTGACATCAGTTTCCATACTCAGCTTTCTTTGGGCAGGCCAAACCTTATTTTAATTCATCCTTAATGAGGAAAGCTTATGAGACATACACATTGGCACACTATAATAATTACTCCTGGGGGATTCTGTGCCACTGCAGACGTGCAGAACTCATGTCCCCTGCAAATTTTTTTTGTTTTCTCTGCAGAATAATAGATTCTGATGGGGAAGCAAAGAGAAGCCGCGAGAGGGGTCATGCACCCCTCATCGGCAGCAGTCCCGAGCGAGCGCAACACAAGCAGCTGAGAGAGACGTAAATCACTGCCTTGGCGGGGCAGGCCTGGGCAAGCGCACGAGACTCCCTCTTGCTCACTATCGCGGTGCGCCTGGCACAAAGGGACAGGGCCCTGTGGTGTTTCTGTGGCAGGCCCAGCCCCTGCGCTGTGGCAGGGTCGGGTGCAGCCTCACGGCTGAGTCCATGTCTGGGGCGGGGGAAACTAGGGGGCTGTAGGGTGATTCCCTCCGGCCCTCCGCCCCAAACCTCCATACAGCCAGTTGACTGTAGTCCTCTCTGGGAGGCAGCCTCAGTGCACACCCCATGTCCCCATTGCTGCCCCCATCCTGCAGAGGCATGGGGCTCACACAAGCAGCAATGGGAAACTGCGGGGAGCCTTGGCCAGGAGCACCATGTAGGGAGGCAGGGGGGCATCTCCCTCCCACCCCAAGTTTCTCACCAGAGTTCTGCTCATGGCACACACCCCAGCTCCAGGCAGAACTCTTACTTGCAGCAATGTGCGGGCAGGTTCACTCCTCCAGGAGCTGGGGTTCTCCGGCTGCGGCTCCCTCAGTCAGTTTTCTGCACTGTCCTAGGGCCTCTGGTGGTGGGGCTGGCAAGGAAGGGATCAGTCAGGGTGTGAAGGGGGAGCATAGGGTCCCCAGTGGTGGTGGTGGGAGCATAGGGTATCCCGTGGTGGGGGTGGGTAGGTGGGAGCATATGTGCCCCAATGATGCGGGGTGGAGCAGAGGGGCCCCAGTGCTGGGGGGCATGGGGGGGAAGCAGAGGGACCACAGAGCTCCCAGTGGGGGAGGGGTGGGGGAGGGGGCAGTGGGGTGGGAAAGAGGAGTAAAGCACCAGGGGAAGGAGAGGTGAGGACATAGGGCCGTGCCCTGAGAGAGGAGGCAGTGAGTGTGGGAGAAGCAGCTGAGGGGGAACAGTCCCTGGGGCAAGGATCCTGAGGGATGGGGAGCTGAAGAAGGGTGGGAGGCTAAGAGCAGTTAAGTGGGTCTTGGGATCTGTTTGCCCTCAGAGAAACAGGGAGCACCCTCACCTCTTCCTGGGAAGAGATTGGGGACAGACCCCATTAAGCTAATGCATTCTCTCAACTGACTAACCTGCTCTCTGCCACCTTCTCCATCTGGTAACTTATAACTTGATCTTGCAGAGAGGATCCATGTGGGTGCAGGGGTTTCTTTAACTCTCTACTCCTGGGGGAATCTTTTTTGTTGTTTGTATTGTTACAAACATACTTGCTGGAGGTATGTTGAAATAAATTTCCAAAATAATTGAAACTGGCGTGATTATATTGTGTTATTTTGACAAATAAAATATGCAGAATTTTAAAATATTGTGTGCAGAATTTTTAAATTTTTGGTGCAGAATTTCCCCAGGAGTAAATAATACTTAATAATACCTAGCTCTTAAATAGAACGTTTATTCAGTAGCTCTCTAAGTACTTTACAGAGGCGATTAGCATCATAATTCCCACTTTACAGATGGGGGAGCCAAGGCACAAGTACTTGCCCACAGCCATTCAGCAGACCAACAGCAGAGCCAGAAGTAGAATATAGGTCTTCTGAGTGCCCATCCAGTGCTTTATCCACAAGGTCACACTACAATATGAAAATCATGTTTAAAAAGTCCCAAACACTTTCTTAGCATTAAGACTGTTCTTTCCTTCGTGTAATTCCAAAGTGAAAAAATCTGGGGGCACCATGAACGTTTATATTACTGAATTTTCAAGTAAGGGATATTTATTCTTTATATTGGTGTTTGTTTGCTGATATGTAATATATCTTTATTTTCAGATAAACAGAATTGCTAACTACTACAAACCATGGTTTTTTAAGCATGTGGAGAAGTATCTGAAGGCTAATCAAACTGGAATAGAGTACATTCCCTCAAGACATTACTACCACCGACATACCAGGAGTATCTTCTGGGAACTCCAAGTAAGACTTTAGACAAAGAAGATTTTAATATTTGTTTTGGGGTACTTTGTACATACTCACTGCACAGCCAATGTTCTTTTCCCTTGGGAGCCACCTATGTCCGTCATAGGTGAGTAACTCCTTTCCTTAAGACAGAAATCCAAATGAAGTGATGGCAGATTTAGGGATTTCTCAATGTCTATTTTTGCATTCCTTTCTGACTTTTTTTATATAAATGTATGACTGTAAAAGATAATATTGCCAGCACCTTCCCTTTTTAGTTTCTCTTTTAGGCCCACATTCAGGAAAGCACTTAAAAAATGTATTTTAGCTTTTATCAGGCATGTTCTAAGTATTTTCCTGAACTGGGACTTTAAAAAGATAAAACCAGGAAATTCAGTGCAAAAACACGAATGCACACTTATGGCTGAGAATTTACTCTGCCTAAATGTGCCCAGCTGTGCCCAGGGTTGCTGTGGAACCACCACTTTGAATTTCATCATCTAAATTATTGTCATAAAAAGCAGTAGTGTAGAATTTTACACTACATAAGTCCCCATTGTTGAATTTAGGGTTGCATGTTGTTCGTACCTGTATTAATGTAGCCTGACATGACTATCAGCAATTAAAACTATTGAAAGAAAATATGATTTAATGTTGCTCTCAAAATCCAAATTCTGAAATATTGATTTTCAGCTCACTTGATTTTACTACCAGTTTCTTTTTTTTTTTTTCCATTTTCTCTTAAAGGATATCATTCCCTTTGGCAATAACCCTGTTTTTCGTTACCTCTTTGGCTGGATGGTTCCTCCAAAAATCTCACTATTAAAACTGACACAAGGAGAAGCTATTCGAAAGCTGTATGAGCAACGTCATGTTGTACAAGACATGCTGGTCCCTATGAAAATCCTTGAAAAATCTATCCGTACCTTCCACAGCGACCTGAATGTAAGAACACATTTCTCTAAAACCTGGTAAATGGAAGATTGCCCTATGAATGGTGATTATTGGCATTAGTACACAGTAGTGCCTGTTGCAGAAAATATATATCGGTATGCTAAATTTGAGAGAATTTTGCCAACTAATTAAATACTCTTAGGCGGCAGGTAAAATGAAATGCTCTAACAAAAAGAAGCAAGAAAAACTTGAGATTCAGAAATACTTGATTTTGTAGCTTTAACTCACAATTTTTAAAAGAAAATTCTATCACTTTATCCTTTTTTACTTGGCAAAATTGGAAATCAGATTTCTATTTCTGCAAAATCACTTAAGCCCCGAAAAGAGTGTTGGGAATTAACACTTGCTTTCCAAGTCATTGACTTCAGTTGTTTCAAGAAATACAGACTTATGGACTTGAACTTTGGTCTTAGCGGGTACCAGTAAAATGCCTTTCACTCCTTTAGTTTTACTTGTAATTTAAATCTAAATATGAGTTCAGTTAATGACTTGGGAACTGAGACAGTTTTTCATTAGTGTTTTAAAGCTATTCCATTTATTATCTAGATCAGTGTTTCTCAACCTGGGGGTCATGACCCCTCGGGGGGTTGTGGGAGAAGTTTAGGGGGGTCGCAAGCAGGGTTGCCGTTAGGCGATAGGAATCAGGGCAATTGTATGGGGCCACATGCCACAGAGGGCTCCACAAAGCTAATTCATATGTCTCAGCCCTGCGCCACAAGCTTAAGTTGCGGGGGGTCACAATTTTTTCAGGGAGTGGAGGGGAGTATCATGATTTTTTTTTTTTAAGTCCAAAGGGGCTCGCCAGCACAAAAAGGTTGAGAAACACTGATATAGGTAGTGCACTAATTTGTTGCATTTTCTGATTTTCTTCTTTGCTTTTTGGTATCTTATTCAACTTGTGTTAGTTTTACTATAAAGTGAAACTAGTTGGAACAGCAGAATTGAAAAGGGGCATCTGTATAAGTTCTGTACTGAAAATTGGAGAAGAGTTGTGCAATTTTCTCTCTCCGTTTTTTCATGCTTTATTAACAGATAACTGATATTTTGTACTGTTAAAATTGGTGATACAAAATTATCTTTGCAGGTTTACCCACTGTGGTTATGTCCTTTCATATTACCCAATAACCCTGGCATGGTCCACCCAAAAGGAGATGAAATGGAGCTCTATGTAGATATAGGAGCTTATGGAGAGCCTAAAACAAAACAGTTTGAAGCCAGGGCATCTATGAGACAAATGGAAAAGTTTGTAAGAAATGTGCATGGGTAAGAGTCCTCGTCTTCAGGATAGCACCATATAATTTATTGCCTTGCAGCTTAATCAGATTTACTTAACTTTCAGTTATTACAGTATTTAATTACTGATTCTGATTTTATATATTCAGTATGACTGTCTTTTTTTAATTTTAATCATTGCTTGCATACAAAAAAACATGTTGGTTGAGATTCTGTGCAGTGCCTCTAAGTAGCATAGAATTTGCATCCCCGAGGGAGTGGTGGCTAAAGGTGGCTTTAAGCTGTTTTTGCACCCTCCCGATATTGGGCTGCACTAGGGGGCTGGAAAGGCCTCACATGCAAATTAAACAGCCTGTCTGCTGTTTAGTGGCGTGTCTGCATTACAGCAGCCTCTGCTGGTTACCCTGTAGACTGCAGCACTGATTGGAATCACCTTGGAAGGAAAAGCTTTATGGCTGCCCTCTGTAGGTCATGCACCAGGAAATTTTTGCTGGGCCACAAACGGGATTTTTTAGAGCCTCTTTGTGCTGCACTAGTCCTCTTACATGGTGTAAAGGAGCCAGAGCGGAGCTGGGGACCTCGCCTACAATTTTGCATAGGCTGATACCAAATCCAGTTCTCTATGGTTTGGTAGCAAAGTCATGAAGCCTATCTTTCAGAAAAGTAACCTATTCCACAATATTTAAACTGACAATATAATTTACCCAAACATATTCGAATTTCATGTATCTGCTATTTACCTCTCTGTATTAGTGTCATAGCAAAACTAATTTAAAAAAAAATCAAGAAATTAACTGGGAAAGAAATAATTTGAAGTACACTAGTATATTTTAAAAGCATATTTTCATATTTCACTTATCTCCCCACCTCATCAAACAGTGATAATGGAATGTTCTGTTGGCTTTTCCATTGTACATCATGACCGCTTTTTCAAAAGAGATGTCGATGTTCAGCCATCAGACTGGCTGAATAATTATCCAATATAATTTATAGTAATTAATCTGTACATTTGTTTTAAAAAAGTATTTCAAAATATTTTGCAGTGTATCCTTACAATGTATAGCTCATCCTCAGTTGCTTCATTTTTTTTCTACCTGAAATTTTGCAACAGTATTAAGATTTAATTCCTGATCCCCTCTTTTTCTTTCAGTTTCCAGATGTTGTATGCAGATTGCTATATGAACCGTGAGGAATTCTGGGATATGTTTGATGGTTCACTATACCACAAGCTGAGGGAGCAAATGAATTGCAAGGATGCTTTTCCAGAGGTGTATGATAAAATCTGCAAAGCAGCACGACACTGAGTCTGGTTAACCTAAGCAAGCAATCAGGGAAGGATGGATTTACCTGTAGTAGTCAGTATATCCTTATAAAAGCTTTATCACTGTCCAAATAAGCTCATGTTGATGTTTAAAAATACAGATTTCTATTTTATAAATTTACATTCAATAATTGTTAGTATGTTTTGAACATAATTTCCCCAACTCATAGTAATTTCATTTAAGGAATCAAAGTCCTAGCCTGCCACCTCTCTTTGTAGCTTAGTTGCAGACATAGTGATGTAGATGTCAATTTACATATTTCTAACCTGTAGGGGAGAAAATTTGGAAAGACAAAGATACTTAAGTAAATCGGTTATTTATTGCAGTGTACATCTGAGGCAGGTAAGAAGGTCACAAAATTAGGTGCCAAAGTTAAGAGAATTATTTTCAAATTAATTACGACTTTAAAAATGTCTATTTCAAATCGGTAACTGGTGCAGGATTTAAATTTAAGAGAAGTTAAAGGTTAACAAAATTTAGAGATGGTTACTGAAATCTTCAGACTAAACTCACATTAGTAATGCAGGTAAATAAATGGTCATTGGCAAATATCTTCGGTTCAAACCTGAATATCAAAGTTTGAAGAAAATCCATTTTGCTTGTGCCTATCTCATTTGTACTGATTCTGTTTATAATTGTGTAAGTGGTCATGAGTTTTAGGGATCTTGGTTTTTTTTGGTTGGTTGGTTATCAGTATATAACTAATATGATTTGAATAGGAAACATTTTGGCTTCCTAGACTACTGAAAATCTCTGCTGCTATTTCATATAGACTAGTATTAAGTACAGTTTGTTACTTGTCATTGGGTCTGTTTTACTTTTTATTATGGTTAATTTTAGTGCCTTATAAGTATTCAGTTGGAGAAGATATGGGCCACTTCAGACCGTTCTGTTCTTTGGGTGTGGGGTGGGAAACTAAAGGACCTGTTGTCAACATTAATGCTTTAATTATATAAGATCCATTTGAATAAATATTGGTGATAAGTGTAGGGGACAACCTAAAACCCAGTTGTGTTGTGGAAGTTTGAAATACACAAGACATGGCTCTGACTTTTTGCTTTCCATTTTAGCTGGATTAGTTTGATAGGTTTAAAAAAAAGATCCTTCAACCAACTGGAGAAGAAATAACATTAGAAAAATCTGCAGAGTGCTTACTATTCAAGCCCCTTTTCTAACTCTGTGTTTCATGAGCGTGGAAAAATTTTAACATTGCATTTGGTACAACATTTTTTAAATTGAGTTCACATCTGGTCCAAACTACTTAGTTATTATTTTAACATTTGTTGGGCTTGTAGAGAAATGTATGTTCATGCATTTTGCATAATGTGAAAACAGTTATAAAACAATTGCTAGTGGGGGGGGGTTCCTTTTTTGTTCTAGTTCAATGCTAAACCAATTATTGTTTATTGATACATGGACATTTATGATGCAGATTAAACCACTGATAAGGCAGTAATGAAAAATAAACTTGGTCATTCACTCTCTGTGATGCATACTGGGCCAGACTGCAACCTTGCTGGTGCTGCCATGCGGGGGAGTAAAGGGATATAAGTCATCCCCTTAAGGCCCTATGTATGCTGCCCATACTGTGTGTGTCAGTCCAGGGGGAGACCTAACCAATGCAGAGCAGGTACATCCCGCTCCATCCATATACATGAGTGCAACAGGGTGGGGAATGGGTGGGGCCAAGGCTCAGCCCCCACTCCAATGTGCAGACCAGCACAGCTATGTCAGCGCTCTAGAGGATGTGTGCTGTGCCAGGTATAGACCTTGGAGCAAGGGTTACTGGGAAAACAAATTGTGATTGCGTCACAATCTACCTTCCAGTCTGCTCCTGGGGCAGCACAATAATGACTGCCCCTTTCTCATGGTAAAGCCATGATTTCACCTATTATCTGTAGGATACTCTGCACTGAGCGAGAATTGGTTCACTTAGCTTTTAAAAGGCAATGTTAAAAAAAAAAAAAGGATATGCAAAGATATTAAATCAAAATAGTATGTCTCTAACTTGTGTATTCATAGTCTTTTGTTATACATTGTATTTGTGACTTCATAATTTGCATTTGCAGATTTTTGGTACAACATGATTTTAATGTGTAACTATGGTTATCGTGAACACACACTCTTTTTCTCTCTCTCTCTCATATATGCACATCGTTGCTGATGGAGTTTGAAATTCTTGGCTGTATGAGCTGTTACAATTAAAAATATAACCAGTTGTACTGTTAAAATGTTGTTTTTTTATGGATGACTAAATAAAATATGTTTTAAAAAATGTATTTGTTCTCTGCTGTGCTTTTGGCACTGTTACTGGGATTGCTGTGAAAAGGAGGGCTATTTGGAAATTACACGATAGAGTGCAGTGAGATTGTTGAGAGACTGGGGTCCCAGTCCTGCAAGCTGCTTAGTGTGAAGACCTCTTGAAATCTGTGGGGCTCCACCTTGGCACAGGGGCCCAGCCATGCAGAGTGGCATGCAGGAGTGGGGCGTAGATTTTTAATTGCTCTCTGGGTAAATATTGACCCAACTATCTTTAAACTTCTCTTAGGAGTCTAAATAATCATAGAGTCATAGGACTGGAAGGAACCTCGAGAGGTCATCTAGTCCAGTCCCCTGCACTCATGGCAGGACTAAGTGTTATCTAAACCATTCCTGACAGGTGTTTGTCTAACCTGCTGTTAAAAATCTCCAATGATGGAGGTTTCACAACCTCCCTGGGCAATTTATTCCAGTGCTTAACCACGCTGACAGGAACTTTTTCCTAATGTCCAACCTAAACCTCCTTTGCTGCAGTTTAAGCACATTGCTTCGTGTCCTATCCTCAGAGATTAAGAAGAACAATTCTCCCTCCTCCTTGTAACAATCTTTTATGTACTTGAAAACTGTTACCATGTCTCCCTCTCAGTCTTCTCTTTTCCAGACTAAACAAACCCAGTTTTTTCAATCTTCCCTCATAGGTCATGTTTTCTAGGCTTTTAATCATTTTTGACAGGTTTCAGAGTAACAGCCGTGTTAGTCTGTATTCGCAAAAAGAAAAGGAGTACTTGTGGCACCTTAGAGACTAACCAATTTATTTGAGCATAAGCTTTCGTGAGCTACAGCTCACTTCATCGGATGCATACTGTGGAAAATACAGAAGATGTTTGTTTTTATACACACAAATCATGAAAAAATGGGTGTTTATCACTACAAAAGGTTTTCTCTCCCCCCGCCCCACTCTCCTGCTGGTAATAGCTTATGTAAACTGATCACTCTCCTTACAATGTGTATGATAATCAAGGTGGGCCATTTCCAGCACAAATCCAGGTTTCCCCACACACCCCCCACACCCTTCCCAAACAAACCCACTCTCCTGTTGGTAATATCTTATCTAAAGTGATCACTCTCCTTACAATGTGTATGATAACCATGATTTCAACAATTTCCATCGCACCATCAACCTCAGCCTGGTCCAGTCCACACAAGAGATCCACTTCCTGGACACTACAGTGCTAATAAACGATGGTCACATAAACACCACCCTATACCGGAAACCTACTGACCGCTATTCCTACCTACATGCCTCCAGCTTTCACCCTGACAACACCACATGATCCATTGTCTACAGCCAAGCTCTGCGATACAACCGCATTTGCTCCAACCCCTCAGACAGAGACAAACACCTACAAGATCTCTATCAAGCATTCTTACAACTACAATACCCACCTGCGGAAGTGAAGAAACAGATTGATAGAACCAGAAGAGTTCCCAGAAGTCACCTACTACAGGACAGGCCTAACAAAGAAAATAACAGAACGCCACTAGCCGTCACCTTCAGCCCCCAACTAAAACCCCTCCAACGCGTTATTAAGGATCTACAACCTATCCTGAAGGATGACCCAACACTCTCACAAATCTTGGGAGACACGCCAGTCCTTGCCTACAGACAGCCCCCCAACCTGAAGCAAATACTCACCAGCAACCACATACCACACAACAGAACCACTAACCCAGGAACCTATCCTTGCAACAAAGCCCGTTGCCAACTGTGCCCACATATCTATTCAGGGGACACCATCACAGGGCCTAATAACATCAGCCACACTATCAGAGGCTCGTTCACCTGCACATCTACCAATGTGAGATATGCCATCATGTGCCAGCAATGCCCCTCTGCCATGTACATTGGTCAAACTGGACAGTCTCTATGTAAAAGAGTAAATGGACATAAATCAGATGTCAAGAATTATAACATTCATAAACCAGTCGGAGAACACTTCAGTCTCTCTGGTCACGCGATTACAGACATGAAAGTTGCGATATTACAACAGAAAAACTTCAAATCCAGACTCCAGTGAGAGACTGCTGAATTGGAATTCATTTGCAAATTGGATACAATTAACTTAGGCTTGAATAGAGACTGGGAATGGCTAAGTCATTATGCAAGGTAACCTATTTCCCCTTGTTTTCCTAACCCTCCCCCCTCTTCCCCCCAGACGTTCTTGTTAAACCCTGGATTTGTGCTGGAAATGGCCCACCTTGATTATCATACACATTGTAAGGAGAGTGATCACTTTAGATAAGCTGTTACCAACAGGAGAGTGGGTTTGTTTGGGGAGGGTGTGGGGGAAACCTGGATTTGTGTTGGAAATGGCCCACCTTGATTATCATACACATTGTAAGGAGAGTGATCACTTTACATAAGCTATTACCAGCAGGAGAGTGGGGTGGGGGGAGAGAAAACCTTTTGTATTGATAAACACCCATTTTTTCATGATTTGTGTGTATAAAAGCAAATATCTTCTGTATTTTCCACAGTATGCATCCGATGAAGTGAGCTGTAGCTCCCGAAAGCTTATGCTCAAATAAATTGGTTAGTCTCTAAGGTGCCACAAGTACTCCTTTTCTTTTAATCATTTTTGTTTCTCTTCTCTGGACTTTCTCCAATTTGTCCACATCTTCCCTGAAATGTGGCGCCCAGAACTGGACACAATACTCCAGTTGGGGCCTAATCAGCATGGAGTAGAGTGGACGAATTACTTCTCGTGTCTTGCTTACAACAGTCCTGCTAATACTAGAATACTAATGCTAGAATCATGTTTGCTTTTTTTGCACAGTGTTACACTGTTGACTCATATTTAGCTTGTGGTCCACTATGACCCCCAGATCTCTTTCCACAGTACTCCTTCCGAGACAGTCATTTCCCATTTTGTATGTGTGCAACTGATTGTTCCCTCCTAAGTGGAGTACTTTGCATTTGTCCTTATTGAATTTCATCCTATTTACTTTAGACCATTTCTCCAGTTTGTCCAGATCATTTTGAATTTTAATTCTATCCTCCAAAGCACTTGCAACGGCTCCCTGCTTGGTATCATCAACAAACTTTTTGTAAGTGTACTCTCTATGCCATTATCTAAATCATTGATGAAGACATTGAACAGAACTGGACCCAGAACTGATCCCTGCAGGACCCCACTTGTTATGCCCTTCCAGCATGACTGTGAACCACTGATGATTACTATCTGGGAACGGTTTTCCAACCAGTTTTGCACCCACCTTATAGTAGCTCCATCTAGATTGCATCTCCCTAGTTTGTTTATGAGAAGTTCATGGGAGACAGTATCAAAAGCTTTACTAAAGTCAAGATATAATAATGCCAGTCATCTTTCTTGTTTCCCTCTCTGCACCGTCTTCAGGACAATCTCCTTTCTTTGTCAGTGTGACCAGTGTTCCAAATGGGGTCCAATAAGGGCTGCGGTGGTGGATTAATTCTGTCTTCTTAATATACTCTTTAATTAAACATTGCAGTGGACTGAAGGCTTCAGTGACTTTCTTTTGTTAACTTAGACCTTTTTCTTGATCAGGATGACATGTAGCTGTTACACTGGGTCTTGGCTGCGAGACTACCGAACTTAAATTTTTCTGAACTGTGATGAATTTGCCATTTGCTGGCCCAGTCACCTGAACAATCTAAATTATTTTGGATCGGACTTGCATCTTTGATAACGTTTGGGCTCAGGTCCACAAAAGGGACTTAGGCCCCTAGAAGATCACCTAGAAAAGCCATGTTAGGTGCCTATGCTCCTATAGAACAAATAGCGAGAGATAGGCACCTTAGAATGCAATCCGCAAAGCCAGCGTGCTGGGCGGAGAACTACCTAAGCTAGCCAAAGGAAGATATTGATGAGAGGGGTGTGTCCTAAACCCTGCTCCTCTCACAGAGATAGGTATCTGTCTCTGTCTGTGATCCATGAACTGGAAGAAGCTACGTGCTCCTCTGCCTAAGTCATGTGGGGGGCCTGATCTGGTAGCCATGCTCACTGGCTACCTAACTATACAAAACAGCTGGCAGAGGGAGGACCTCTCTTATACGCTTTAGCCTAAGGGTTAGAGCATTCTCTCAGGATGTGGGAGACCACTGGTTCAGATTGCCCCTTTGCTTGATGGGAAGGGATTTGAACAGGGATCTGCCACCTCTCAGGGGTGTGCCCCAGCCACTGGGCTACAGAGTCATTCTCACTTACTCTGGCCCAATTAATACTTAGTTACGCAATTATTCAATAGAAGAGTTAGGGAGCCCTACATTGGAATATTCCATAGTGCAGTGATTCAGCCACTCAGCTGAGAGTTGTGGGGAGGTCCCTGTTCAAATCTCTTCTCCGCAGGCAAAGGGAGAACTAGAAAGTGGTCTCCCACATCCTGAGTGAGTGCTGTAACCACTGCGCTAAAGGTGACAAGGGAGATACTCCCCACCCCATTTTGGGTGGAGCTGGGCAGCTTCTGAGCATGCCTACTGGATCAGGCCCCACACAAAACTTAGGCAAAGAAGCACCTATCTTTCCTCTGCGATCCTTGTGCATCACTCTGGAGCTTAGGCTGCCGTTGGTGCCCGGACACCTAGAGCAAGGCAGAAGTGTGCATGTCCAGAGGCAGAAACAGACACCTAGGGAACTTCTATTGCAAAAACCTAGGTGCCAAATGAGTTTAGGTGCCTACAGGGTTGAACATAGCCAAGCAAGGATTTTGTGGATCACAGTGGTGCCTAAAAATGGGGATTAGGCGCCTAAGTATCATTGTGGATCTGGGCCTTGATTCCTATGTTACACCACCAGTTCTTCTCTCGCCTGCACTTGCCCACCAAATAATACAGATATCTCCATCCTACTCTCCCTCCAGGGACCAACCTTTTCCTTAACTCACTCCTTCTATTACAATAATCTGCATTTCTTTCATTCACCCTATTTTTACCTGTGTTCAGTTATGCCTTACACCACAGAGTAATTGCAGACTAATAAGCATATTTAATCAGCCACAATTGACATCTAATTACAATTAAACTTAATTATTCTAGTTGGGTATACACATCATTATGAGACTTTGCAAAGGTTAACCCTGAGCAGCCCAGATATTTTTATTATTGCTCACTTTCTCCAGTAACTACCCATACTCATTCTTACTTATCAACCAACAACCATCTTTTTGGCCTTCTTCATGGCCTCTAGGGTTAACTTCTTATGGAATCCAATGATACCTCTAAGCATAGTCCTCCTGCCACTGTGCTCTCCCTAATCCACTGGCTCCACAGCAGACCTTGTCTGGACAGGCCAGTCATACAATAAAATAATATTTTATGCTTATGTAAAACCTTTCAGCTGAAGTGTTTTGCAAACAATCTCTACCAATATCCCTGGATGACAAGAAGATTCACCTCTTTGCATGTGAAAAGTCTAGACAAGTTGGGAAGAGCAGTACAGCCTCTACCAAGCGGTTACCTATAAAAACCAGGCAAGAAATATTAAAAAACACAACCATTGATCTCCCCTCTCCCTGTCAATGATTCATATCTGTGAGCTTTGAATTGGAGAGATTAGCAGTTAGCCCTATTGATTTGACTGCCAGCCCTTTTCTAACAGGGCTGCAATTGCTGGCATACAGACTAGTCTGGTAGTTAGAGTATGAAGGCATGAGTTTTGGCTTCTAGTCTCCCTTCTGAAACTGATGTGCCGTGTGACTTGGGTCAGTCATGTTGCTTCTCCGTCTGTTACCTTATATGTAAAACAAGGATATATTTAATATTTTATTTGCTTTAAAGCAATGGTAAGTATCTTTATTTTCAGAAAAAAACAAAATGAAATGAAGTATTGTTATATATTCACTTCTAATCTGTGTAAAACTACTGCTTTGTGTTGGCAAGTTTACGATGTAAAAAATGTATTTTGCTGATAAAGTAGATAATTTTAGCTTTGCCTTCTGAAGTATGCTTTATCTACTTAAACTGCACAGATTCTGGGTAATGTCACTGAAATCTAGATCTGGTGTTCTGGCCACGAAAGGGCTCTCCTTTTTCAATCAATGTAACCGCCATCCTTTGAGAATGCAGCGCTACTTGATTTGTACTGACTTTGGCCAATTCTTTTGCTTGGTGTGAGAACAAAAGCCATCAGTTGCAATGTACAGAACTTTGCATTTATATTACAAAAAATATGTATGGAATTTCGTGAATGAAGCAATTTGATGGAAAAGGAAATATTTAACATTCGAAGAGCTACCCACCAGCACTCCTATTTTGGGGAAGAAAATGTACCTATCTAAAATTCTGCCAAATATCCTCTTCATAAATTTATGTCATGTATACACAACCAAAAGTGAAAATAACTGTAATCACAGAAAGAAAAAGTAAGATTGCTGGTGGGTTTTAAGTGTGTTATTGCAGAGCAAAACTGTAGGTCGTTTTAGACTATCTTGACTTGTGTGCAGCTGTATTGTACGTTGTAAGTATTGTCCTTCTTATAATCAGTCTTTATTTAACAGTGTCTCCACCTGCCTGCTGCTTTACAGCATGCACTTAGTTTGAAGTAGCAATAGCTTGTGCAGAGGTATCTGGATCATTTGCAGCAGAAACCAAATTGTTCCAATGCCCTCTATTAACAGGGTTGATCCGCTGTCTGTAAAAGGGGAGGAAAAAACAAGTAGACTCAAATTATTGACTGTATTAATCTTTCTTTAGTCTTAGCTTGCGTTGATAAAAATGAAGTTATTACAAGCTTGACTGTTAACTAGAGAGTGAACAGCTACAAGAGAGTGAAAGCTGGATTCTCTTACATCATCTCAAGATGTGTTAGCAAACTCTAGTTGCAGCAACACAAAATGCTGCCCTCAATTACATCTTTGCAACCCCAGCACAGACGACAGTCAAACAACTCTTAGAGATCAAGAGAGGAAAACGTAAACAAACCTTAACAGAACTATGATAGACCTTTATTCCGTCCTACAACAGAACCTTGCTAATCCTCACTCCAAAGCAGAGAACTACTGCAGTGAGGTCTCATAACTAATAATACCTCCCTATGGTGGGGCAGATCCTCACCCTGCTCAGGAAGGGTTAAAAAGCTCCTCTGGGCATAATCAGCCTCAACCTGGTACACCTGTGAGGCTTGTCAAGCCTGCAAAGGGGTGAATCTTAAAAAGGAGGATCCAGACCCAGACTGTGGTTGCCACTGAAGTGACTAAAGCTTGATCAGGGATCTCCCTAACCCCCCTACCAAGCAGGTACTGTTTATCAGGAAAGGTGTTGAAGTGCCTCTTCTGTCTGGTCCCCTCTAAAGAAGTAGAGGGGCCATATTTGCTTAGGTTTTCTTTTAAGAGCCCAGGGCCCTCGGACTAGGTCCTTTGGCCATACAAGGAGTTAGGAGCCTAGTCCCCTCCACAGAGCCTACTGACCTTTCGGAGCTACAGGATGAGCCCAGACTGTTTTGTGAGCTGCAGGACTATTTGGTTTGCTTTTTTCGTTTGGACTGCATTAGGCCCCCTGGAAGGGTGCATCCTTCCTAAAACGGATAGCTGGAGGGCAACGCCCCGAATTCCGAACCAGCTCTGCAGCAACATCCATAGCCAGGGAAGGACATCTGGGGCAACAGAGGCACCAACCATCACCCTCAGGGGGTGCCCTAGTTGTACAACATATCAGGCTAGCTCTTAATGCTTTTCAATCGCAGCTCTCAAAGCACTTGACAAAGGAGGTAAGCTTTATAATCCCTGTTTTAAAAGGAGGAAATTGAGGCACGGGGTGGTGAAATGACTTGTTTGAGGTCACCCAGCAATTCAGCAACAGGGGTGGGACTAGAACCCAGATGCGTAACTGAAGCAATGATTAATTAAGTGACTTTGCCAAAATTTGTGGCAGAACAGGGAATTGAACCCAGTTCTCCGAAGTCCAGGCTCCAGCCTTCATCTCTTCCTTCCCAGGAGGCAGGATTTGGGCCCTCACTTAACAATCTTCAAGAGTCAGTAATTTATGCTGGGTCTCGCATTCACTGGTGGGAATTAGTGAGGTTCTACCATATACCAGTGTAACATTACTAACTTCATGCTACCCATTGTACATTTCACTTACAGTAAGTATGCATCCTGTTCCAGATTACTCAGATAACGGTGTGTTTCACACTGGTAAAGTGACCGGTATCTAGTATTCCACTTGCACTTTTCTTGTTTTGTGATGTCATAGCGACCAACACCAACTGGGTTCTGAAAAAAGGAAGTCAGACATGGTTCTGCATCGTTAAAGGTGCAATTAAACATGTGCCAGTGACGTTCTGCCCGTGACTACAGTGGCAACAGGATCGGGGCCTCAGTTTGAAAACAAGAATCTGGAATATTGAACAACAATCACCACCACCACCTCTTGTACGTGAGAATGGAGGAATTAGGGCCGGATCCTTCCATTTGGGTTCAGAGTCTATACAACAACCATCCTAATCAGATCCTACAGTTCCAATTTGGGCACCATTCCCTTGACGTGATTTCCCCAACAGCCTAGAACGAGCTCTAGTCAAGTTATAGCAATGTTCCCCCTGTAATTTAATCTGTGGAGTTCCTGTATCAATTACAAAGCAGTCTTCATTCTTGATCTTTTTCAGATTGCCTGTTGCCTACTCTTCTGCATAAAGGCAGGAAACTGCAAGGGAGTCTGCTCCTCATCCCTCACCATAGGGACTGCTTCACATTAAAGCTTTTCCTGACTTCTTTGAGCCCTTCAGGCTTTGTTCTGCTTCACTAAGGGAAACTTGAGAAGATTATTACTACAGATGACATAAGAAAGGGCATTAAGGGAAGGAGCAGTTACCAGCACCATCCCTTCAGCACTCTGCTGCTAAAAGAAATTCTGTTTTTTCAATAATAGAAATGTGACTTTATGAGTGTATATGTTGCCCTGCCCCCTAAAGGATTAAAATCTGCTGCATAACTTAGAACATTCCTGAAATACAATCACTTGGCTGGAGAGCAGTAACCACTTGATACACGGCATAACTGATGAGGGAGGAGAAGGGTGTCCCGGGAATTTTGGCTAAGGAGGCAGAGCTAACCCGCTGTCTCTTATAAAAAGTACCGCAGAGTCTCTACTGTCCATTCCAACAATGTTGTTTCCAGTGCTGTTGTAGCTGTGTTGGTCCCAGAATATGAGAGAGACAAGGTGGGTGAAGTAATAGCTTTTATTGAACCTGCTTTTTAGCTGCACAGAGCTCTTCAGCTCTGAAGAAGAGGCTTGTATAGCTCGAAAGCTTGTCTGTGTCTCTGAAACCTGTTTATGGACAAAGCTGTAGAGCAGCATTCTTTGGGTTAGAAGGATTTGGACCTCCAGTGCAAAGATCAGTAAAGGGCGTGAGCGTGACATGGAAGAAGCAGACAGCATGAACATTTTCATGCACCTACATCTATTCCTACCATAGATTTTTTCCACTCACCGTGTTTCCAATAAAGAGGCGGTATGCTTTCCTGTCAACCCTTTTTGCAGATGACCAAAATGGAGGTTGATTGAAGTATTCTGATCGCTCCACGGGTTTTGGATCATGTGAGCCTGGCCCTACAGCATACTACAACAAAGTGACAACCGGTAAATCATTGATGTACTTACGTAGGTACCTAACTCGTGCTTAAAGTTAGGCACCTGCTTAAGTATCTTGCTGAATTGGGGCCTCAGTTAATTCTGTTGTATTCTGGTAGCCACAGCACTGAGAGGCTGCTTCATGAGAAGTATTAAGTGCAGGAAACAGTCATGGCTGTTCTGCAGTGGTGGGAACAAGCACACCAGAAACATGAAAGACAAAACGAGCAGCATGCTGGAAATGAGACTCTTGCTTGTGCTAAGCCTCCAACCTGCTATTTGCAGTTGGAATTCAAGAGAGTGACCCACCACTCATTTGTTAACAACTGTGGTGTAGATATCCACCTTTACTGATACGCAACATCCTGTCATACAGGCATGGTATGGGCCTGACCCTTCTGTTCCCATTGAATTCAGAGGGAGCTTTGCAATGCAGCCTGAATCTGAAACAGGACTATGCAAAAAACCTCCTTTGTTTGCCAAAAGCTGGGAATGGGTGATGGGATGGAACACTTGATGATTACTTGGTCTGCTCATTCCCTCTGAAGCTCCTGGCATTGGTGACTGTCAGAAAACAGGATACTGGGCTAGATGGACCTTTGGTCTGACCCAGTATGGCCTTTCTTATGTATATTCTTATGTTCTCCTTACTTCATCCAACTTATTCCCCATGTGAATTGAATTCAGAATTATATTTGCTGATGTTTATGGCTGTCAAATTGTTAACTACTCTTTAATCCTTTTAGCCCTGAAGACCCAACACAGCTGAGAGACAGTGATCTGGATTCTAGTCCTTCTCTTGAACGAACAAAACCGTTAGCTAAAGTCCAGTGATAGATCTTTATTGTTGATGATATATGAAGAAGAAAGAACCCAGTTCGACCTTCAGGTCCCAGAGTGAGTTTGCAATGTGGGTGGTTAGATAAACTATCTTTTCACTTATAATCTGAGCACATTTGATCTGGAATCATGGGCGCCTCTAACCATTGAACCCCATGATGTTACTTTTAATTCCTATGCTGCAAGCACTTAAGCATGTGCATAACTTTAAGCACATGCTTAAATCCCATGAAAAGCGTATGTTTAAAGTTATGCATGTTGTATTGTGCTTTGCTGACTGGGTTGGGATTACTCAAAATTCATCTTAAAGCTGCTGAATCGGGGCCGTAAGTAGTTACCTGAGCAACATGAGAGCACATTGCAAGATGCTGTCAGCCGGAACCATAAAAATGCCAATTGTAACGACAAGAGCTACATTTTCAAATAACTTGTGATAAAAATAATAGATGCTAAGAAGCACTTCTTTCAAAATGCGTGGCTGAGCAAATGGATGCCGTCATTTTAATTTAGCTCCAAGAGCCCCAGCGGGGTTGGCTACCAGTGCACGTAGAGGGGTGCTATGTTCTGCCAGATGCCTGCTACTGCCCGAGTTTACTTGTAGCCAGGCAACACACAGCCCGGAGAGGCTTACTGCTCTCCGAGTGTGGTTATTGTTACTGTACTACCTGTTAATTCCAAATTTTACTCAAAAAAATGTTAAGGGGGTTATGCAATGAGTCCTTCCACAATGAACCATAGCTGGTTGTCGGAGGAGGAGGGAATGTAAGGGGCTGACTCACCTTTCCAGGGCTCCTTTGGCTATTTTGTTATTCTTTCATTGTCTCCTAATGTACCCACACCTCCAGGTTTCCCCTTTATTTGCCCCCCCTTTTCCCTGCCACCCCAACTAGCCCTAGCACTCTCTTTCATGGGATAATGGCCACATCAC
This sequence comes from Chelonia mydas, assembly GCF_015237465.2. Classification (NCBI taxonomy): domain Eukaryota; kingdom Metazoa; phylum Chordata; order Testudines; family Cheloniidae; genus Chelonia; species Chelonia mydas. Next base: position 93,341,216 of record NC_057854.1, read on the forward strand.
ACTCACCCCACCCTGGGTAATAACTCACCTGGGAGCTATTTTACAACCCCATTTATTTTTTTAAACTAGTGTAAAGTTTCCAGAGGTTGCAGATTGAGGTTGAAAGGCAGCCAGGCTCGTGAGTGCAGACAGGGAGGCCTTTGAATGCCTCCAGGTGTTTTCCCCACAGCTGCCTCCTCAGCCCCTGGGCTCCTTTAAAATTGCCATGTTAGCGTAAGTACTCAAATGGGAGCCTTAAAACTGGCTTCCAACTCAAAGAGCTGAGAGGAGTCGGCATGAGAGAAGGGGGAGGAATAAAGGTTTCAGCTGCCTTTGTTAGTAATAATTGACAAGTAGAAGGAAAAGATCATGAGGCTACTCATTTCCTCCCGCTCCAGCCCATCATGGGCACAGGGATTTCCCTGCTGCTTTTGGTGATGAGCTATCAGCTGGGCACTGGTGCATGGCTGTGACCCCACCAGAGGAAAGGCCAATCAGACCATGGCTTTGGACAGCTCTGCCCCAGCCCTCCTCATGGCAAATTTTGACTGCACGGAGAATCCTCTGCAGGTGACCAGGAAAGGGAAGCCCTGGCAATGGCTGACCATCCTTCTACGTGACAGCTCTGCAGTCCAATCCAGCACAATCGCCCCTTGTCCCAATCCAGACAGGTTGCTCTTCAGCTGCACATTTCACCTGGGGTTGTCCCAGTCCTAGGGTCCAGGTGGTTTTCCCGCCTTCCCCTTTAGCCTCACAGTCTCTCTTAGTGCCATGTGGTGTATTTGCAGCAGATGGCGTCCTGCACAGTAACATTTGCAGCAGAGACAGGAGAGGAAAGGAACATGGTGTCACTGACCGTGGCGCGTGGACACTGGCTGAGTGTGGCCCAGAAGATCCGCTCCGTGGGGCAGCCGGGGTTCCGAGCGAGGGTGCTGAAAACACCATTTTTCTTTCTGTCCTTGGTGTCCAGCTCTTCCACAAAACTCTTGATGTTGCTGGGGCCGAGCTCGATGCATTTCTTCTAAAGAGATGAAAGAGAGGAAGTGACGTCTGCTGCTGCTGGAGAAAATGTGACGCAATTGTCTAGCAAGGCCCTGCTGGTGCCGCCACAGGGGCTGTCCTGTATCTCTGTGCTCACGGGTCCAATCCAGCCCCCAGGTGAAGCCTGGCAGGGAGAGACCATGGACTTCAGTGGAGCTGGATAAGGTCCATAGACCCTCATTCAGAGTCCACTGACTACTTGATTCCCTTGTCACTGACATCGATCACATCCTCCTTCCTCCCTGCACAATCTCTGCCCCACCCCGGGCTCTCTAGGGCAGATATCTTTCCAGAGTGTAACAAATGTACTCCACTGCCTTCCGCACCCCAGCAGGTGAGAGGTATCCCCCAAGCTGCCAGGCAGGAAGGCAGCTTCCAAACTGAGGTTCTTAAAGGAATACCTCCTCAGAATCCATCCGGAACAAGGCAAAAAGACTGCTCATAGACAACCTTGTTCATTTTAGGTCTCTGGTTTGAATCCAGCCCCAGGCCAGTAGGGAGAGGAAGCCGTGAGTCCTTTTCATTGTCCCTACCAAATGAAGGGCAAACAGCAAGCAAACTAAGGCTTTGTCTATGCTACCGCTTTTGTCGGTCGGGGTGTGAAAAAAACATACACACCCCTTACCAACATGTGTTTCACCGACAAAAGTGCTGGTGTGGACAGCACTATGTCGGTAGGAGAGGCTCTCCTGACAACATAGCTACCACCGCTTGTTGGGGGTGGTTTAATTACGCCAGCAGGAGAGCTGTCTCCCACTGGCAGAGAGCGGCTACACGGGAGACCTTACGGCGGGGCAGCTGCAGCAACGCCGCTGTGAGGTCCGTAGTGTAGACGTAGCCTAAGTAGCAAAAAGTAAATTCGTTTTTTAGGGCTAGATTTTCATATAAATTGTAGCATCACTGATTTCAAAGGAGTTGTGCTGCTTTACCCCTGCCGTGGATCTGGCCCTCAGTCTTAATAATCTAAGTTGTTAATAATAATGGCAAGGACGGGTTTTAAAACTATGCTCTCTAACCTGACAGCACCCCTCTCCTGGCAGCACTCTGAGAGATGTCACACTCGCAGGACGAGTTCCTAAATTATTAATCAAGGCAAGGGTGTTTTACTAAAAACTCAACTCTTACAAGGGTACGTACTTCCACAGCGTAATGTCCGCAGATAATAGGCTTTGACCTGTCTCCTGTGAAGGTGTCATATGGGCCACGAATACTGACCACACGTTTCAACATCTCATCTGTACTGTTTTTAAGATTGTAGGTGGCTGGCCCCAAACCACTTCCCTAAAGTCAACGGGGAGCAAAAGCAACCATTAATGAGCGCTCTGTTAGGGAGCAGAGTCCTGGGTCGTGCTCATTTGGAAGCCGGACACTAACTACGGGTTTGTTGCTAGACAATTACAGCATTGCTGTTATATATTACAGTAGCACCCAGTGGCCCTCACTGAGATCAGGACCCCATTGTGCTTGGTGCTGTACAAATACCTAGTGAGAGGCAGACCCTGCCCCAAAGAGCCATGTGCTGTGCTCTGGCCATGACTTTTCCCTCTCACCCATGCTGCTCACTCTTGAGTGGTCAAATAATAAATGAGTAGCCGCCTGTTTGTTTCAATCATCCATTACAAGTTGCTCTCTGTACTCTCAACTAAAAGCTTCACCATCAGAATGCAAGGGGTGGTCCCTCAGCATGGCAGCTTTTAAACTAAGTGGCTTGGACCATCCCCTTTGCTTAGTCTCCACTGCGCATGGCATGGAGGTGGAACACTCCTAAGAGACCCAGAATGGGGACATTGCCATCTCCATGGGATCCTGCACGTGCACCTCTGAGAGTGGGAAAGTGAACAGCAGGGGAAGCAGGCATTCTCTGTGGCAGCATCCCCTGCACCATCCCACTGGCTCTGGGCAGTAATCTAGACGAGTTCGTGCTCCACTGAAGCTTGAGGCCGGCTGCAAGATCTCCTGTGGATTCCCCTCCTGAGCAGCTGTGGTAGGCTCCACCAATGGCAGCACAGTCCCTGAAGGGCCAGGACCACCAGAGGGAGCCGTGGAGCAGCCATTGATGCAGGTCGGCTCCAGCCTCTGGGGGCTCTCTCCTCTACAGATCCTGTGAGGCTGGGAAGCCTCCACCTCTTCAGATGAACCTCACCGACTTTTCTTTCCCTTTCGGAAGCTGCTTGACCAGCCTCCTTTCCCCCATCTCCCCCTGCAAGCTGGCTGCATCCTCTCTAGAGAGAACAGCAAATGCTGGTGCCTCCCTGAGCCTTCAGAGACACCTGAGGGCTCCTGATTGGCCAAGAGATGGAGACCATAGCCACGCTGCTATGGTCTACTGTAATGAACAAGGCAGCAAAATACCCTTAGAGGTCTGCTCCCACAGATCTCTCACTTTCGTTCTTCCTGGTCACTCAAGCTCTGCACAATGGCTGGTGTGCAAGTCAATAAGGGAGCTAAATGAAAAACGAATAGGGCAGACTTGCCGCAGCAGTAGGTAAGACAGATTTTTCGGTTTTGCTGTCCATTATCCCTTGAGAGTTTGCCGAGCGTCTCTCCTTCTCCTCAATCAGGGCATAAGGGTTTCCATTCTTGCCGTAAGTCCCAGGGCCAGGATGGCAATCCTGCAGAAAGAAGAGGGAGAGGATTAAGAACAAAAATGGATTTCTGCCAATAAAGAGCCAGATTCTGCCATTTCAAGCATATTAAAAGCAGTGACTCTTTGTAATTCAGTAGTGCCCAGAAGTCTTAACTGAGGCCTGGTCTACACTGGGAATGGGGGTGGGGGGAGATCAACCTAAGATTCGTGAGAATAGCGTAGCTGAAGTTGATGTATCTTAGGTCGACTTACCTCGCGTCCTCACGGCGCGGGGTCGACTGCCGCCGCTCCCCTGGGGTGGAGTACAGGAGCCGACGGCAGAGCGATCAGGGATCGATTTATTGCATCTACACTAGATGCGATAAATCGATCCCCGATAGATCTTTCACTATCCGGCGGCTAGTGTAGACGTACCCTGAGATCTGGGCCCTCTGGAGCTAGGTAGTGCACAAACATCCAAAGCCTCAGTCTCTGCCCTGCAGACCTTCCTCTCCATTAGGCATTTCTCTGTGGGGACGTGATGCCCCAGGGAGGCACTGTGCCTCATAGGAGCCCAGGGACTGCAATTGTCGGTGGTGATACTAACAATACCTAGCTTTTAGACAGCGCTTTGCATCAGGTGAGCGCAAAGCACTTCTCAGTCTTTAATGTCCTCAGCACACCCCGGTGAGGCAGGGCAGGGCTCTCATCTGCATTGTACAGATGAGGAACAGAGGCACAAAAAAGCCTAGAGACTTGCCCAAGGGCTGTGGAGGACCAGGAAGTAGAACCTGGGTCTCCCAAGTCCTAGTACCCTGGACAATCCTCCTGCCATGGCCCCCGAGTGAAGGAATACAAGGAGAGGAAGGTTCCACGGGGGTGTTCCCCGAGCACACTATGCTCTAGATGACCTAAAGAGAATCCCAGTAAGGAATACCAAAGCTCCCCCTTTAGAGCAGATCAGACAGCAATTCCCTTGCCCTACCACATCCCCTCCATGCAAACTGGCTCCGTTTGGACCTGGAGGGCAGCTGTTCCCCAATTCTAGATTAGAGTCAAATCTCACTTGCCTCCAGGCCGTGAAGCCTACAGCACAGAATTAAATTCTGGATCTTTATGATGCCTGTACAAATGCCACCCTCTTTGTGCTTTGTATTTCTGGGGTGAATGCAGCCCTTTACTCCTTTCCTATTGGAATCAATGAGGGTTGTGGGTAAAACTCTAAAAAGAGAATTGGTTCTAAGTTCAGCCATTACCCAATACTTAGACAGAACGTTTCATCCCTAGATTTCAAAGCCCTTTGCAAAGAGGATTATTCTTTTACAGGTGGGGAAACTGAGGCACAGAGCAGTGACACAACTTGTCCCAGGACAAAAAGTGAGTGTATGGCAGAGCCCAGAATAGAATCTCTGGGTGAAATCTTGGCCCCACTGAAGCCAATGGCAAAACTCCCATTGATTTTTTAATGGAGCAGGATCTCACCCCCACATCTCTTCACTCCCAATGCATTGGCTCAGGCTGCCTCTCTACAGTTTGGCAGTTCTGGCCAGGTACAGATTGCTACATTCTGTATATGAAGGATAATCAAGTACAATCTTTGCATCTGTCCAAGCAAATAAAGGGAAATCTGGCCTCTTGGAAGGTTCTTGATTAAAAAAACCTGAAAAGATACTAAAGCAAATTAGATATAAAATCTCTAACTATGAAATTAGGAATTCTGTGACTTCATTGGCCAACCGATGCCTGGCCAGCAGCAGCAGATCTGTTGCAAGTACAGTAAGCTGTGATTCATGCAAGCTCCCACTGCGCGTCACTGTTGATTCACGCATACAACTGTAAAATCAGCAGTCGTGGCTATGCAACGGATCCGAGTGTTAACACAACATTCTACGGCTGTGGCGAGGGCGATACAGGATACTTGACTGTTGTTCAGGCCCTATGGAGGAGAGATGTTCCACTGAAATGACGCAGTTTTTAATTTCTTCTGCCAGGCAGTGCAGGTGGTGGGATGGCAAAAGTGGCCAGCCTGAAGGGTTAGAAAGCGGGCAGTGCCTACCAGCATTCTGCCCCACGTCCTGGTGGGACTAGAAGTCTTTATTAGGGAGTTCTGGGGCTAGTAGAATATTTGCAGAGCATTATTCTATAGAAAAGCTATTTTAAAAATTAACTATCACTATCCTGTGTATACTCTGGATTCATAGAGGATAGGACATATATATAAATGTGTACGCCCCATGTACATTAACACACTGATACTGCATATCGATTCAATATTTAGGTAGTAAGATGGTGCGCATTAGAGAAATATCTACGATAGACACTGATTGGATAGCCTGCAGTATATACACACAAGCATATGGGCTCAATCCCAGAACTATACCTTACACAGAACTCCCCAGTGAAATCAGTGTAGGTCCCACATAAATAGGGCACCTAAATAATGTGAAATAGAAAACACTGATATTGTGGTTCAGTTTTTCCCTAGATCAGTGATCTCTTATCTGCTCCCTTTGAATAACTCCCTTGTTAGTTAGGATGATTTTGGTTGGGCTATCAACAGACCATGTCAGGCACCAATGAGCAGAAAGCAGCTTTCTTTAACCCTATTAGTGGTAACATCATCCAAATCAAGCAACTGGGAGATTGAACAGCAATCAGGAAACATAGCCGGGCACTGGCCCTTATTATTTCTTGCACTACCTACTGTACTTTTAAATTTTGCACAGCTGTAAAAGGGACTTGTTTTGGCCCCCAAAAGTGTATATCATATTATTAGCCATTAATTGGCCATTATCTTTGAAAACTCATGGCGATCGGGGGAGGTCCCGGAGGACTGGAAAAAGGCTAATGTAGTGCCCATCTTTAAAAAAGGGAAGAAGGAGGATCCTGGGAACTACAGGCCAGTCAGCCTCACCTCAGTCCCTGGAAAAATCATGGAGCAGGTCCTCAAGGAATCAATTCTGAAGCACTTAGAGAGGAAAGTGATCAGGAACAATCAGCATGGATTCACCAAAGGCAAGTCATGACTGACTAATCTAATTGCCTTCTATGACGAGACAACTGGTTCTGTGGATGAGGGGAAAGCAGTGGACGTGTTGTTCCTTGACTTTAGCAAAGCATTTGACATGGTCTCCAACAGTATTCTTGCCAGCAAGTTAAAGTATGGGCTGGATGAATGGATGATAAGGTGGATAGAAAGCTGGCTAGATTGTCGGGCTCAACGGGTAGTGATCAATGGCTCCATGTCTAGTTGGCAGCCGGTATCAAGTGGAGTGCACCAAGGGTCTGTTCTGGGGCCGGTTTTGTTCAATATCTTCATAAATGATCTGGAGGATGGTGTGGATTGCACCCTCAGCAAGTTTGCAGATGACACCAAACTGGGAGGAGAGGTAGATACGCTGGAGGGTAGGGATAGGGTACAGAGGGCCCTAGACAAATTAGAGGATTCAGCCAAAAGAAATCTGATGTTCAACAAGGACAAGTGCAGAGTCCTGCACTTAGGACGGAAGAATCCAATGCACCGCTACAGACTAGGGACCGAATGGCTAGGCAGCAGTTCTGCAGAAAAGGATCTAGGGGTTACAGTGGATGAGAAGCTGGATATGAGTCAAGAGTGTGCCATTGTTGCCAAGAAGGCCAATGGCATTTTGGGATGTATATGTAGGGGCATTGCCAGCAGATTGAGGGACGTGATCGTTCCCCTCTATTCGACATTGGTGAGGCCTCATCTGGAGTACTGTGTCCAGTTTTGGGCCCCACACTACAAGAAGGAGGTGGAAAAATTGGAAAGAGTCCAGCGGAGGGCAACAAAAATGATTAGGGGACTGGAACACATGACTTATGAGGAGAGGCTGAGGGAACTGGGATTGTTTAGTCTATGGAAGAGAAGAATGAGGGGGGATTTCATAGCTGCTTTCAACTACCTGCAAGGGGGTTCTAAAGAGGATGGATCTAGACTGTTCTCCGTGGTAGTGGATGACAGAACGAGGAGTAATGGTCTCAAGTTGCAATGGGGAGGTTTAGGTTGGATATTAGGAAAAACTTTTTCACTCGGAGGGTGGTGAAACACTGGAATGGGTTACCTAGGGAGGTGGTGGAATCTCCTTCCTTAGAGGTTTTTAAGGTCAGGCTTGACAAAGCCCTGGCTGGGATGATTTAGTTGGGGATTGGTTTGCGTTGAGCAGGGGGTTGGACTAGATGACCTCCTGAGGTCCCTTCCAACCCTGATATTCTGTGATTCTGTGATTAGGTGATCCAATAATAATATTTAGCTCTGCAACAAGAGGTACCAGATTATCTGCCTTACATGTTTCTTGTCAAGTTACTGCAGTATCTATTGCTTGAATCCGATACATACCCTAATGAAGTCTCTAAACCTCTCTTCTCCAGTGTCACAAACACCTCTGATGCTTGCAGGTCGGGTTTCTTGCAGAAAATCTTTGATGTTGTAAGTTCCTGGGCCTAGTTTTTCTTTCTTACTGAGAAAAAGATTTTAAAAGTTTAATAACAGCAAAGCCAGGATTCTAATTTACCCATACAAATCACAGCACCTCTAGTTCAATCTATCCCGTGTCATTTAACAGCTGAAAGATTAAACTAGAAGAAACAGTCAGATTTCTCGTCCACACATAGGGAAAAAAGTCAAATTCAGATCTCACCAGATACTTGCGTTTCTTCAATGTCTCCTTAAAATTAAAATGGGGCATCTGGGTGAGGCGTGCCGCTTCCTCTGCTTTGGCCCAGCCAGAATTTGAAGCCTTCTCATGCAGCACAGAGGAGCTAAAGCTTCCATGGTCAATATTGTAGGTGCCTGGGCCTACCTTTCTGCCCTAAAATGAAGTGTAAGGTTAAAACTAAAGGCTTGATTTACCATTGAGTTAAGCTAGTTTTACACTGATGCAATACCATTGAAAAATGGAGTGCTACAGTGGTGAATCAGGCCCTAAGAATTCTAATCATATTGTTTGCAAATTCTCCTTGCTACAGGCACATAGAGAGAGAGAGAGAGTCAGTGGAGTTATACCAAGATACACCAGCTGAGGATCTGCACCCACAGATTCCTAGCACGTTGGATAAATTGCTGACACAGGAAATCTACTCAAAGGTTCTGTAAGTACACATTACACTGAGAAGTAAATTACATTGGAGAGAGCCTAATCCTATATCATGAACATCAACAGGAGTTTTGCCATTGATTTCATTGCCATTGGACCTACATTAAATGGACCGATTCGATTAGATTCAGTGATATTATCAAATTAATTTGAAAGCAGCAGAATGGATCCATTCAGATTTTTCATGGAAATTGAATTCTGGAAAAAGAATCCAAACGTATAATTTTTAGTTTAGTTCTGCATATGGAGCTGAATAGGTGTTTGTTTTGTACATAAAATAGAGAGACAGACTCACCAACTCTGAAGAGACCTTTTTGCAGTAGGGCGCCTGTGTGTATGTACCAGGTTTCTTACACTTTGGATAAACTGCTGACACATCAAATCTAGCGAAGGATGATGTAAATAGACAGTAAATTTTGAGTTAAAACAGGATTAATTTTTTACAAACATAGGTCCTGGTCCTGTGAACATTTAGGACTTGATCCAACGTTTATTGCAGTCTGTACAAAGGGTTTCACGGACATCAATAGATGTTGTATCAGGCCCTTAGTACCGGACTGCTCAATACTGCAAAGACAAGTGCTTCATTTTGTGAGTAGTCCCATTAAATTCAGAGGGATTACTCATGCCTAAAGTGAAGCACATGCGTAAATCTTTGCAGGTTTGGGGCCTAAACGCTTTCTGCAGTGAGTAATCTCCTGGATGTGAATGGGGTGACTACTCACTAGAGTAAGCACAGGGCCCAAGACTAAATGTTTGCATGATGAAGGCCCTTAAGCTAATGTACTGTACAAATTACATACAGACACTACTTTATCTACTGCTGAAATGCAGCCACTTCTAGTGTGAATCATGGTAGCTGTTTAACAGCACAGAATAATGCTACAGGAATTGAAGTAAGTTTCTCCAGTGGAAACTACAGAGAGTTTTTAGGTAGGCAGAAGCAAATGATCCAAATTGGAATTTGGCCAAGATAATAGAGTTAAGGGCCAGTGTCAGTTTAAAAATCATGTTTTAAAACAAACAAATATCCATCCCTAATGTTATTAAAACCTCAGGCTATTAAAACAGAATTTTAAAAATCAAATTTACTGTTCACTGTGGATGCTTTTTGTTTTTCCATTTCTCTCAACTTAGACAATGAAAACAGACTGGCCATTTCCACATTTTTGTTTGCATCTAGTCAATTTCCCTAAAATGAGCAGTGGAATGGTGTGATGTTTGGGTTGCAAACACTATAAGGAAATGTTAATATTTCTTTAAAATTCCATTGGATTTAACCTAAGTTTGGGGTCAAATTTGATCTGTTCAATGTCTTTTAACAACTGTTCTCTGTGGGATCTTTAATGACAACAAATTATTAGAACCTTGGCTTTCTGTTTCATCTGGAAGTGCCACCTCCAAGTGCCCCATCCTGTAGCCAAAACTCTTGAAGAAATCAAAGGGAACTTCAACTCAAACCCTGGTAACACAGCTATTCCCAGTAGAATTTCTGACACAAACTATATCAATAAAAATCCAGACCACATTCTTAGCTGATGTAAACTGGTGTAGCTCTGTTTTACAACAGCTGAGAAATCTGACCCTTCACTTGCCAAATTCCTCTGCATTTAAATAGATATTTCTATATTGTACAAATTAAACTAATTAAAATAAATTAATATTCATAAAGCACTTTGCAGGTGAAAAGCAGTATATGAGGCCTTGAGCCTGCAAACTGTAATGCGATAATGCCTAGCTGTGAAAAGTCAAAGGACTTCAAAGGGATTGCTCATGTGAATCAAGTTACTCACCTGTGTAGATGTTTGCAGGATCAGAGTCTTCGTGCCAGGTATTACCCTTGAAAATCCCCAAACAGGAATTAGGCATACAGATTCATAGATTTCAAGGCCACAGGGGATTATCATGAGCTAGCAATGTTTCTGTATTTTATTAGCAGATTGAAAACTTGCTGCTGTGTGAGCTAAATGAACAAAATCTCTCTCTCCTGCTGTTCAACAACCGTGAACTAGTAAAGGCACTGCAGGCCAACACAGCTCCAAGAGAGTAAAGTGTGATTTAAGGGATAGATGTTTGTTCTGAATAAATAACACAGGTCATTTTAAATAAGGAGGAGAAGCAGGGAGAAACCCCAATCAATGTATTTTAGGTTAATGAGCTGGTTAAAAAGCTTATTGACCCAGTTAAAATATATTATGGCAGAGCTTGTCAAAGAGTTGTGTGTCTCAGTCCCTCACCTGACTTTGAAAATCTCAGCCAGTACATGTATCATTGTGTTGTTAAAAACAGGATTCAAAATCCTTAAATATACACTACATACTGGAGACCATATGATTGTACCGATTCAAAAAATGTAGTCAAAGCAAAATCACTGAACACAGGGCCACACTGTGGCGCAGTTTGGTGCAGTCATGCAGGGCTATAAGGGGGAGTATGATCCCCCAAACCCACCCCAGTGCAGCCTCTCTAGATCACTAGTCTCAGTGCAGAGAAAGAGAGCATAGTTTTTGCAAGACCACTGGATCCCACCCACGCAGGTGGAAGTGGGCAGACATGGGTGGGAAGTGGGCAATGCCTTGACTCCACTCTCCTGGGTACCAGCTAGCACAGCTGAGCCAGCATGTGGGGGAAGTGATCTGCACGTGGCAAGGGTCTGTTGCAGATTGCTTCCCCCACAGGAGCAAGTGGGGAGCGGGAAGGAAATGTGGCTCTTTGGGGCAGCATGGCTCAGCTCAGCACCACCCCTTACATGTGGCTGTGCCTAACAGCTCAAGCTTAGCCTCTGGGAAGCAGAGATCAGAGTATGTACTTTAAAAAATATTGTCAGTCATATGACAGACCATTTAAAACATCAGGTGTGACGTGCAGTATTTTGAAATGAAATTCACTTTTACCTAGAATGGGGGAAGTCATAAAGAAAGCCAGGGTCAGCCAAAAATCCAGGGCCCCCCAAACCTGCTGGCTTATTTCTGAAGAAAAGGACTTCTCAGAGAATGCAGTCCTGGCTCGTTGGATCCATTCAGTCAGATTACAGTAACCCGCTACTGTATAGGCAAAATATCCTGCAGGAGCTTGTAATGTATAGGTACGAACGTGTGCGTGTGTGTGTGTGTGACTAGTAGCTGCATGAATGTGTTCAGACTTGCCACCGGCTCAGTCACCTGGAGAGAGACTCCTTCACTTTGCATTAACATGAAGCTATTTTTTAAGTATCTCCCTTGTATGAAGAAGGAGTCTGCTGTGTGTTTCAGAGACATGTAAAATCTCATTTCTGTTTCCTTGGAAACTCCCCCATTCAGAGTATCACAGCTTGACAGTCCTGCATGTGGGTACATGCACTCTCCGTGTGCAATAAGCATGTGAACTTGTGAATGCATGTGTGTATGTGATCTCTGCATGGCCAGGTGTGTGTGATCTGTATGCCAAGGGGCGTGTGATCTCTTGTCTGCAGGAATGTGTGCGTGTGATATCTGTGCGCTGGGGTGTTTGGGGGACGGGGAGAATATGTGTGCAGATGATTCAGAAGCTAAGAGTTAGACAGGGGCTAAGCACAGTTCTCTACTGACTCTGGAAAGCCAAATCAGCTGCAGGCTAGGCCCGTCCCCTCTGGAGCCTCCTCTGGGTGACTCTTACCTGACTGTCTGAGTGCCGAAAGGGGCACCTGTAAAGCCCTTTACTGCCATTCTCTGCTCCCTGGGGATGGAGGGACCCCCCCTCCCACTCCAGTGGCACAGCTCCCAGCAGCTCCGGAATACTGCAGCCATGACAACCCCATACACTTGTTGCCTTTCTGTTCCCATGAAGGCGGTGCTTCCAGGCAACCCACTGCACGGGGCGGGGGCCTCTGGCTCAACGCCTCCTGTCCCCATTACAGCTCAGGTTCAGGCCCTGCCTGAGAGGAGAGGAATGCAGCTGTTTTGAGCTCACTGTTTGATCCTTGTTTAGTTTTGATACACTACATTTTACCAGATGTGCAGGGGCTTGGCGAGCAGACGTGCCCCTGGCCCAGACGTGCCTGGGCTCGGAGAGCAGACGGACCCTTCGGCGGACGAGCCAGGGGCTCGGAGAGCAGAGGAATCCATCGGCGGATGGGCCTGGGGCTCGGAGAGCAGACGGACCCTTTGCACAAGGCCTTTTTAGAAAGGGGAAAGCCAAAGCTGTATTAATAGGAAATCTGTGTTGCAGAGCCCCTAATTATCCTTGTACAGCCCCACAGAGCCCATAGGACTGAAAAGCAGAGCTCTTGTCCACCCCCCTGTGACTGGTTCTGGCTGTCAGCCGGAGGCTGTGGTCATTACTGGGACCAAATTGCTATTTCTTAACACTGGTTTGTAGCCTGTTCAGGTATTGCTCCAGGCTCCAACTCGGAGGCGCCTATCGGAGGGTCACCCAGCAGCGGCGCTAGTAGAGTGCAGCTGATCCTCATTAAATACACGCTGTGGCTGGCCCAGAATGGATCCTCCAAGGGGTGAGAAGAAGAGTACCAGAGTCTCCTCCACTCCTTCGTTCCTGCACGGGGACCAGCCACAATGCTCCTGACCTTGCTCCCGCCCCCTGATGAAAGGTCGAGGGTGAGCCGGATCCACTCTCTCACACCACCCAGCTGAACCAGCCTGCTGTGCCCTCTCACTGTGACTGCAGCACAGCCCCTCCACTCCCGCAGCGGAGCGCTTCTGGCTTCAAACACCTGAATCTGGTCCAGAAGCGGTTCCGCTGTGCAGTCCGTGATCAGGCTCGGCTACCGATCCATTCTGATGGGGATTTGGAGTAAGGGAATCAGGATTTGGCCCAGACTTTTTCTTGTCAAAGGTGTTTTATGGCCTGGAGCAAAATACACAACAAACGTTAACACACTACAGAATACAAACCAAAGAAGGGAAATGGGAATATGGGACTGATCGCTCCAGCATGCACTGCAAGGAGCAGCCCACCTCTGCCCCTGCCCCTGCCAGGACAACAGGCAAGAATGGACCCAGCAGACTTTTCTGTTTTGGACTCTTGAGATTCACTGACAGTCCTAGCCAAGCAGGCACTTGAAGAATGACAGGCGTGGCTAGGTGCCTCTTCCATTCAGGACTCCTCCCAGGCTGCATGTGAATCAGCTAAACCAGAATTGCAGGTTTGAGAGAGCAGAATTGCAGGTTTGTCAGAGAGGAGGAGGGAAAGGTTGGGACTGGGAGACACTGCAGCAGCCCTGCGTGGGGATATACCCAGCAATTCCCCATGGAGAACCCGGAGGAAGCCGAGGTGGATATTGACACGCTCATTGAGGAGATGGACTATATTCCCGGTCACTTCCACCTGGAGATGAACCTGAACTTCGAGCCCTGCTCTGCTGTGACTTTCAGAGGGAGGGACATGAAGCTTAAGCGAGACAGCCTGATGTATGAGCTAGAGCTTGAGTCTGGCTCCCAGCGATTCGCCATCAGGAACCTGCTCGGGGTCTTCTCCTTCCACCTGGAGGAGATGGAGCAAGCCAAGGAGATCTTCCTGAGCATCTCCCAGGAGGACCCCGACAACCTCAATGCCTGGGCCAACCTGGCCTGTGTGTATGACAGGCTGGACAGCGAGCAGGAAGAGGCTGACTGCACCAACAAACTAGCCCACTTAATGGGCCTGGGCTCAGAAGACGCATCTCAGGGGGATCCCAGGCTCCGAGCGGCTCGCTGCCTGGCAGAGCAGGGCTACGCTTACGTCTTTGACATTGGGCTTGTGGATGAAGAAGACCGAATGGAGAAACTGACTGCCGGCCTCATGCTCTATGACAAGGCTCTTGCTTATGGGGAGCAGGTCAGTCACAGCTCCTACCTATGCGTAGATTGCTGTCTGGTATCACCGGACGTACTTGCCATGTGTCTTTGTAGGCCCTCTACCCTTTGGGCAGAGCAATTCAATCATGGGTTCATTATGATAGAGTAGGAACTAATTTACCAGCTAATAGCTGAGCTTGGGTATGACAGTGCAGACAAGTATAAGCCTGAGGGAGTAAAGTCCTGCCAGGAGAAAGCTTCTGGGAATCGCTCCTATCTTAGTGTTCCGCCCTCCTTCGTGCTGTGTCACTTAAAATTGTTGATCTCTATGGGCCCAATCCTGCAGATCAGCCCCTATAAAGGCAACACGATTCTGTAGCTGGATGGGATCGTGGAAAGTTTTAAACCCGTTTTAAGTTACTCTAGTCTTACGTGATCAGAATAAACAGTGTTCTGCACTTCCAGCCTTATCTTCTCTAGCTGTTCAAACAAAGGCGCGTCCTGCTGCACACGCAGTGTGTGGCTGCCCTTTGGGAGCTCATAAAAGGCAGGTGGCTGGTATGCTCACTTAAGGGGAGCGCTTGCGTGGAGAGGTGGTTTTGTTTATCGTTAGAATAAGAATTGCACGGTGTATGCTCTCTGAGACATCAGAACAGATGGAGCATCAGGGTATCACACACACTGAATTTGCTTCAAGACACTAACTGTGTTCTGTTGGCAAAGCCGCAGAAAATGTCCTTCCTTAAGCCATTCAGCTCAAGGCTTTGTGTCAAGTGCAAATACTTCTCCCAGCTGTGTTTGGAAAGGGCTTCAAGGCCTTCAGCTAGAAGGTGCTATCAAAATGCTCAGTAGTGCTACAGCTTAGTTCATTCCTTAAATTCTTGACCACAGACATGTTACCTGGGAAGTTCATAACTATTACAGAGAGACAAGGTGGGTGAGGTAATAACTTTTATTGGACCAACTTCTGTTGGTGAAAGAGACAAGCTTTTGAGCTGAGAGCTCTTCTTCAAGTCTGGGTAAGCTCAAAAGCTTGTTTCTTTCACCCATAGAAGTTGGTCCAATAAAAGATATTGGCTCACCCATCTTGTCTCTCTAATATCATGGAAATAACATGGAACACTGCAAATAGTGTTGCCAACCCCCAACGTTCAAAAATCATGAGTAAAGCCCCAGAAAATCCTGAGATAGACTTAGCAAATCATGAGATTTGTACAGCTAATTAATCTGGGATTCTTTTTCTTTGCCTCCTGTTTCCTGAGCCTTTAGGCTGCACTCAGGGTACATTTTCAACCTCTTCTTTGCAACCCTGAGGGCTTAGAAACTTGCTTTTACTTTTAAATGCAAGCTGAGATTCTCATGGAATCACATCACTCCTGGAGCTGGGGCTTTAAAGAAACAATCCCAAGCGTTTGCAACATTTCAGTGAAGGGCAGGATAGAGAACTCTAAGATAAAGAAACAGATGAAAATGCATAGTAAGAGAATAAATGCTGCATCATTCTCTAGACCCCCTGTTCTAGGATGTTCTGTTGTTTCAGTAAGATGAAAACTATCAGACCATTTTTTTCATTTTAATTAGGTGCGGGGGATGTCACCGGGTGACTGGCCCTTTAAGGGGAGATAGGTCCAGGGCCCCACCTGTGACCCACTTAACTTGTCTCCCCAGGTGGAGATGAGCAGTGCCACATTTTGTGTGGCTAGAATCAGGCCTTCTGGGGGTGGAGATAACAGAGAAGCCTGAAGAGAATCAAAGGGGAGACTCCAGGTAGGAAGCCCTGAGAGCTGCTGTTGCTAGATGGAGAGCAGCATGAGCTGCTCAGAGACTCTCCCAACTGCCCAGGCAGGAGGGTTCAAGCCAGCAGGGAGCAGCAGCCAGCGAGGATGGCTGGCGGGTGGAGAGGAAGTCTGCTAGAGGAAAGACTCAGCAGGGCCCAGCCTGGGATCACTGCACCAAGGGTTGGGAGCCACCTAGGAAGGCTAGGGGAGTTCTTGTGTATCCAGACCCCAAGAAGGGATGTTACAGGACACATGAAGCCTATGCTGAACTTACTGGGAGCCCAAGAGGAGGGAAACTGAGGCAGACGCCAGCCTGAAGCCAGAGTAGGTAGGCAGTGCCGCTACAGGGGATTCAGCGGCTATTTAAAATTCTGCAGTCTGTCATTAAACTTTTCACAGTCCCCGTTCTGCACAAAGCAGGGGGTTAGTGTTGCAGGGCCACTCGGTGTGACTAAGGCGATGGTCTAACACTGAGCGATGTCATTTAGCGCATCACTGAGGCTATTGTCATAAGTGGACTCACGGACAGCACAGTTGTCCCCACATCGAGGGACATCACAGCTAAACACTGCAGAGCAGACAGGAGCTGCCAGGGTGTCAGCAGCCACATGTAACACAGTCAAAGCGATCTGTGCGCATGAAAGCCTTGGAATAGCTGGGCAGGCTCCTGATCCCAGGACGTGGGGTGGACCTGTCTGCATTACAGCTCTTAGCCCTGTTTCCCTGAGGCCCTTGACAGTGTAGACAGGCTGATGTTTCTTGTGACAAAGCCATGCTTATGAAAGGCACCGGATAAACAACCCTTGGATTATCCACCAAGCAGGCCCAGCAGACGCTGTAAAACAAGATGATAGCGTTTTTCAGGCACTCTTGGCTTGGGCCAGTGATACAGACGTGAAAGGTTCCAGCCCACCACCAAAGCCCCAGGCCACCCACAGAGATGTTATTTTAGCCCTTAGGATGGTTCTCCACGATCAGTCAAGCAGTGGTCAGTTCATACCCAGCCACCTTGCTATAGACATCTCTAGAGCGTGGAGACAATTTGCTTTCTGTTCATATTGCTGTTAACCCCCGCCGGTCTGTGTGAAGTGGCAGAAAGCAGGATAACTCCAGAAAGCAGCTGGACTTGGCCAGGTGTGTGTTTCAGAGAGGGGGGCCCAAGAATATGCAAACAGCAGCTGGGGAAATCGCCCTATCAACACAGGCAGAGTTGGAAATCCTCTTCTGCAGCCTTTCACTGCTATGAGAGTAACCTCAGAACCGAACATCTCCTTTTCAGTTTGTCACCTCTAGAAGGGTAAGGTATAAAGAGCAAGAAGGTTCTGCGGTGAATTATAATTATTTATTTTATTTGTATTACCGGAGCCCAAGCCCAGGACCAGGGCCCCATTGTGCTAGGCACTGCACAAACCCAGAACAAAAGAACAGTCCCTGTCCTAAGGTGCTTACAATCTAAGGATAAGACCAGAGACAACAGATGGTCACAGACAGACAGCGGAGCACAAGGAAACAAGGAGACAATATTGGTCATCCTGATAAATGTGGTCTCAGCCTGACGGGTGTCAAGTTTTTTGTAGTGATCATGGCAAAGGAGAGTTTTAAGGCACAGTACTGGGACTGTGAAAATCTGGGTTCCGCTCCTAGTTCTCCCTATGTTACCTAAATCTCTCTGTGCCTCAGTTCTCCAGAATCAGAAGGATAAGAATCCATCCTTCCCTCCATCCTGTGACTGTCTTGTCTATTTGGAGTGTTAAAAGTTTGGGAGGAAGGGCTCTCTATCATTATGTTGTTGTCCAGTGACGAGCACAATGGGCCCTGATCTCGGTTGCGGCCTCTAGATGCTACTGTAATATAAATATTAAAAGTAGCTGGGACCCAGCTGGTGGGTTTGTATTGGGATGGGAATCTGAATGGTCTCTACATTCGGGGACATTTTAACAGAGGCTTGGTCTACACTAGCAATTTATGTCGTATTCATTACTACGTTGCTCAAGGGTGTGGAAAATCCACACTCCTGAGCAATGCAGTTATACCGACCGAACTCCTGGTATAGACAGTGCTATATTGACAGCAGGGCTTCTCCTGCCGACATAGCTACCGTCTCTGGGATGTAGAAATGGCTCTCAAGTTCCCAGTGTGGGGCTGGTTCTGCTAATGGCTGTGTTCAGCTTCCTCCCCTTCCCGAATGGTGATTCCAGCCACCTGAGCAGACGCAGGCTGCAGTGGGCACTGATGCAGTCAAAGTGCGCTGCCTTCTCTGCAACGCACCTGACCCCTGAGTGCTTAGTGAACGTTACAGAGGCCTGGCTAGCACAAGCTGTGATTTAACACCACCATGAAACAGCTTCATCCTGTCGGAACTTGGTTCGGCCACAGTTAAGTTGAACCCATGATTGAACCTTGGTTGAAAGGCTGCATAGACGTGCTTTGGTCTCCTCCGGGCTAGGCAGCCGGACTGTGCTCGACTCCACTTCACAGGGTATTGGCTGAGGATGGTGCCCTGACTGGGTGATAATACAGCTTGGCCTTGCCTGTGTTGATGATAGAGCCCAGAACTCTAACGTGGCGCAGTAACATGACTCTTAACATGGTTTGGTCCCATCGACACAGGCCAGGCCAAACCATGCTCTAGAATGAATGGGGCACTTATTGTTATAACACGCAATATGCGTGGTGTAGATGGAGCCTCACCAGTTGTCCAGTCCCAAAGTCTGCAGCCACACAGACCGAAGCAGCAATTATCAGAGAGGTGTGAGCTTTCTCCCCTCAATAAATCCCAGCTCAATGATTCCACTAACATTATTCCCTTGTAAACACTAAGGGCCAGATTCTCAGCTGGTGTAAATCAATGTCCCTCCATTGATTTCAGGAGAGTGATGCCAACATACGTCACTTGCAGATCCAGCCCTGGCACTGCTGATCCTCTTATCCAAACCACCCGGTTTAAGTACCTGCCCCTGCCAGCCGCTCTATTCGCTTTGCAAGGACACTGCCTAGGAAAAAGGTTGTGAATATACAAAATAATTGACTCTTCTATCAGTTATTCTGTGGGTTGCTCAAACCATTCCCGTGCTGGCCACCAGCCTTAGACATTAGGAGGGGAGCGGTGTTTACAATGTCGAGAGCTTCAAAAATGTTGGAGCCATGCGGGCAGGTTGTAGGATTCTGAGCGGCTCCTAGTAAATCTAGTCCAGCAGCATTCATGCCCTTCACTTGAATAATCTCAGGCAGATCTTATCTACTATAGGGCCAAGTGGAATTGTAACTAAACTAAAGCCCTGCAGCCGCGGGGAAAGTGCGTGCAGGAACCCTGCAGCACCTTAGGGTGCTGGTTGTGTCTAAACTGCCTGTAGGTGTCCCTGCCGATGAGCAGCCCAACCTAACACCTCTGGAAGTATTCGGAAAGGAGCAGGTTTCGGTTTAAAAAATGAGGGATTTGAATGGCAAATGTGCTCTCCCAGCTGGAGAGCTTAGCAAAAGCTCAAATGAGACTTTAAGCCCCAGCCCCAGCCCTGCACTGTGCGGTGGAGACACCCTGTTCAGTGGGAGTGCCAAGAGGCATTGTTCAGGCAGTGCTCTGCCTCCCAGAGGTCTGGGTCAGCACAGGCATGTCTCTGTTCCAGGGTGCACTGTCTGCTCTGCTGCACAAGGGAGTGGAGGCATAGGCCTGCCCCCTCTGGAGCCATGAGCGTGAGCCTTGGCGGGCTGTGCATTCTGCACAGCGCTGGGTCCACGGCAGGTGTGAGTCTGTCACAGCTCCAGCTGCAGAGGCTGGGTCTTTAGTTCAGGTTGTAGCTGCTTATGCTTTTTAACGCTGGAGATCCCTGGTTCAGTTTCTGGGGTGTTGGTCAGGATGGTGGCTATCAGACTTGCACTTAGCAAAGCACAAGGAGCGGGCAGTGTCTTGGTGCCCTCTCCTGCTTTCTCGCTCTTCCACTGAAGGCCAGGCACAACCTGGCTCCAGAGAACGTAGCCAGGCGGCTTGTCAGGAGTGATGAGTGATTCTGAGTAGAGCTGCTTAGACATTCCCCAGTGGAACGCTTCTCCTAGAATGCCGAGTGGTAAAACTGGAAAAGTTTCATGGTGATGGCTCCCTTTTGACCAAGTTCCAATGGATCCCGCCCTGCCGGGCAAGTTTAGAAAACTGCCTGGTTTCCTGCCAGCTCACCCACCCAGCCCTCCACAGCTGACCAGGGCAGTCTGGGTTTCCAGGCTCTAAACTCTCAGGCAGCCTGCCTGGTGGGGAGCCAAGAAGCCCTGGGAACTGCGACTCCCAAGCTCCAAGGCTCTCTGTTGAGCTGGGGCTCCCGGACTTACAGCTCCCTGCCAGTCCACCAAAGACTGCCCGGAAGTTCGGAGCGCCAGCTAATGGCTCCTCAGCAGCCAGAGCTTCCAGAGTCCTCGGCTCAGGGACAGTCCGCTGGGCAGAATGTCCCTCAACTGGGGTTCCATTCCCTTTCATGGAGACTTTCAAAATTGTTGGGTTCCATTCCAAATGGAAACATCTCAGTCCTCCCTGGAACAGAATTCCCTTTCTCCACACAGCTCTAATTTTGAGGTACCCAACTTGAGCCACTTTAAAGAGACCTGTTTTTTGGAGGGCTGGGTGCTAAGCACTTTCTACAGATCCCTGCCCCCTTAGGCACGTCTCAAGTTAGGCATCCAAAAAGTTAGGCATCAAAATCATGTGTCGAATTCCTTTTTCATTTAGTGCTGGCTGCTTCCTTCTGCATCATGATCCATAGCCTTGCTAGGCCATTTAAGGTACGGGTTTATTTTATTTATGTGCACAGATAAAATGAACCCACAAAGAAATCAAAAAGAAACTTAAACGGAATACCTTCTAAACAATCCAGCCCAGCTCAGAGCTCTCCAAACCCATTAACTTGCAAAATCTGCTCCACCGCCAGGTCTAAAGGGAATAGCAATTAGCACTTTGCCCACAACCCATTACAATTAAATGCAAACAGAGCCACCAGATGGGAGTATAGATCACAAAGCTGGTTCACTTTCAACAGATCATGGGCAAAGTACCAGGAACAGTGCTTGGTTCAGCTTCAGCCAGGGAGGAGGAATAGCCTTTCCAATTGTATTCAGTTCTTCTAATGAACTAGGAGTGCAAGTTTCGTCCCTCCAACCTTAGAGGATCCCCACATGCTTCCCAAACAATCTGTAAGACCTTCACAAGTGTTGAGTACCCACAAATCCCATTGAAATCAAGGGAGTTGCAGGTGCGGAGCACCTGATTCAGCATTCCTAACATTGGTATCAGTGGAGGCTGAATGAGCGAGGGTCTGCAGAAACACTTCTCCCGTGAATGAAAGGCAGCCACCTCTGGGGGAGTGGTGGCAGCCAGGCAGGCGGCTGGAGCACACCATGGTGCACAACAGCTGGGCTGGGGAATGCTAGCCAACAACCGTCCGCAGGGCAAACTCCTGTTGTTACTAGAATGTGCCATGAGATGTTTGAAGTCGGGTTGGCCCTGTTAGGGTATGTCTACAATGCATGCTAAGCTCAGGTTCCAACTCAGGTTTCAGCCAAGCCCCTTTTCTGTTCACACACACACTCGGGTCAGCAAGCGCTCAGGACCCAGGTCCTAGGACCCTCCTAGTGGAGTGGGTCAGAGCCTGAGTCCCGCTGTGACTTGGGCCCAAGCGGTCATTTTGCAGTGTGGATGCAGGTCAAGCCACAGACCCAAGTCAGAAGGTCTGCATGGTGCAGTATGGATGTGTTAGCACTGCTGTGAGAGCTGGGTCCAGGTTTACAATGCAGTGTGGATGCAGCATGGGCTTGGAAACACCAAGTCCACAAGCCGGGTCCCACAGACCCAGGTGTACATGCAATGTAGACATACCCCTGGACACCAGCCCACCTTGGGGTGCTGTGGAGCCTCCTGCCCCACGGGGGGAAAGCATTGTGCTGCAGGAAGACATAAGGCTCCCTGGAGCTTCCCAGCACACAAGGTGAGCACATCTGCTATCCTGTGTCTTAGCAGAGCGGGCTGGCTGCAGAGGGTGGGCAGGGCAGTGGCCTCACCTCCTGCCCACCACCACCATCTCCTCTCGGGAGCCTAGTGCCCCAGGGACATCTCTGGACTTGGGAGATCACAGAAACTGCAATGATGGTGTGGGGAAAAGGCTCCGCCTTTGCTCACTTGCCAGGCACCATCTTCCCCAGGCTGCCCATGACGACACTCACAGCCTTGATGTCTAAAGATCCTCCCAAAGGGCAGTCAGTTCCTTGGCCGCAACAGGATGAGAGGGTCATTGCAGGCACGGTGGGAGGCTGTGCTCTCGGAGTTTAGACGTTTGGAACCACTCGCTTGGCTCACAAAACTGTCCCTTAGCGCAGCTACGCACCTGGAACACTGTTAGCTGGCGTTTCTGCAGTGAGCTGGCGTTTCTGCTTACAGCAGCAGGCTAAATATCAGCCAAGTGCTTTCAGATATTTATAGTGCACTGAGAATTCTCTTTCATTGGAACATATTTCTGCCACCTACGTGGTATTAGATCCAACAAGCCGACAGCTCTTCACCACAGAATCTCCTGGCTATTTTGAAGGCTTTATATTTGTGCGTCTGTTATTCCTGTCGTACGTCCCCATTTGTCCTTCCCTTACACACCAGCGAAAGATGCTAGCCCTCTGCACCTCTGCAGCTGCTGCTGTTTGAGCATCTCAAAGCACTTTGCAAACATGAATAAATTTAGCATCAACCCCTCTCTGAGGATGGCATTATTATTATCCCCTTATAGCAGATAGGGAACCTGAGGCACATGAGTTAAATCCTTGGCCTACAGAGTATGTAGGAGTTTTGACTTCATTGGGGGGCCAGGATTTAACACTGCAGATTTGATGCTCCCGTGCCTTGCACCTTGTGTGTTATTTACACCAGTGAAAAGTGGGTGCAAACACAATCGGAGCAGATTGGCAACTTTTATAGCAACTCTGCACAAGAGTGAAAGCCTGCACGATATAGAGACAAGGTGGGTGAGGTAATATCTTTTATTGGACCAACTTCTGTTGGGGAGAGAGACAAGCACAGACTTTATCCTGGGACTAACACAGTACCAACAACACTGCGTGCACAGTGCAGTTACCAAGAAGACTCTGAACTGAGCAAGGCGACACAGAAGGCCTCTGGGAGAGCTGAGAACAGAACTCCAAAATCTCCTGATTACCAGCGCTGTGTTGTGCTCATGAGACCATCCTTTCTGCAAAGTGAGTGGAGACAAATCAGCCCTTACCTCCTGCTCCCTGCGCGCCTGCATGAGGCAGCAAAGATACTGTGTGTAACCCTCACTAACCCCCCCCCCCCAATTCCTTCCTCCCTGAATCCTCAGCACAGGGCAGGAAGGTGATGCTTTGTTTGGGAAAACTATCCATTTGGTTTCTCCACCTCACTGGTGCAACTGGCTGGCTGGGCCTGTGCTTACTAAGGCGCTGTCCATGCCAATGACGCAGTGAGCAGCTACAGTATGGAATCGCTCTGTTCTGGATACGATAAGCGGGAGCCAGGATTGTTGTAAGGCATTGCTTTGCCTCAACCTTCGGCTTTCATCACCTCAAGAACAGGCTAAACCATCCCCACCCCTTGATCCCCCAGCATGTGCCGTCTTCTGTGTGTCAGCCTTGGAGACTTGTGCTCTCTGGGGCAGGGGCTTGCTTTCTTTGTGTGCCCTATGCAGTGCTGAGCGCAGTGTGAATAATATAAGTAATACTGAGAATGTTTGCTCCTTTTAATTGTACCTGCATCCACCTCTTGGAAACTGCTAACCTGGCTAATATTGCAATCCCTCTGCCCATTGCATTATGTACTGTCCTCCAAGGCTTACCCCATTGCACTGTCCTGTGCAATTTTCATTTAAACAGAAAGCACTCTCTTCTCTGAGCAGAGTGAGGGGACTGTGCTGCAGGCAAAGAACCTGACAAGCCTTATCTCCATGTTGCTGGCCCAGACTGGCTCTGCTATGTACCATTTTTAAACACAGTAATGTATACAACAACCTCATAGGATGCAGACTTATACAGACACACACTTCATGGAAACCCACTTCTAATCTGCACAGAACAGAGTAAACACTAATAAACCACCCTGAGTGGAATGGTATAGCCCGGCTGCGGAAATAGGGGGAAGAGAGGAAATCCATGTGTCTGTGAGGACACCTGCACTCAGGAAGTGCCTTCTAGTGTGTAGCCCTGTGGCCTGGGAGTCGGGATTCCTGTGTTCTGGTCCTCGCTCTGCCACAGACTCCTCAGACCATCCTTTCCCCCCTCTATAAAATGGAATTATTAGTGCTTTGCTTGTGAACCAATTGCCATTGACACTATAGACCTCAAAGGGTTTTACAAAGGTGGATAAGCATTACTGTCCCTTCTTACCGATGGAGAAACTGAGGCACAAAGATTTGCCCAAGGTCTCACCGCAAGTCTTTGGCAGAGTCATAAGCAGACTCCTGACTACCCGCTCTGGCTCAAGGCACTAGACTGCAGCTGCCACTCTCTGTGGGGTACTCCCCCAGTGGGTTGAGGATTCACTCCTGTGTGTTTACAAGGTGCTTTGAGATCCCTGGATGAAAGTGCAACATCTACTGTGGAACTGAAAGGATAGTGTGAAAGGGCAGAGGTTTGCATGACATACTGAATGGGTCTTGAAAGGGACCACCTCTGTTTAAGAGGGAACCTTTGTGTCAGATTTTGGCTTGGTAAAAACTCATGGAGCGCCAATGGTGCTACACTGATTTACACCGGTGAGGATCTGGCCCAGCGTCTTTTATTGAATAGCAAAGTAAGAATGTTTTGAGTGTTGTTTTCCTGGCAAAGTGCACGTTCGTCTTGCCTCAGGATGTCTAGTTTCATAGGCCAGTGGATTCGGGAGGGTGATTTTCAGGTGTTAATGATGACTTTCCTACAAACCTTTCCCTATTTCAGATCCCCCTGGAGGAGAAGAGAAGCTGGTACTTCACTATGGCCACTCTGTACATCAGGTAAGAGAGGGAGTGCCTGGCGTGGAGCTGGAATAAGAGAGCGGAACAGCACCAAACACCTTCTCCAAGGGTGCCATGAGAAATAAACAGTGGCAGATTACACTGGAATGGGGGAGTTTGCCTGCACCCTGGCAGACCATCTGCTTTGTTTCTTGGGCAGTTGTAGCAAGGACTATGAGATGCCTACGCCTGGTTCAGCCAAGGCAAAAGCATTGAGAGCAAGGACCGATAGCTCCAGTCTGGAATGGATTGTGACTGCCCCAGGTGACAGGTGCTAGTTAACATCTCTCTGCAGGTGAATTAAACAGCCAGTCTGTTCAGACCCCATTCAGGACACTATCAAAATCCCCGTGACAGATCCCCTAGAACGATCTCTTTGAGCCATAAGCCAGGGAGTTTCCTTAGTTGTTTCCTCACTAGCATGTTTAATTTGTTCTGGTTTCTCAGGGGCATTTTACCTTTGATTCCCTGTAGGAACTCCTCACAGGCCAACATTTCCTGTTCTCTGGTGACCATGGAGGGGAGGTGGTGTGTCCCTGGCTGTGGTGCACTATGGGAGACATTTCTTCAGTCAAATCAGGATTTGCCCCATGGTGCAGAGAAAGGGATTTTCTATGTAGAGATGAGTGGCTTTTTTCACTCTCTTTTTAGTGCACAGCAAACCAAAGCACACCCCTCTAGTGAGGCCTCGGCTAGCAAGCGGTGGAAAACAGGTAATGCATCAGGGGAACTGAAACCAACTTAGCATCACAGTACAATGGCGCCAAATGCCAGGGGGAAGTGGATTCCACAGATAGAGGAGGACTTGTATAAATGACCGGGAGGGAAATCTTGGTTCCATTGAGCTCAGTGGCAAAACTCCCAATTATCTCAGTGGGGCCCGGAGTTCACCCTATATCAGACTCGTTCTTTCTTTCTGCCTGGTAGGAGAATGGGCTTCATAGAGAAACTCAGATACCATGGCCATGGGCACTGAATTAGTGAATAGTGAGGGCAGAGTTCATTCTACCTGGCATAGGGTGGCTGGCCCTTTAAAGGAGTTGGGCCTAGCCCTCCTTTGCCTAGTTACCTGCCTCTCCAGTCATGGCTCTGAGGCCAGGGATCAGGTGATAGACTGCAAGTCACTGCGCCCAGATCCACAAAGGTATTTAGGCTCCTAAATTCTGGGCCTTGGCCCTTAGATAACAGGCCAAACAAGCAGCCCAGCTGAGAGCGAGACCCGTAGGAGACTCTGGGTCTGGGCCTGATTTCATGAGTAGATTTGTGTTGTGCTGTTTGATTTGGAGAAATAAAACTAAGCCCTTAAGAAAGGGCCTTGAAATTCTGCCCCTAGCCCTGAGTCGCCTCCCACACACCCAAACTGCTGCTGCTGACCCAGCACCAGCCGCTGCAGAAGTCACGGAAAGTCATGGAATCCATGACCTCCATGACAGACTCACAGCCTTAATTATAGTTACAGCTAGCAAACAGAGCATCAGGTGGGAGATAAAACCTCATGTTTCAGGGCTCAAAACAATTTATAACTAGTAGGGATTAGGATTAGACATTTGTGGGGGGCAGATTACCCCACATCTGCCTACTGCAGGGTTCGTACACTTTCCTGTGAAGTGTCTGGTGCTGGCCAATGTCAGAAACAGAATACAGGACTAGATGGACTGTGGGTCCGATCCAGTATGGCAACTCCCTATGTTCCACTGTTGCAATGCAGTGGAGAATCAGGCCCCTGAGTTCCAATCCTGACTCTTTGTTGACTTTGTAACCTTGGACAACTTGCTCTACCTCCCTGCGCCTCGGTTTCTAGTAAAGCCGGGAGAACAATATCCACCTCTGAGATCCTTGGATGATCCTTGGATGCTGTGTAACTGCAAAGTCTAATTAATCATCGTGCATTTGCTGTTCTAGGGGTGTGATACATGAGCTGTGACTAGTAAGCCACCCCCACTGAGCGCAGAAGTGAACCGTAATACTGAGCAATCAAAGCACTATTTGCTAAGGAAAGCAGTCCTATTGATAGAGGCGTTTGTGTAGCTAGGATCCAGTAACCAAACTGCTCCTGCTCTTACAGATTAGATGGGATCCTGATGAACAAGGGAAATGATGAGCAGAAGCGGCTGCCCTCCTTTAACAGAACGCTGGCTCTGCTTCGACAAGTGACCAAGTCCTCAAATTCTCACTACAGAGGTATGAGAACCAGCTCATTCCAGGCACACTCCATGCCTCTGCATGAGAAGCAGGGCTCAGACCGCAACTCACCAAGCTTTTCACACCTGCCTGCCTAAGGTTAGGCTCCTGCATATGAGGCCACGTTCATGTATAAGAGCTAAGGACCTACAGATCCCATTTCTGGTAGCCACTAAGGCCCCGATTCAGCAGGGTGCTTAAGCAAGTGCCTAATTTAAAGTACATTAATAGTCTCATTGAAACAAATGGGACTAGTCGCATACTTAAAGTTAGTCACGTACTCAAGCACCTTGCTGAATCAGGGTCTAAAAGTTATCCTACAATGGTTGTTGGGTGGCCTGGGTGAAATAAACTGATGGTCTCAGTCCAGTTCCTAGTCAACAGAGATCAGGGAAATAACATTTTCAACAGCAGCACAATTGCTGCTTATTGGCAATCTCAGCAAAGAAGCCAGGGAGCAGACAGATCCTGGAAAGTGACCTAACCTCTGACCCCTTAGAGATCTGGGGTGGGGTTGAAGTACATGGGCAGGGCAGTGCGTGGGCAGCTTGCACTGTTACTCTTCATGCTGCAGATAAACCAAGTACTCCAGGCTCCTGGGCACTTCTCAGAAGCACTAAATTCACTAAACTAAACTAACTTTGAAATGCGTCTTTTGCCAAAGCGACTCAGTGAATTCTTGTTTCCAAAGTGAAATGTCCCTTCAGCCTGATTGTGCAGGATGGATAGCTTCTAATATCAGTGTCTTTACTGCTAACCTGTTCTGACTTTTGTTCTCCACCCCCTCTAGCTCTGGCCTGGTGCTACCTCGGGATGCTGCTGGAAAGGAAAGAGACGTTTTCCACCACCCCAATGGGGATCCATGACTGTGGTTACTCTGGGACTGGGCCCCTTGATTGCTTTGGCAAGGTACTTTTTTACTTCATTGCTAGCCTGTAATGAGAAGACTTGTGGAAGTCCCCATTGCTCACTCCTTTACACCTGCATCCCCCATAAGCCATGCAGATTGTCATCTCTCTCCTCTGCATTCCCTTCTTGTCTGCTCCTTCCCCGTCACTCCATCCTAATGCCTCCTTTTCCCTACTCTGAGGCACTCCAGAATGAGCAGTACGTATCAGGCAAAGCCAGCAGAGCTCAGGATCTCTGTTTTACACAAGCAGACCTCGCCATCAAGGACACTGGGTCAGATTCTCAGGTGATGTGAATCAGCCTTGTTCCACTGATAACAAGAGCTACCACTTACTGCAGCCCAGGGGCCCAAGCTGTAAGATGAGGCTGGAGGAAGCATCCAGGGGTTAATTTTTGTTAAGGGTGCAGAAGTTCTAGGGATGGGAGAGTCCCGGGGAATGGGGAGAAGGGAGAAGGATTAGGCCAGGTGTTTGTTTTACCCCTCCCAGCCTCCACACCTTATACAAGCACCTGAGCCTCCCTCTGACTACACCCCTGCTCCCAATGCAGCACAAGCTGAGGAACCACATGTCCACTGGCAGCCCTGCCTGGGTTACATGTGCAACTCAGTAGTCCTGCCAGCTCTCGGGTTAAGATTATAATCACACAAGGCAGCGCTGGCATGTACAGGCCCAAGCCACCCACCCAGTCAGGATCCAGAGCTAAACTCGCCCAGAACTCAGGGGTGTCTTGAGGCATGGTTTGCGCTGACATCCACTTCTACCAAGAACAGCGGCTAAGTCTATTGCCGTTATCAGTCGGGTCTAGCCTTATGGGAGTGCATGAAGAGGGAGGAAGAAGGAGTCTCCTCCCCCTTTCAATGCCCTATACAGAGCGCAGGCACAATTCCAGTGCCTGCACGTGCCACTCTGTGGAGGGCTGGCAAGGAGGCAGGGCTATAACCCAGTCCCCATTCCACAATGGCCAGCAAAGCTCACCTCATACACAACCATACTCTCCCTGCATTGCCTCCCAGAGTTCCCTGCTGGGATAGCGTGGCTCCAGACCTGTATCTGTACAGCCCTTAATCAGGCGCCAAGATGCTGTGGTAATGGGCCGGGTGTATTAACCTAAGCCAATTACTTTGGAGTTTTAAAAAAAGAGCACGTGATATGGAAACTTTAAGGTGCTTCCTGTTTCTGAGGTAGTAGCTGTGTCCTGTCTTAAATAATGTAGACGCCGAGGTGTTTATTAGTCCAGGGTGTCAAGGCCAAGTTGTAAGCAGCCAGACCTAGTGGTCAGAACTGGAGTCCAAAGTCAGGAGTTGAGAGTCAGGCGGGGTCAGGAAACCGGGAGATCAGAATCATAAGCCAGAGGTCAGGAGCCAAGCCCAGTCAGGACACTGGGAAGTCAAGCCAGGGGAGCGGAAAGCACCCAGTCCAGAACAAGGTGAATCCCAGTTGTTCAGACAGCTGTCCTGTTGCTGACTTAAGTAGGGCCAGCGGGCCAATTGACTGCTCTGGGACTCCACCAATAGGATGTCAGGGGCAGGCCCTCAAACTGGGGCTGTGTTTCCTGTGTCAGACGTTGTCAGCAGGCTGCCAAATGGAGGGTTGAAGTGCGGCTGCTCCCATGGGCCTGGGTTGAAGGCCAGGGGTCATGACACTGGGTATGGTTACTACTGAGTTAGCAGAAGGAATCATTGGGTGGTGGCTATTCTGGGCCAGAATCTAATGCCTCTCCTTACAATGGGTAGCTTATGCTCAGCCAATGATCCCATTGACTTTAATGGGGCTGGATCATGCATGGAGAGAGGTGCTACTCAATAAGACAGAGTATCAGAATCTGCCCCTAAATATTTAGGAGAAATGACCAGCTTTTTCTTCTTCCTCTTGTTGGCTAGGTGAAATGAGAAGTTGAGGCAACCATGTTTGTTGAGGGCATGTGGATGCCAAGCTCTGAGGGCAGCTGTCATAAATATAAAGGGAAGGGTAAACACCTTTAAATCCCTCCTGGCCAGAGGAAAAACCCCTTCACCTGTAAAGGGTTAAGAAGCTAGGATAACCTCGCTGGCACCTGACCAAAATGACCAATGAGGAGACAAGATACTTGCAAAGCTGGAGGGGGGAGAAACAAAGGCTCTCTCTGTCTGTGTGATGCTTTTGCCAGGAACAGGAAAGGAATGGAGTCTTAGAACTTAGTAAGTAATCTAGCTAGAGATGCGTTAGATTCTGTTTTGTGTAAATGGCTGATAAAATAAGTTGTGCTGAATGGAATGTAGATTCCTGTTTTTGTGTCTTTTTGTAACTTAAGGTTTTGCCTAGAGGGATTCTCTATGTTTTGAATCTGATTACCCTGTAAGGTATTTACCATCCTGATTTTACAGAGGTGATTCTTTTACCTTTTTCTTCAATTAAAATTCTTCTTTTAAGAACCTGATTGATTTTTCATTGTTCTTAAGATCCAAGGGTTTGGGTCTGTATTCACTTATGCAAATTGGTGAGGATTTTTATCAAGCCTTCCCCAGGAAAGGGGGTGTAGGGTTTGGGGAGGATTTTGGGGGGAAAGATGTTTCCAAGCGGGCTCTTTCCCGGTTATATATCTGTTAGACACTTGGTGCTGGCAGCAATAAAGTCCAAGGGCAAAAGGTAAAATAGTTTGTACCTTGGGGAAGTTTTAACCTAAGCTGGTAAAAATAAGCTTAGGGGGTTTTCATGCAGGTCCCCACATCTGTACCCTAGAGTTCAGAGTGGGGAAGGAACCTTGACACAGCAGTAAAGCAGAGTGCAGGAATCTGCATATTTAAAAATACCGCACCATTGTGAGTCAGTACCCGTGCAGCTTTTGACTCTTCATCTGAGTCTCAACAAACTACAGTCAGTCAGTCACAAAAGCCAGTCTGTGAATAACACAGACGGTCCAATTGAATTCAGGGATGTTTGATCAGTACAGTAAAGGGCAGTTCACTGATGGAAATATGTTTTGCTTTCTTGGTTTCAAAAGGCAATAGAAATAGCTAATGACAATCCTCCCACACTAAACCGACTGGCAAAAATTTTCCACTTCCTGGGCAAGCAAGAAATGGCTATGGGAATCTGCAATATGGCGCTAGATGTCCTACAAGATCCAGAGCTCAACTGGCAGGCCTACTGCACGCGGGCCAAGGTACGTAGCTTGTCTTTGACACCAAATCTTCAAGGGCCCATGCTACATTCTGAACCAGAGCCAGAGCAGCCCCTACCTTTGCCAGGGACTGGCCTTGTGGCAATATTTCTAGCAACCTCGTCATTTGCACAAGATTTTAGGCTATGCTAAACTTACCAAACAAACGCAATAACTCACATTTCTGTCTATGTTATTTTGCTTGATTTCTGGAGTGGCACCTTGCACAGGCTTCAGCTCATCCTGGGAAGCCCATTGGAACATACAATTTTCTTCTGAAAGGGACTGCATCCTCACCTTAAAAAAGTAAGGCTCCGCTGCAGCAAAGCGCGTAGGCACATTCATCACTTTAAGCACATGCGCAGTGCCGCTGACTGAAATGGAACTATTCACCTGCTGAAAGTGAAAGATGTGCTTATGTGCTCTGCTGAAAGTGAAGCAGGTGCCTAAACTTCCGCTGAATTGGGGCCTAATTTAAGAAACTAAGTAAGCATGTGCATATAGTACCCTTCATTTCCTCTTCTAACCTGTTGTACAGTGTTGCTCTGTGGTGTGAAACAGCGGCCATGTTCCACCCCAGAGGTGGCTGTATATCAGTGGTGGGTGAAATGATCCCTCTGTTTAGTTTGTTACTCACTTTGGGAAGCTTCTAGGTAAAAGGCATCATAGGAGATGTACATTGTTGCTGTAAATATTAATAATTATGGAAACTGATCTGGCCCATCAAGGTATCAACATTTCTCTTACGCTGTCATTACACAAGAGCAGGTTGGTGGACTCTTGGGCCTGATCCAAAGCCCATTGAAGTCAATGAGAATCTTCCCATTAACTTCAGTGGCCTTCGGATGGGGCCCCAAACCTCAGGAAGGCGCTTGAGTTCCAGCAGAAGGTAATGCTGGTTTGCTGCCACTCTCCACCCAGAATAAAAACCTACCGCTGCTTCCCTCCTTCCAGGAGCCAGCCTGACTCTGTGTGTTTCCATTAAGGGCTTTATTTGACAGAAGATCAATGAACTTCCAAAATGCAGAATCCCTGTGTAAGACCATTAATCTGCTTTTCAAGCCCTGCCAGCTGAGTGCAGTCAGCCAACTGGAGAGGGCATTTGCCAAGACCTGCAGCCTCTCCGTGCCACTGGTGAATATTGGAGGCATCATTTGAATAAGCATCTTCATCCCTGAGTGGCTTGCCAGCTTATTCACCCAGGATACAGGCCCCAGGGGAGATTTCTCTTGGAAAATGGGGCTCACCAGGCCTGGCCTTGTACTCAGGAGTCAAATTCCTCTTCATGATCAGAGAAGCCTTTCACTGAGATGGCTCCTGGAAATGGCTCTGACTGTGCCAGGGGATTCCACGAGGGATTCGCGATAGCCGAAGCTAAACACTAGAAAAGAAGCTATTGTTGTCTTGGGCTATGTTATGTGATAGTCAAAGCAGTCACTCAAAGGGAAAATAAGCTGGGGAGGAAGGATGGTCTTATAGTTAAGGAGCCAGTCTGGAGATCTGAGTTCAGTTCTGGCTCTGCCAGAGGCTCCTTGTCACCTAGGGTAACATTTTCAAATGTTAATAAGTGACTTAGCTACCTAAGTCTAATTTTCAGGCATTTGGGAGCCAAAGTCTTATTTACTTTGAATGAGACATAGGCTCCTAAATCACTTAGGATCTTTTGAAAGTGTTACCCTCTACCTGTCTGTACCCGGGTGTCCCTATTTGTACAATGGTGTTCATGATTCCTACCTCAAATAGCCAGGAGTATTGTTACTGGTTATTTCCTATTATAACAGCAGCAAAGTATTGAAATGGGAGTTGGTTGGTTGGTTTTTAAATAAACCTGAGATTAATTCTCACTTTATTTATTTTTTAAGACAAGAAATATTCCATTGCTTAAGAAATAAGTTGCCTCACAAGTGAATGTTCAGGCTGTCCTGGGTATCTTTAGTATGTGACTAGACCTATCCTTCAAACGAGGTTTCAAATTTCTCTTGAAGCTCAGCTGCATGCAGGTATGAGGCCAAAAAATGCAGCATTAGGGCGGTTTCTAAAAGCCAGACTGTGTCTTAAATAGAGTCAGCTTCAGAAGACTACAAAACAAAGGGCTTGATTCTGCAGTTCTTACTCAGGTAAAACTCCTAGGGTCGCCAATGGGGTGCAGTGGTGCAACCGACAGAAGCATGTAGTGCTCCCCAGTTCCTATTTGTATAATAGTATCATTAGATCAATTGGTATTTACATCCTCATCACTGTGAAAGGGGATTCCAGTAACTGGTCAACACATCTCCAGGAGGTGTGTGGAACTATGTTGTCCTAGGCACTCAGCCACTTTGGTAATGGTCAAGATAGATAGCTCCTGGGCTCATGTAACCTGGCTTGCAGTGGAGCTACACTGATTAACCCCAACTGAGGATCTGGCCCAATGTGTTCCATTTTTTTTTTTTTACTAATATTAATATATTTAGTGCTATATATGTTAAAACGGCCCTACAAGCATGAACTAACCCCAAATATTGTGGCAGGAGGGATAACATTGAAACTGGATGTATACCAGAATGAGTTTCCTCCTGTGTTTAGATCCACATTAAGCTCTATCTGCGAGATCTGGAACGTGCAAAGATGGGTTTGGGAGGCATGCCAGACAGGAAAAATCTCACCAGTGCTAAAGAGGACCTTGAAAGTGTTGTAAAGGTTTGTCCGTGCTTGAAGACATACCTGGAGATAGGTCAGGTAAGTAAATACACAGATGCTCTCCCAGGGAGAGAGCTTTTTTCATGTCTTTATGTTTTTATTTACATTCACTACTTAAAGAAACAAGAGGAACAATAGAATGTAGAAACACTGAAGGCTCAGTCCTGGCTCTTGGGGTATGTCTGTACAGGAAAAGCTGGACAAGGGCTAGCCTACACAAACAAGCTTGAATCCAATTAGCAGTGAAGATAGCACAGCGTGGGGTCCTGGGTGGGCTAGCGAGCCATGTATGTACTCAGGGTCCCTGCTGGACTTATACTACCTTTGCTGAAGCCAACACCGCATTGTTTTCACTGCCGTTGTTACCAGTGCTAGCTGGATTCACGCTAGCTTGGGCAAGCTAGCCTGTGCCCAGATTTTGCTGTGTAGACGTACCCTAAGAGCTGGAGGTGGAGGGAGGTGAACTGGAGTGCTCAAATGATGGTTGTGTATAATGTATGCAGACTGGCCCAGAGCATCGACTATGCTGTCGCCACTTTGCATGGTCCACTGGTGGATTCTGCTAACGAATGTTACCCCGGCGTAGTACAGTCATCTCAGGCAGTAGTAAAAGGCTCTGCAGTTTCCTTGTAAACCATGGCTGTGAATCTGCAGTCATTCTGTCATTATGTCCTTCTAGGTCTACTATTACATGGGTGTTGATGCCATGCAGGAACTATTCCCAGTGGATGAGACGGCACTGGACAATGCTTTGGAGTTCTTTGCAAAAGCCATGGAGTTTGACCTGGGAGATACACTACCGGAAATACAGCTGCTTAGGGGGAAATGCCTGCGGCTTAAAAATGAGGAGTCCAATGCCATTGGGTGCTTCAAGCGAGCCATAGAACTGGACGATGTGGGCTCCACCTACACAGAGAGTTTCCGGTGCCTGATGGAGACGCTTCTTATGCTGTTCAGTCAGAAGAGGGTGAATGCCGAGATGCTGATGCAGGAGGTGGAATTGTGGGTAAAGAAGGCTGAGGAGAAATACTCAAAGCAGCGTGTCCACCAGGAGCTGAGACTGGTGTGTCGCAATCACACAACAGAGGTGATCGAGCTCTCCAAAGCCATGGTCACCAGAGGGAATACCGAGCTGGTGAAGATGCTGTTTGAGACAATAAAGACTGACTTTTCCAAGCCCAAACTAAATGAGCGATCACTCTCCTTTTGAACAACCGACGTTGGCATCATGTAATGCAGCACAACTGCCTCCTGGCTAATACTGTCTGAACACTTCTAGTTCTCTCAGATCTCATCAAACAGGCAGTAGACAATAAACTATTTAACTCTTATCTGCAGATCTCTGAGCAGTGTGCAGAAGTGGCCAAGTATTACTATCTGTTTCACAAATGGAGATACTTAGGTACAGACCAAATAATGAAAAGTGATCTCTGATTATGGGTGCCTCCAATTTTTGGAATGCATCCGATGAAGTGAGCTGTAGTTCACGAAAGCTTATGCTCAAATAAATTGGTTAGTCTCTAAGGTGCCACTAGTACTCCTTTTTCTTTTTGCGAATACAGACTAACACAGCTGTTACTCTGAAACCTCCAATTTTTGAGTTCACTTGAAGCTGTGAGTGCTCAACCCCTCTGAAAATCAGGCCCTCACTTTCTCAGGATGGACTTTGTCTGAAGTGATGTGCTCAAGGCCACACAGCAAGTTACTGGCAAAGCTGGAAGATCTGCCACCGTGGGACAACTCTGCCTCCATTACATTCTGGGGATGTGATTTCATCCACTGTAGAATAGCCTCTGTGCAGGTTTTGGTCTGCACTCCAATTATCCTCTTTTTCATTAAGTGAATGCAGCTAATGCAGAGCTCTGATCCTGCAGACTCATTGGGAATTGAGGGTGCTTAGCACCATGTATGATCAGGCCACAATCCTTGGATTTCATTCTAAACAAATGAATAACACATCTGTTAATAAGGTAAGAAAGATTTTAGTGCAGGAAGGAAACATGATCTGTTGAATACTAGAAAATCTCATATGTTCAGTCTTTTCTACCTTACGCTTTTACATTGCCTCCCATCACCATAGTATCTGATCCCCCAACTCAGCTCTGCACTGGTCAGGAATCAAACACAGATCTCCCATACTATGGTGATAAGCGCAATATAAAAACCTGTATGAAACAGACACACACACACACAGTGAGAATTTTACCACTAAACCACCCATACTAATAGCTGAACTAATGATGGTTGTTGGGGGCTCCTGGGAGCACCTAAAATTCTTCTGAATTGGTAGGAAGTTTGAGGTGGTTTCTCTGCCTCTGATGATATTGCTGACTCTGGCCTGGTGCTCATAAAAATACTTCTGAGGGGCAAAGTTCTTCTAGCTGGGGTGCATCAGATGGTGCAGAATGCTGGGAAGAGGATATTTTCCTAACTCAGGGCAAGGGTTTCATCTCTCTCTCTCTCTCTCTCTTTCGTCAATGTCCTCTGTATATTTTAGTGGCACAAATTATATACCTTTCCAGCAAAGTTGTGTTTAATGTAAGTTTCTGTGCCTCATTCACTGGTTTTACATTAGTTATGAGAAAGCATTTTGCTTCAAAGAACTAGATTCTCTCTCCTTTTCCAGGGATGTGCATACCTCCAGCACCTAGGTTTATCACAGTCTAAGGGGGAAATGTTTGGGGGGGTAACTGTTAGCAGCACATCACTCAACCATACCCATATTTTATTTCATGTGAGGTGCTCTACCTACTTCTATTGGATTTCTAATGGAGTTTTAAAGATATGAAAGGCGCTTCCCATGATAATACTCTGGGGGCCTAATCTTGCTCCCGTATAAAATAAGTCACAAATTTCCCATTTTCTTTGGTGGGAAGGGAATCAGGCCCTGGAAGAAGAACA
This sequence comes from Chelonia mydas, assembly GCF_015237465.2. Taxonomy (NCBI): domain Eukaryota; kingdom Metazoa; phylum Chordata; order Testudines; family Cheloniidae; genus Chelonia; species Chelonia mydas. The sequence goes on from NC_057854.1 coordinate 93,378,239, forward strand.
ACTTAATTACAATAACAAACAAGAACCAAGACACAGAGTTGGGCCTCTTTCCATCTGCAGAACAATAATAGTATGTAGAAACCACCTGGGCACAGTGGGGTCCAGATAACCATGTTTACTCAATACACACAACATGCAAGATCAGTTATACAGATATACTGCTACTCTGGCAGCTTTCTAAACCACAGAACACAGTGAGCACTACTAGAGGGTTCACAAACTATTTAAACAGATACTACCCAATTCCTATACGCTAAACAGAACAATGAAAGGGCCCCTGCCTACATTGTGGTTGAAACTGGACTGCTGTTTCTCTGCCTTTTAGGATGCTCCCAGATTATTTTTGAAGATGAAATAATATATAAGTGTTAATTATTATTACCTGGTAATGCCTGAAATTAATTATCCTCAGTTTCTGAGAATCGCTCTTAGAGTATCCCAGCTTCCAAGTAGCGGTACAATGAACTAGCAAGTAGGTATGTGAACCACTGCTCTCTGCTGGATGAAATCAGAACTGCTTAGCTGTTTGTTGCCACCTATAGGTGGTAATTTTCCTTTAGCTCAAGTGGTAGTGGCTGTGAGTTCTAACCCCAGCTGTTGCTGTAAAGTTCCAAACGGTCATTGAAATGGAATGAGGAGCTCCTTAGGGCTGGGGAGATACAGCATAGTGACAGTCACAAAGATCCTATAAGACCATGGAATTGTTACAATATTTATATTTCCTGTCAACATAATTTATTAAATGAAGGTAATAACATTTGTTTAGCAATTTATGACTCATCAGTAAAACAGACAGATGGAAACCAAATTACATATTACAGAGAAGACAGACGATGTGTTTCGTAATTACATGCAGTCTTACAGCATCTCTATCAATATTTACTGGGCGGGCAACATATAAATAAAAATGGCTGCATATCGAGTTTTCATTAAATAAAGACATTTACATGGTGAAAGTGTAAAAAGGGACAAACTTGCCATTTCTTCCACATTGCTACTGTCTATTGAAATTGTTTCAATCATTATTATTCTTTATTGTTTGTTATTGTGGTAACGCCTACAAGCCCCAAATGAGATCACAATGTGCCTGGTGCTGTTTACACACACGTAACACAAAGACGGTCCCTGGTGCAAAGGGCTTACAATCTAAGTATGTGACGAGAGACAACAGGTGGATACAGCAAACAGGGTGGGGGACGAAAGGAAACAGTGAGGCAGGTCCTATTGCTGTCAGAAGCAGCCGTCACAGCACACCAGCTATTTCGGAATATGTTGCCTCATTTCAAAGCAATGTCTGTAGAAATTAATTCTGCTGCATTAATGTACCTGCTGGCCACTCTTTCTTGACTGACAGCTGAGGGAAGCTCAATGCACTCGCTGCTTGACAGCCTTTACCCCACCCCTGAGAGGGAGGGAGGGGAGAGGAGAAAGAGCCTGTCATGGTAGTGCAGCAGCAAGCCTCTGAGCCCAGGTCAACAGAGTCAGGCTTGTACTAATAACAGCTGTGTAGGAAGTGCTTCTAAGTCATGGCTCATGCTGGAGCTTAGGCCCTGAAGCCCACCCTCCTCCCTAGGCTTCAGAATGTGAGTTACAACATCTTCACGGCTAACTTTAGTACTGTAGCTTGAGCCTGAGTCTGTTGACCTGGGCTGGGAGGCTCACTGCCGCAGGCTGGGTAGACATACACACGAATGCATGCAACATTCACAGAACACCCTTTGTGTTAGAGTGACCAGATAGCAAGTGTGAAAAATTGGGACGGGGGTGGGGGATAAAAGGCACCAATATAAGACAAAAGCCCTGAATATCGGGACTGTCCCTATAATTTCGGGACATCTTGGTTACCCTACTTTGTGTCAAACTAGTGCTCAGTCTGGAGTTAATAACTTTAAGCCAGTTTGCCATGTTGAAATATGCTCTGATCCTGCCCTGTACAGCCAACCAGAAGTGTTCAAAAATCACAAGTCAGGCCCCCAAAATCAGGAAGAGATTTTTAACATTTATAAATGTTGGGGTTTTTATTTATTGCGTTATGGTTTTTGAGCTTCTAACTTACACATGGGTCACATTTGCAAGCTTTTCCCCACAACCACAAGGACTAATGGGTTACTTTTTTAAAAAAAAATGAAAGCTGTGATTCTCACATAATCATAGAATCATAGAATATCAGGGTTGGAAGGGACCTCAGGAGGTCATCTAGTCCAACCCCCTGCTCAAAGCAGGACCAATCCCCAACTAAATCATCCCAGCCAGGGCTCTGTCAAGCCTGACCTTAAAAACCTCTAAGGAAGGAGATTCTACCACCTCCCTAGGTAACGCATTCCAGTGTTTCACCACCCTCCTAGTGAAAAAGTTTTTCCTAATATCCAACCTAAACCTCCCCCACTGAAACTTGAGACCATTACTCCTTGTCCTGTCCTCTTCTACCACTGAGAATAGTCTAGAACCATCCTCTTTGGAACCACCTCTCAGGTAGTTGAAAGCAGCTATCAAATCCCCCCTCATTCTTCTCTTCTGCAGACTAAACAATCCCAGTTCCCTCAGCCTCTCCTCATAAGTCATGTGTTCCAGTCCCCTAATCATTTTTGTTGCCCTCCGCTGGACTCTCTCCAATTTTTCCACATCCTTCTTGTAGTGTGGGGCCCAAAACTGGACACAGTACTCCAGATGAGGCCTCACCAATGTCGAATAGAGGGGAACGATCACGTCCCTCAATCTGCTGGCAATGCCCCTACTTATACATCCCAAAATGCCATTGGCCTTCTTGGCAACAAGGGCACACTGTTGACTCATTCTCATCCACTGTAACCCTTAGGTCCTTTTCTGCAGAACTGCTGCCTAGCCATTCGGTCCCTAGTCTGTAGCGGTGCATGGGGTTCTTCCGTCCTAAGTGCAGGACTCTGCACTTGTCCTTGTTGAACCTCATCAGATTTCTTTTGACCCAATCCTCTAATTTGTCTAGGTCCCTCTGTATCCTATCCCTACCCTCCAGCGTATCTACCTCTCCTCCCAGTTTAGTGTCATCTGCAAACTTGCTGAGGGTGCAATCCACACCATCCTCCAGATCATTTATGAAGATATTGAACAAAACCAGCCGAGGACCGACTCTTGGGGCACTCCACTTGATACCAGCTGCCAACTAGACATGGAGCCATTGATCACTACCCGTTGAGCCCAACAATCTAGCCAACTTTCTATCCACCTTATAGTCCATTCATCCAGCCCATACTTCTTTAACTTGCTGGCAAGAATACTGTGGGAGACAGTGTCAAAAGCTTTGCTAAAGTCAAGGAACAACACGTCCACCGCTTTCCCCTCATCCACAGAGCCAGTTATCTCATCATAGAAGGCAATTAGATTAGTCAGGCATGACATGCCCTTGGTGAATCCATGCTGACCCTGATCACTTTCCTCTCCTCTAAGTGCTTCAGAATTGATTCCTTGAGGACCTGCTCCATGATTTTTCCAGGGACTGAGGTGAGGCTGACTGGCCTGTAGTTCCCAGGATCCTCCTTCTTCCCTTTTTTAAAGATGGGCACTACATTAGCCTTTTTCCAGTCGTCCGGGACTTCCCTGGATCGCCATGAGTTTTCAAAGATCATGGCCAATGGCTCTGCAACCACATCTGACAACTCCTTTAGCACTCTCAGATGCAGCGCATCCGGCCCCATGGACTTGTGCTCGTCCAGCTTTTCTAAATAGTGCCGAACCACTTCTTTCTTCACAGAGGGCTGGTCACCTCCTCCCCATACTGTGCTGCCCAGTGCAGTAGTCTGGGAGTTGACCTTGTTAGTGAAGACAGAGGCAAAAAAAGCATTGAGTACATTAGCTTTTTCCACATCCTCTGTCACTAGGTTGCCTCCCTCATTCAGTAAGGGGCCCACACTTTCCTCGACTTTCTTCTTGTTGCTAACATACCTGAAGAAACCCTTCTTGTTCCTCTTAACATCTCTTGCTAGCTGCACCTCCAGGTGTGATTTGGCCCTCCTGATTTCACTCCTGCCTGCCCGAGCAATATTTTTATACTCTTCCCTGGTCATTTGTCCAATCTTCCACTTCTTGTAATCACATGACTCCGGGTGGTGGTGCTTTCGTGAAAACGCCAGATTTTGCAAAACATGTGCTGACATTGCCGCCGTGGGCAAGGCGGCCGCTAGCCCTGAGAGCGGTCCACCAGCTAGAGCGACTAAATTTCCATATTTAACGATTCCCTCCCCCTTTAAGGTGTTCCAGGCGGCCAGTGAAAGCACTGATCATAGAGTTCAGCCGCCCAGCGGAAGGAGAGTCTCCACTGGAAGGAAGTCCCTGCTCCAGCCACCCTCTCTATGGTATCAAGAAGACCGGCTTCTTCCGGCATATCCCCTGCACTGAGCTGTTTCGGGCTCTGGGGGCATCACGTGCCACGGAATTTTCTTTCTGATTGGCGAGCTGGACCTAGCCTCCGGGAAGCCCCTTTTGGCGCATGCGCACATCGCAAGACCCTCGGCGGGGGGACGGGGTGAGGCAGCTGCTCGCGGGCGGGGGTAGGTCCGGGCTGGGTTTGCGGGGAGGCTGCGGCGGGGTCCCGCCGGCAGCTCCGAGGCCGTTACCCCGGGAGCCGTCACTCTTCCCGGGCCTGCTGTGCAGCGCGCAGGCCCGGGCCCCTGCAGCCCCGCAGCCGCGGGGGTCGAGCCCGGGAGCTCGGCCGGCAGCCCCCGCTGCAGAGTCGCCGGGCCCCAGCGCCTGAGGGGAGCCCGGGCCCGCCTGCCGCGCCCTGCCCTGGTGAGACGCCCGCGGGCGCCTTTGGCGGCCAGGCGCGCAGGGAGCGCGCAGCGCCGAGCCCAGCGGCGTCCCCAGAGACCGCGGTGCCCCGCGTGGGGCGGTGCCCGGTCACAGCAGCCGATGCTCCATTTTATGGCAAACGGGGGGGGGGGGGGGGGGTCTCTGCAGCCTTGGCCACTTGGGTCAGGATGGAGCATGGCTTGCCAGGGTGAGGGCCACGCCTCCGCAGCACCATGAAGTTGGCTGCAGCCTGCCCCTCGCTTATGTCAGTGGAAGATGGCCCTCACTTGGGATGTTCCTGAGCTAAAATAATCTATGTTCCTATTGGTATGCTAATGCTTTGTGTGCCTGGCACTCTGTCCCACTGCAGGTTTGACAGAGGTTCCTCCATGGCTCTTGGGATGAAATGGCTGCTAAGAGGATGGAAGGAATTGCTTCCTGGTCTGACAGCCCGTGGCCTCCAGCGGCAGTATCGTTATAGGTGTCACCATGGTCCCCCTCACAGAGCAAAGCGTCTGGTGCTGTCCCAGCTCTTTCAGCCTCTGAATCTTCGAGAGGACAGTGTGGTTGGGCTGGAGAGCAAATCTGATGATCTGACATGCAAGAGCCAGAGGCTGATGATACAAGCTGGGTTAATCTACCCCTCTAGCCCTGGCTGCTACTACTACATGCCTTACACTGTTCGAGCAATGGAGAAGCTTGTCAAGGTGATAGACCAAGAAATGCAGGCTATCGGGGGGCAGAAGCTAAATATGCCCAGTTTAAGTTCTGCAGAGCTCTGGAGAACCAGTGGGCGGTGGGATTTAATGGGCAAAGAGCTCTTCCGACTTGCAGACAGGCACAGCAAAGAGTACTGTCTGGGGCCAACTCACGAAGAGACCATCGCAGACCTGATTGCCTCCCAAGGGAACTTGTCCTACAAGCAGCTGCCACTCCTGCTATATCAGATAACACGGAAGTTTCGAGATGAGCCCAAGCCCCGTTTTGGCTTGCTGCGCAGCAGGGAATTCTACATGAAGGATATGTACACGTTTGACACCTGTGAGGAAGCTGCTCGCCAGACCTACAGCCTGGTGTGTGAGGCCTACTGCAACGTGTTTAACAGCTTGGGGTTCCGCTTTGTCAAAGTGCAGGCAGATACGGGCAGCATTGGGGGAAGCATGTCCCACGAGTTCCAGGTCCCCGCAGGTATTGGAGAGGACAGGCTGGTGATCTGCTCCAACTGTAGTTTTTCAGCCAATGTGGAAACAATAAATCCTGACCAGACAGACTGCCCAGTTTGCAAAGGAAAACTGTCTGAGACCAAAGGGATCGAGGTTGGGCATACGTTTTATCTTGGCACCAAGTACTCTTCTGTTTTTAATGTCACCTTCCACACTGCCCAGAACAAACCTTTCCTAGCAGAAATGGGTTGCTATGGCTTGGGCATAACTCGGATTCTGGCTGCTTCTCTCGAGGTGCTTTCAACGGAAGACAGCATCCGTTGGCCAACCCTCATTGCACCTTACCAGGTCTGCCTCATTCCCCCTAAGAAAGGCAGCAGGGAAGAGATGGGTGCAGTGCTAATGGATAATTTATATGACAGTATTATTGAAGCCGTGCCTCAGATTAAAGGGGATGCTGTGCTGGATGACAGGACTCACTTGACCATTGGTAAAAGATTAAAAGATGCTAACAGACTTGGTTACCCATATGTTGTTATAGCTGGGAAGAAAGTTTTTGGTGATCCCCCTGAGTTTGAAGTTTGGAATCAAAACACTGGGGAGATCATGTTCCTTACTAAAGAAGGCATAATTGAATTGCTAAGTAAAGTGCAAGTTCCCTGACCTTCCAGTCTTTGGTCTGTGATCCTTGGTGTTTTATCCATATCTAAATGTATCTAGTTCCCTCTTTAAGAATTACAATTTCAGGTGAAAGATTACTCTTGTTTAAGTGGAAACTGCATGTGACTTCACGTGTTGCTAAGAACTGAGGCTTGTTTGTATTAATGGCACATATTTGGCTTGAAATCTAATCGGTTTCAAAACATGAGTTAAAAGTACTTTCAGATCCTTCACCTGTGTATGAGTCTCCCTGCTAACTTCTGTCGCTTCACAGTCATGTTTCCCTGTCCTTTTTGTTTTTTCTCTCCCCTATGGTTGTGTAAAGGACCCACACAAACAAAGGGGGAAACCAACCATGGCTTTGATCTTATCAAGACTTAAGTGTGCTTGCTTGTATTCACAGAAGTAGTGCCATGCTTGAGTGAAAATGCAGGCTCAGACCCTAGCAGTCTGTGCAAGGGCAACAGTGAAACTGACTAGACACAGTTTTGTCAAATGTATGAAGGGGAGAGGGTGAGATTCTTCTCTGATCGCTTTCAGGTGTTTCATTCTCACATCCTGTTTAACAGGTTAGAGTAATAGGTTTTAAAAAAAAAAAAACTTGAGACAGCCGTTTGTCCTTGTTTTAGTTGACTGTCTTCTCCCTTTAATTTGAGTCCAAATGCTAACTCTGAAGGTTAATAGGAATACAGATTTAATTAAGTTTCACAAATACCTAACCCAGAAAAATAGCGTTCATAGTCTCTCTTCTTCAAAGTGCTTTAGAAATGTTAATCTGAAATAATTAAAGTTAATATCAGTCACGTAGGCCCAGTCCTGCACTCAGATTCAGGTGGGAGGACTCTGGCACTAGCATATAGGCTCGTGCCTATGGGTAGGGCTCCCCGCCCTAGGGTTAGGGGTCCTGAGGTAGGCCAGTTAGGGTTGTGGTGGGTACAGTCCCTGCACTAGGGGTAGGGTTCCTATGAGTAGACCACTTGGAGTTACGTTGGGGTTCCTACTGGGTAGGGCTCCCTGCCTTGGGGTTAGGGTTCCTATCGGTAGGTCTTCCCAACCTAGGTTTAGCGGGCCTATGGGTAGGGCTCCCCGCCCTAGGGTTACGATTCATATGGGTAGGGCTCCCCGTCTAAGGATTCACGTTTCTATGAGTCAGCCACTGGGAGTTAGGGTTAGAGTTCCTGTGGGTAGGGATCCCCACCCTAGGGTTACGGTTCCTATGTGTAGTCCACTTGGAGTTAGGGTTAGGTGTTCTAGGGGTAGGGCTTCAGTCCCTATGGTTAGGGTTTGTATGGCTAGGCCTCTTGAAGTTAGGGTTAGGGTTCCTATAGGTAGGGCTCCCTGCCTGAGGGTTAGGATTCCTGTGTGTAAGGATCCCCAACCTAGGGTTAGGGTTCCTATTGGTAGGCCACTTGGAATCTGGGTTAGGGTTTCTATGGGTAGAGCTCCCTGCCCTAGGGTTAGGGTTCCTATGGGTTGGGATCCCTGCTCTAGGGTTTGGGTTTCTATGGGCAGGCCACTTGGAGTTAGGGTTCCTATGGGTAGGGCTCCCCATCCCAAGCTTAGAGTTCCAAAGCATGGGCCACTTGTCGTTAGGGATAGGTCATGGGCAGCGGCTGGAGCCTCCCTTCGGGGACGCTAACCCCCAGCGATACCTCTTTCTTGTGCGTCCCCCTTCTGTAGCCAGAGCCCTGAGGACTCCTGCCCTGCTCCCCACCCTTGGCCAGAGGAGCCCTGGGCTGGCCGGTGGCCCAAACATGCTTCCCCCCCCACCCGCTTTGGTCGGAGCTCAAGCCCCCTCCCTCCCCTGAGCCCCACCTGCCCGGAGGAGCCCTGGGCCAGCCACAGCCTGGAGCCCCCCCCCGCCCAGAGGTACCCTGAGTTCCCCCCTATACACACCTGCTCGGAGAAGCCCTGGGCCAGCGACAGCTGTGCCATGCCACCTCTCCCCAGACCCCAAGACGCCCTGGGGAAAAGATCTCTCTCGAAGAAGGTTTTGATATGCCCCATGCAGGTTCCATGGTGGCTGAGGAGCCAGTATTTACTACTTGGTTCCTCAGTAATCTCTCTGGAGTCCAGGGAGATTACGGATGAGCCCTGGAAGCTGAACAGCACATACTGCCTCCTCAGTTGCTGTGGAACCTGCATGGGGCATAATAAAGCAAAAACTTTGCCTGCCAAACCCCCAACTGGGGGTCCAGCGGCCCCGGCAGCTCCCCTGGCCTATTATACCTGCTGTCCATGGATAGGGTTCCTATGAATAGGCCACTTAGAGATTGGGTTAGGGTTCCTATGGGTGGAGCTCCTATGTATAGGCCACTTTGAATTAGGGTTAGGGTTCCCCACCCTCCCCAGTTCAGTAGGGTTCTACAAAAGTCCTACTGCAAGGATCCAACTTCAGGATCTTGACTTTAAATACAACCATATTCTTTCCCGAGCTTCCCTCAGCTGCCATCCAAAAAAATATTAAACCAGGCAATTTTAAACTGTGGTGATTTGAACTTATGAAACAACATGAAGGAATTCTGAAAAATTCCAGATAGCATCAGACCTAAATGCTTCAGGTAGCACTGTGACTTGGAATGTTTTGCTGGCCTAGGTAAACTGGAAAATGACAGTCCTGTTCAGTCCCTCGGTCAGACATTCACAAAACAGTCTAAATAAGTTGGTGTCGCAGTCAATCTGCCTGCTCTTGTGTGCAAGATCTGGCCATTGGGAAAAGAGATTTACATAAGAACGACCATACTGGGTTAGACCAAAGGTCCATCTAGCCCAGTATCCTGTCTTCTGACAATGGCCAATACCACATGCTTCAGAGGGAATGAACAGCATATGTAATCAAGTGATTCATCCCCTGTCGCCCATTCCCAGCTTTTGGCAAACCGAGGCTAGAGACACGATCCCTGCCCATCCTGGCTAATAGCCATCGATGGACCTATCCTCCATGGATTTCTCTAGTTCTTTTTTGAGCCCTGTTATAGTCTTGGCCTTCACAACATCCTCTGGCAAAGAGTTCCACAGGTTGACTGTGTGTTCTATGAAGAAATACTTCCTTTTGTTTGTTTTAAACCTGCTGCCTATTAATTTCATATGGTGACCCCTAGTTCTTGTGTTATGAGAAGGAGTAAATAACACTTCATTATTTATTTTCTCCACATCAGTCAGATTTTATAGACCTTTGTCATATCGCCCTTAGTCATCTCTTTTCCAAGCTGAAAAGTTCCAGTCTTATTAAAAGTCCCAGTCTCCTCATATGGAAGCTTCTCCATACCCCCTAATAATTTTTGTTGCCCTTTTCTGAACCTTTTCCAGTTTTAATATATCTTTTTTGCAATGGGGCAACCACATCTGTACACAGTATTCAAGATGTGCACGTACCATGGATTCATATAGAGGCAATATGATATTTTCTGTCTTATCGATCCCTTTCTTAATGATTCCCAACATTCTGTTCACTTTTTTGACTGCTGCTGCATATTGAGTGGATGTTTTCAGAGAACTATCCACAATGACTCCAAGATCACTTTCTTGAGTGGTAACAGCTAATTTAGACTCCATCATTTTATATGTCTAGTTGGGATTATGTTTCCAATGTGCATTACTTTGCATTTATCAACATTGAATTTCATCTGCCATTTTGTTGCCCAGTCACCCAATTTTGTGCGATCCCTTTGTAACTCTCCGCAGTCTGCCTGGGACTTAACTATCTTGAGTAGTTTCATATCATCTGCAAATTTTGCCACCTCACTGTTTACCCCTTTTTCCAGATCATTTATGAATATGTTGAATAGGATGGTCTGAGTACAGACCCCTTGGGGACATCGCTATTTCTGCTCTCCATTCTGAAAACTGATCATTTATTCCTGTCCTTAGTTTCCTGTCTTTTAACCAGTTATTGATCCAGAAGAGGATCTTCCATCTTACCCCATGTCAGCTTATTTTGCTTAAGAGCCTTTGGTGAGGGACCTTGTCAAAGGCTTTCTGAAAATCTAAGTACACCTTTGGGTCATGCCTCTGGTAAGGCACAGGTTCCATTAGCCATTCAGCTCACTAGTTACTAGCAGGCACCAGGAATGCAAAGGCTGCCTGGGGCTCTATGGACCTAGGTTCAAGACCTGTGGATCTTCACAGCTTGGTTATCAGTGCCACTTGCTGCAATTCTGGCTGGAAGGATTCTAGAGTAGAGAGAGAAGCCATGGATGTGTATCTCAAATGCAGGGCTAGCTCATGGCTGGTGCCTGAGCTCTAGGAATACAAAGCAAGAGCTGGGACTGGGCTGCTGGATAGCTGTTGTGGCTTACAAGTTGGCACATGAAAGATGTGCAAAGGCATCTCCCCCGTTAGAGGCACATCCTCAGCTCTGTTCTGGCCCATTTGTGCTGCTCAGATGTTACCCGGGGTTCCCCCGAACCCAAAGCTCTCGGTAACTTTAGTCTATGCAAGGTAGTATCAGGACAAACCAAGGGAGACGCAGCGTTTCCATCCGCTATCTGGCTAGCACGGATGAGTCAAAACCACGTGCTTTCACTTAAAGCCAGTACTTTATTAGTCTCTAGCATTCCCATTGGAATACCCTTAACTCAAAGTCACTGCTTTGTTTAGTCTCAAGCACACACAAACACAATAGGTTATAGAGCACCCCAAATTGATAATTACCCTTCAGGAGTTCGGAGCAGTATTCAGGTTTCCAGTGGCCAATCTTCTGCCTGTGGCTGGAGATCTTCTTGATGTGTCCATGAAGCAATCCGCTTGACCCAAACCCACAGTTCCCCTCTTATGCTCAAAAAGTTACAGAGACATGTCAATCAAGAAAAGCGTTACATAGCTGACCAAAGAAAATCAGTCACGAGGCAAGAAGCAGGGTTTACAAAAATATATCATCAAAAAAAAATTGTTAAGCAAGCAGTTAATCTAGCAGTCGTACTTTCCCATAACAGCAGCCCTGAAATATATCCAGACTCCCTGTTTTCCACAGGCACTTACCCCAGCATATCGGAGAGGGTGTAGAGTCAAGCTCACTTCATGTGATAGCAATTCCCCACTGTGCCTGGCCTGCCTTAATTATGCTAAGTGCAGAATAATTTATAGTTCATCCCAATAATTGGCAGTGGCCTAGACACCTGGCTGGTTGCTAAAATGCTCCTCTACCCAGGTAGTGCAAAGTTGTAGCAATGTTGAGTGAAATGGCCAGCTGAGGATTCACACAGCTGGTTGCGGGACGGGGAGAAGGGCTATAGGCCACTCCCACCACAGACCCCACATTAGGAGGCATGGCCAGAGTGCTACTGCAGCCAAGTGATTCCCTAGCAGACATAACAGCTCTTTGAGGATCATGGCATCTGGCTGTGACAGAGCCACTCTGAGGTCATGATGGCCCCCAGGGGAAGAAGGTCCTGCACCGAGCGTAGTTCAGCCATATTTAAAGGTAAGGGCCTTAGCCTCTAGACTGGACGCTTTTAAAGTCTTCGCGGAGTCTGAGAAGTCTGCTTAGCCTAGCTCACTGGGTTGGCGTGGGAGAAAGGGTGAGATCAATAAAATTCATGTGCTGCCTCTCACGTTCCGCAGACCGTCCTTCAACAGACCCCCTTTCCAGGGCTGGAGATTGCGCTGTGGTTCTACCCCGTTTAGCAGGGGTGCTGGAACAATTTTTATAGAGGGGGTGCCAAGAGCCTTTGAACCAAACTGCAAATCCTGTATGTAATGGAAATCACTGCAATCCAGGAGGTGCTGCAGCAACCCCTGCACTCTAGTTTCCAGCAGCTACGCCTTTCTGAGCAGAGCCTCTCTGAAATCTGCCTGCTACAACAGCTTGGCCAGACACGCAGCAGCTGGATTGACTAAGTGCCCATACAATGGATCTCTCAGCTGAGGACAGGGAGGTGAAATGCTTCTTAAACGACCGATGCCCACCCCGCACTCTGCTGACTTCCCTGCAAACGAGGGTGTTTTCAGTGGAGCTGGAAGATGTGGTCTTGCTCTCCTCAGGGTTTTTGTGCCTTTATGTTCCATTGCCATTAATGCCAACCCTTCTGCTGGGTTTAACAAAATATTTATAATCTTATCACTCTCTTGTTCACTGCGTTTGACTATCAGTAAAGAATGTGGTAATGTCCTCTCCAAAAATCCAATTTCGGTTGTCCGCAGGCGTGGCTGTGAGTTAGACATTTTAATCCCCACCTGGGGACGTAGGCTACTTAATCTCTTATTGAAGTCAATGCAAAGCAAAGCTAAGATGTGGGAGGAAGGGGTATGGGAGGGTGTGTATAAGACAGGGTTCCAGATCCAGGGCGAGACCGTCATCCCCCTGGCAGAGGGGCAGGCGTACCAGCACCTCGGCCCGCCGACGGGTTTCCGTGTCCGGCAGACACCCGAGGACACCATCCAGGAGATCTTGCAGACAAGGCAGACAAGATCGTCCGACAGCCGGTGAAGAAGTGGCTGTTCCTTCCCCAGAGAGCCAGCAACGAGCTGGTCTATATCGCCCACAGGCATGGCGGAGCCAATGTCCCCCGCATGGGTGACCTGTGTGACATCGCGGTGATCACCCACGCCTTCCACCTGCTGATGTGTCCCGATGCCATGGTAAGGAACATCGCAGCAAATGCCCTCCATGACGCAACAAAGAAGCGGATCGGCAGAGCCCCCTCCAACCGAGACACCTCCAGCTTCCTGAGCGGTTCCCTGGATGGCGAATTCGGACGGGACGGGCGCGACATCGCTTCACTGTGGTCCCACGCTCGCAAGGCCACGCGTTGCCTGGGGAAGCGCATTGGCTGCCACTGGGAGTGGTGCGAGGAGCGCCAGGAGCTGGGAGTCCTGGTGCCGCAGATCAGGTCCGACGACAACACCATTGTCACCCCGAGTGCCAGGGGCATGCTGGAGAGGACCCTGAAGGCAGCCATCCACTCACTGTACATTGAAACCCTGAAGCGTAAACCGGACCAGGGTAAAGCCTTCGAACTGACCAGCAAGTGGGACACCAGCAACCACTTCCTCGCTGGGGGCGGCTTCACCCGTTTCGCTGACTGGCGGTTCATCCACCGCGCCCAGCTCAACTGCGTCCCGCTCAACGGAGCCGTCCGCCACGGGAACCAAGACAAGTGTTGCAGGAAGTGCAGCTACTCCAACGAGACCCTGCCCCACGTCCTGTGCAGCTGCAAGCCCCACTCCAGAGCCTGGCAGCTGCGCCACAATGCCATCCAGAACCGCCTGGTGAAAGCCATCGCCCCGCGCCTGGGGGAGGTCGCCGTGAACTGCGCCATCCCCGGGCCCGACAGCCAGTTGTGACCTGACGTGGTAGTCACCGATGAGGCCCAGAAAAAGATCATCCTCGTCGTCATCACGGTCTCCTTTGAGAACAGGACCCCGGCCTTCTGCGAAGCCCGAGCTCGTAAGCTGGAAAAATACGCCCCCCTAGCCGACACCCTGAGAGCGAAGGGCTACGAGGTGCAGATGGATGCCGTGCTTGTCGGAGCCCTGGGCGCTTGGGACCCCTGCAACGAGTGTGTGTTGCGGACCTGTGAGATCGGTCGACGCTATGCATGGCTCATGCGGCGCCTCATGGTCTCGGACACCATCTGATGGTCCAGGGACATCTACATCAAACACATCACCGGCCACCGACAGTACCAGGAGGTGTGAGCCTGTAGGACATTGTGCATCAACTATGGGAAAGGGACTGAGAGACTTTTTCCATCAGACCATATGAACTGGAACCATAAACTCACTGAACATTAAATCCCACCAAATGAGGATAGATCCATCCTCATCATCGTATCCACTCATTATACTCCACACCTGAACATAGCCATTATATGGACAACATACCCCCATATCTCAATGTCTGTACTTTGACCCATTAAACTTTTGCCCCCAATCGGGGAGATTGCAGATTATGCATTCCTTACGCCACCCGTTCCTAAACCAAATTTCGCACCCCTTGATAATCTGTACCTTATTCCCTGATAACCAGAAACTTCTATGCTTAAACTCTGTGCCGTTTTCTTTTTACTTCAACATTATCTTAATAAAAATCCTCACTTGGTTGACTTAAACATCCGGCAGCAGATGCTGTTAAAGCCTCTAAGATGCTACAGTTGAGAGACCAAAGGTTAGGGGTCAAATTTTTCTTTATCGACACCCACTGAAGTCCCTAGGATTGTCCGAGTGTAGCTGAGAATAGCCCTTATTGACTCAGCTGGAGTGTGGTGTGCTCAGAACTACTGAAAATCAGGCCCTAAGCTAATTTGGCACAAGGTGGGGGAATTCCCTCCTTAAACAGAAGGTGCCTGTCTCTAAAAAGAAAAATCATACCTAGGGGATGAACTAAGAGCCTCACAAAAACGCATGGAACTTAGATGTGAGGTTGCAAGTTCCTTTGGATTTCAGACCCTCCTTGTGGGGAAGAAAGTTTGTTCTTTTCTTTCAGACAGATCTCCATTTGTCATGGTAGTTAGAGTCCTCTTGTGGTTCACCAGTGATTGCAAAAGGGCTCTTGAGGAGAGCAAAGCAAACTGCACTATCCTATTATGTGCCGTTGTCAGGATGTAGATTTCTGTACTGGGGGTCTGTTTTTCCATTGCCTTGTGTGACATCTGTGCAAGGTGGCTGTAAGACTCTTCCATCTGACCTGGTGGCATTTTACCCCACTCTGCCCAGGCATCAATGACTGCACAAGGTGCAAGGCACTGGAGGATCAGCCAGGGTTTCTTTCTTGCTCTCACCAAGTTCCCAGCCAATTTTGCTCGATGACTTCCCCAGATCTCCCTGCTTTCATCCTCCTGGAGCTCACCCTGCTCCCTATAGTGTCAATGTAAAACTGCTGATGTTCAGTGGGAGCAGGATCCCATCTTTCATGAGGAATGGCCTTCAGCTGGAGTCCGCCTGCATCCATTACTGTCTCCACCTTCAGTCAGGGCAGGTTTCTGGAGACTTTTGCCTATGTGGGGGGAGAGATTAACTCATTGTCTTCTCAGAAGAAGGCAGGCATTCACCACCCCTCACTGACTGTAAACAAAATAGAAATGTTCATGTCCTGGCAGTTTTTCACTGAATCGTTTCCCATCTGGTCTTCAGAGCCTTTTATCCCTAAGTCAGTTTTCATGGTTCTTTTCAAAGGTCTAATTTCCCCTTTCCCTGCCTTTCTTTCCTTCCCTACCAGCAGCTTGGTTCCCCGTAGCCTGCTGAGCTCCAAAGAGGATTTGGGCTATCCTTTCCATTTGACAAACCCGCTACATGGCCATATGTTTGCAGACCCCCTGGCCCCTTGCCCAGAGATTCCCCGTGCTGAGGGCGTCTCCGTGGGCTATGGCACTATAATGCCAGGAGGATATGGACTGCCATGGGCAGTTCTACTGCACTGCAATCATGGCCTTACACACCAAGGGCAGGATTTGCTCCAAAGTCAATATCAGGAAAATCCATTTGTGACCGGGGTGCAGGCCAACTGAATTCACTCAGTTAGGGTGAACTGCAAAGAATGGAGCAGACAATTCCCCAAAAGCTGGTGGATATTCCAAGACTTAGCTTTACCAAGCCAGCATAAAACAGCTTCTTTATTATCTCACTGGTTGCCCAGAAGCCAACAACACACTTCCCTTGAAGTAACCCAGCCTCAGGCCTCCATCCAGGTACCCAAGTCAAATATGATGAAGATTTCTGAAAATCTTATTTCATCATATAAAAGAAAAGGTTCCACAGGATTGGACACATTACCTCCCAGATTAATGAATATTCCGGATCTTACCCAAATACATGCTACAGCCAATTATTAACTAAACTAAAATTTATTTAAAAAGAAAGAGAGAGTATGGTTAAAAGATCAATATACAGACATGAGTTCAATTCTTGAGGTTCAGATAAATAGCAGAGATGGTGAGCTTTGTAGTTGCAAAGAGTTCTTTTTAGAATTTAGTTCATAGGTTATAGTCCAATGTCCCATATCATATCCAGGGTGGACCAGCTGAACTGGGATCTCTTCTTGTGACTCAAACTTCCCCTGATGAAGCTTAAGCAGATCTGAGATGAAAAGGATCAGGGCCCAAGGATCTTTTATACAATTTCAGGTCGTCTTTGACAAGTTTGAGTCCCTCTGGGAACAATAGGTAATCAGGGCATCTTTGAAGTGGGTCCATCACCAGTACTTAACTATACGAATTAATATAAGACAATTGCCTGTTCCTCCATCATTCACCAATGATCTGCTATACATTTCAAAGAGAGATGAATACAGAGAGATCCCATGTTTACAA
Source organism: Chelonia mydas (assembly GCF_015237465.2). Lineage (NCBI taxonomy): Eukaryota > Metazoa > Chordata > Testudines > Cheloniidae > Chelonia > Chelonia mydas. The sequence continues at coordinate 93,395,070 of NC_057854.1, forward strand.
TTCATTTAAATGCTAGGATGTTCTTTTGATCTCTGAATTAATAGTTATACTGACAGACAGGAACTGTCTGTTTACATGGCTAGCACCAAAGATACACACAATTAATATTACCTCTAACTTCTAACAACATAGGTTTGCATTTCAAAGTTCTAGCCTATTTATCATGAATGGCCTTAATTACCATTCACATACCTTTCTAACATGACTTTAAAGGTGGGCTCTTGGTCATTCAGCCTGCAAGCTGCTTAACCCTTTCTGGCCATGAGTTATATTTTGTATAAGTTTTGCTGCAATTATATAGCAGTAGTAGCAACAATGGTTTGTATAATTATATTTTAATCAGACAACATCACACTATTAAATCCCACGTTTAGGGGAGAATTGCCTTGTTTCCATGACAAATTCTTCATCATACCTCTCTATTGTGACAGCTCCCCCTGTTGGTGTGTGCTACAGTGACCTCTCCTTGTCAGTCTTAGTCCATGCTTTCCTCTGTCATTGTTATCTCCTGAAAGAAGTTGAATCTACCTGACAGCTGTGAACATCCAGCACAGACAAGAAGTAATTAGATGTGGCGATTTCCCTCCTGCTCAGTTAGACCCGCAAACGTGGTCGGACAGACCAACATTAAAGGTGCTTTTGGCAGGATTCAAAGTGTTAACAGTTTGCTATACGCTAGGGGCCAGATCCTCAGCTGGTGTAAATCAGCATAGGTCCATCGGTGGAGTTACACCAATTTACACAAGCTAAGGTTCTGGCCCTAGAAGCTTCTCCCCAACAACCTCAGTCTAGGGTTGAAAACTCCAGTGATTAATTCTAATGCTATAGATGGCTAGATAAATACTGAATAAGAATATGTATGCTGTAAAAAGGAGTTCTCAAAGTAGTCCGGAGAAAGACCTGTAACGGATTCACCATCTCCACTGAACAAATGGTACTACATCCCACTCATTGAGGCTGACATTTTAATAATTCTTCTCAGCCGGAGGCACCGCTTTATAATGCAGAATAGGACAGACAAAAATCTGCTTTTCCATTAGAGAGCATGGGAAATTAGAGTCTGAGTAGTTGTAAAGTCCTTGATGTAGCTTACTCACTTCTGGTTAATTTAACACTTGCGTAAACTCTGTTACATTCATTTTTAAAAATGAAGATATTTACATCAACTGTGTAAGTCCCTTTCCAGCTGTCTAGTAAGAGAGCTATTCTACAGTCCTATTCTGCATTTTTCCAACTGTCAAATTAGCAGCCTCCTCTTTGATGGCTTCCTATTTTTAAATATTATTCACAAGCATTTTTACTGGTTTACATTTCTTTGTACTTAGATATAGTGATTAGAATAACTTGTATAGCACACTAGCATTTTCCTTAAAGCACCAGTAACTGGAAAAGCTGAACACGCTGGTTTTTAGTTTGCTTTGGCATCATTTTATTTACTTTTAAAAAATATATTTAGCCTGCTGGGTAAGAGAAGCATCTTTAGGTCACAGATGAGATAAAATAAATTGAAAGCATGATTGTAAAGAATTTTAACCATAAATTCTCACCAAACGAACTTTTTCTTTCGTGCTTGAGAAATAGAGATAGGGCCAAATTCTGCTCTCATCTGATGGACACAGGCTTCACTGGGGCTGCACACCTGCACAGGGACTCCCTGCTAACAGATCTAATTGCAGGATTGGGGCCAAATTCACTGATTTCTGTCGACACTGGGGTTACCCTGGATTTACACTGGTGTAAATGAGAACAGGGAGTATCATACAGTGTTTATTACCTAGCTATACAGTGCAACTTCTGTGTGCTTCTCATACCTAGCTAATCTATAGTATTTGTGGAAGATTTTATTTTTGTGTAACTCAAAGAACACAGACTGTATTGTTTTTAAAACAGCAGTACCCAGCTGATTGCACATGAGTGGGGCCATTATTGAGAAGTGAAATGTATGTTTGAAAGGGAAATGAGCTGTTATGCAGAACCGCAAGCCAGCTGGACTGGACAGCCCCCTGAAGACTTTATCCTACTCCCACTGGAATCGAAAGAGCCTTTGATTAATTTCATTGCGCATTTACACTTCAGTGAAGTCAAGGCTCTCATGTTTCAGAGTAGGCTGCACAGTAATCTGTGTAAGGTGGCTGAGGGCAGTGATTGTCCAAAGCAAGAAGCTGATTGGCTGTTAGATGCTGTCTTGGCTTCATCACCAGTGCCTGTTCAACACATGGTTATGACATCGATTGCACTTTGGCTTCATTTGCATATTCAAACCAGTGACATTTGGTAGGTAACCATAACAAACTGGGGTAAAATGACTGTCCCTGATTCTGTTACAGGAAGGCTGCATGTGTACATGGATGCTCCTCTTCAAGAAGGTGAAAGTGGCTCACTGGGGCACCTTAGCCTGATGCTTGAGAGGAAGAGTCAGGCATGGACCACAGGAGCCAACAGTATCTCTTGAGCAAGTCATGGGAGCGAGAGAACATGAATCCAGTCCATGGAGGTGAGGAGCCAGGCACCGCTCTGAGGGTCCACGAACACACCCCTATGACCCAGGACGGGGAGGAAGGTACCAAGAGTTTGGTCACTGGAGGTGAGGAGTCAGCTGATGTCCTGATGACCCAGCTGTGCCCTCTGAGGCTGGAGGAAGTGGTGGTGACCAAGAATGCTCTACCTGATGGCCTGTTGGAGCACTGCACAGCACAGACCACTTCTGAAGGTGAGGAGCCACGTGTGTCTGGGAGGGTGAGAGGCCTGTGCGTACAGTATCCACACAGTAAACATTAGGTGCTGCAGTGTCTCCAACCAGAAAGATCTCCAAAGAAATGGTATTGGGAGGCCTTGGGCCCAACTGCGTCCTAACTACCAAGGTGCTTGTATGGCCCCAACACCACAGTGCCTTTGAATATCACACAAACATTCACGGATCAGGCTCCAACTTTCAAAGGTGCCGCGGGCACTCAACACCCATTGGCTTTCAGTGGGAATTGGGTTCCTAACCCCCAAGGGAAAATCCCAACCTCAGTCCTCACAGCGCCCGTCTCAGGTGGGGAGGGTTATCTCCGCTTTACAGATGGGGAAGTGAAATACTGAGAGAAACTGGGCTGGATTCTCCAGTCTGCCAAGTTCTTTTTGCTGCATGCACCTCCTGTGCTGGAGATGCTTTTTCAGGCATTACCGGACTGTGGTAAAGAAGGAGTGGAGAGGTGGTGTGAGATCATGAGGCTCTACCCACCTCCTAAGGGCCTTTAAGTCAGCAGCATAAGCCACATTCCACTGCAGCTTTAACTTGTACCAGAACTAGGCATCTGAGACTTGGGGAGCTGCGACTGGCTCCCGGACAGCCACCTCTCTCCACTGCACCCAAGTTAAGTGACTTGCCCATGATCACACCAGAAGTCTGTGGCAAAGCTGAGAATTAAATCCTCATCTCTTGATTCCCATTTCTGTGTCTTACGTACAAGACTCGCCTCCTCTGAATGCCAGGGAGGGAGGGGCAGCAGGTATTTCTATATTCTTTTTCCCCCCCATGCACCCCTTTTAACCAGCTACAGCAGAATTTTACCCTCTCCCTTCTTATCAAATTCAGAAAATTCCAGTGAAGCTTGTGGTACAATAAGGCAGGATGTGGGAGAAAAGGAGGACAAAGTGCAGCCGGCACTGGAGATGATGGCACTGAATGATTGCAATATGGTAGGAACATGCTCCATGTCTCTAGTGCAGAGGTGGGCAAACTACAGCCCGCAGAACCCTCCTGCCCGGCCCCTGAGCTCCTGGCCTGGGAGGCTAGCCCCCGGCCCCTCCCCTGCTGTTCCCCCTCCCTCGCAGCCTCAGTTCACTGCGCCGCTGGTGCAATGCTCTAGGCGGCAGCGCAGCTGCAGAGCCGCGGCCTGACCCGGTGCTCTGTGCTGTGCAGTGGCATGGCTGGCTCCAGCCGGGCGGCATGGCTCTCTGTCCTGGCGCTCTGGGCAGCGCGGTAAGTGGGCAGGGAGCAGGGGGGTTGGATAGAGAGCAGGGGAGTTTGGGGTGGTGGTCAGGGGGCAGAGGTGTGCACAGGGGTCGGGGCGGTCAGTGGGCGGGGAACACGGGCATTGAATGGGGGCAGGGGTCCCCGGGGGGGCAGTCAGGAAGGAAAGGGGGGGTTGGATGGGGCGACGGGGGGGCATTCGGGGCAGGGGTTCTGGGGGCAGTCAGGGGACAGGTAGAAGGGGTGGTTGGATGGGGCAGAGGTCCCTCGTGGGCAGTCAGGAATGAGAGGAGGAGTTGGATGGGGCGGTGGAGGACAGTCAGGGGACAGGGAGCAGGGGGGCTGGATGGGGCAGGAGTCTCAGGGGGGCCATCAGAGAACGAGGGGTTGGATGGGGGCAAGAAGCCGGGGGGGTCAGATAGGCGGCAGGGGCCGGGCCACGCCTGGCTGTTTGGGGAAGCACAGCCTCCCCTAACCAGCCCTCCATACAATTTCAGAAACCCAATGTGGCCCTCAGGCCACAAAGTTTGCCCGCCCCTGCTGTAATGTCTTTCTCCCCTCACACTTCTGTGCACTTTAATCTAACCATCCCATGACATTTATCATGCACTCAATCCAGCTAGGCATTTATGCAGTGCTTCTAGTGCCTAAGGTTCTGACCTCATTCCATCCACTCAGCGCACACATTCAGGGGCCAAGTAACTTGATTTCTGATTTTACTTCTGTGGGGGGGGGAGCAGGGGTGCGCTTGTGTATTTAATAATTGCTTCACAACACAGAATGTGTGAATCTTCAGGAGGTGTTTTGATGGGAGCAGTGTCTAATGACTGATGTTTGTCTCCTTTCCACACTTATATCACATGTTCTTTCCTTGCTTGGGTGGGTCCATGATCCATGAAGGAACTTGGCAGGGATGTCAGCGGGCACGAACAGAAAACGAACTCCCTTCACAGCCAGAAACTCATGGTTGTCAAGCAGATTGTGGTGAGTAAGATCTGCCCATGTGACAGAGTGGGATGGATGAGCCATATCTAGAATTTCAAGGAATGCTGCTCTTAACCTGCCTTACGACAGCACAGATGACACAGGCGTGGGCTCAGACAGAGCTCAGACACTCCAGAAGCAATGAGCTGTGTTATCCATGGTATCCTAATAAAGGTACTCATTGAATAACCAGAAAGGTTAGTGTAGAGGGAGGGGGTAACTATAGAGGGCCACACATGGGTGGTGAGTTTTCCTGACATGGGGACACAGTTCCAATGCATGTCTTTGTGTATTTAATTTGGAAGGACTCTACTGCAAGTGCCATACAAAAGCAAGAACACTTAGCATTACATCGTCACAAAGGAGATCCCACCAGCCCATCTGTGTTGCCCAGGCAGCAGCAGACCAGCCTGGCACCAGGTCAAACTTTCGGGCAAGCCACCTCCCAGTTCAAGGGATCTCTTCCCCTGGGGCGAGGGAGTTAATGCAGAATCCAAGAGGCAGCCCAGAAAATAGTCGAAAATAAACCAACTGGAATAAATGAGCCTTGCAGAGTACTTTAGAGGTAGCCAGTGAGTGGCTCTGGCCTACATCTCCTGAGGTAAATTCCTCAGCAGAGGACTCTCCACTGAGAAAGCTCCATCCCTGGCTCAGCTAGAGAATGGACTTGCCCCAGCTCACTCTGACTGTCAAGCGGGGACACAAGGCATGAGGGTCAGAGAGGGCTGCTCATTATGGTTTTATTCACTTGGGGGCCTGGCTGGGACTTTGGTCTGGCCTTGGGGGTCAGCTACCCCCCTGTGCTCTCTGGAGATTGGGGTCACCCCCTTGTTAGGGCAGAGGGACAAACACTGGGGTTGGCAGAGCTGCCGGGAGCTCATCACTACGTTTGTCTCTTCTGAGATTCACAGAAGCATATTAAATCGCTGCCGCAGGATTCGCTGGACTTGCGCTCCAGTGCCGTGCGCCGTCAGGGGATGCTGCTCATCACAGACTGCAGGTACTTGGATGTCTCACCCTGACTCTGTGGAGCCAGGAGTCCCAACCTCCCAGGAGGGACGTCCAGCTCCCATTGCCGAGCATTCAGAGGGACGGAACGGGGAGCACTCACCTTGCTCGCCGTCTGGCTGGGTGGGTTGTTCAGATTGACATGGAGGATCTTGAATCCAAGCACTGTGAATGGCATCTGAATGGAGTCTCCCCTCCCACTCTGTTCAGATGTTTGCAGAGGTTCCCCTGTGAGTATGGGCTAATCCTCTCCTCAGCAAAGATACAGGATGCCAGAATAGCCACACCCCTGCTGCTTTCCCCAATGCCAGTCCTATACTCTGCCCGCAGACGAGGAAATGTGGTCTCCCGGTTATGGCCCTGGACTGGCACTCTGGAGTCTGGATCACTTCCTGGCTCTGCCACAGACTCCTGAGTGGGCAAGTCGGTGCTTCAATTTCCTGTCTGTAAACGGGGGTAGTAATGATACTTCCTCTGCCTGTCTTGGGTAATTAGATTGTAAGCTCTTTTGGGCAGGGCCTGTCTCTAACTATGTATGGGGGCCAATGGGGCCCAAATCTCAGTTATGGCCTCTAGGCACGACTGTAACACAAATAACAATAATATTAATTAGCCCGGTCCCTGCTGTTCTCATCCATGCTGCTCCTTTATGCCGAAAGCATTAGCACAAACCTCTGTCGGCCACGTTTTCCCTTCCTTTCTCACGGTCCCACAGTGACAGAAATGAAATCCTGGTGCCCCTTCCACAGCAGGAATGCCAATGGGTGCTTATTTTTCTACTAGCAAAGTGAAGCCGCCTCTGGAAGGTAAAGAGAAGTTGGATGTGGTCATTGTCTGCGTTGCCAGCATCTTTGCCCTGCCCTCAATCGAGGCCTTGCAAAGGCAGGAAGGCCACAAAGTAAATGTGAAGGTAATTCATTGTCCTCCTCTGAGCACATTGCCTCTGTGTCCTTTGGTTGATTTACACCCACTCCCTTGGCTTGCCTAGAATCTGAATCCTTCCTGCACCATCAAATGTTGCTTAGGCACAAACAAGGCTCGGCCATCCCTGTGTATCCTGGGCCATTCTCTGCATGTCCTCCATGTGTTACGTCTCATCAGGGTCCCTCTCAAGGTCCTGTTTGATGTAGGGGTTCTTTAAGGCAGCCCCTTTCCTATGTTCCTCCAGCTGCCCAATGGCACACCTGCCATGGCAGACACACTGGCTTCATTCTTAACACATGGCCCAGATAGTTCCATCTTTTTTTCTGCAGAACTTTGGGAAGTTGTGTTTCTGTAGCTTAACTCCTTTCTAGGAGGATAGGTGGTTGGCCTATCACTTGACTCCCAACCTGGAGGACCCATGGACTGCTTTTCATCTGGTCCCCAGCCTTTGACTTGTCCAGCTTGGGTGTCCCTCCCGGGAGCTGCAGCTCTAATCACCATAGCTCACAGGGTCTTTGGTGCGCACAAGCCTTCCTAGCACATCAAAGTTCTTTCTCCAGGGAAGTTTGGTTTGCCTAGAGCTGATTAGAAAAGCTTTCCCCCTGGTGCCTGGTGAGTAAGAGGCATGTGCATGGTGTGAGGTAGAAAAAAGACTGGAGATAACAGAGCAAGGAGGAGCTCTCTCCACCCTGCTGAGACGATTACACCCTGAAGCTGAGTCCTTGCTGGGCTTTGGGTCACGAACAGTGTCCAGAGCCCAGTGATTGTGTTGCAACTTCCCTGTCCTACGCCATGCTGCTGATGGAGCCCTCTGCTGAGAATGACCAAGAATCTGGTTTCATATCAGGCCTCCTGGCAGTAACAGCCAATGGAGGGGTCTGAAGCAGAGATTGTAAAGCATGTGTGCGGTGTCACAAGACCCCCACAGACAGGCTCCTAGACGTCACAGGCTTTGTCTGATGCCAAGTGCTGCGGCTCTTCTTTGTCTTTTCAGGATTTGTACAACCAGACTGTGGATGCCCTGGAAGTGATGCTGAGAGCTCTCCTGTCAGAGAAGCCAACCCCAGCTGAACTGCAGAACTTCTTGGATGTAAGCAGCATTGAGCTGGTACGGGCAGAGGGTGGGGGAAGTGTCATCTTGTGGCGGTGTGAGGAGGGGAGGGTACGAGGGAGAGACGGGAGGGTTTGTGTTTCTGTTGTTGTCTCTCGAATGGGACCCTACATCTTGCTCCATAGAGCGGAGATCACGTGTAGTGTTAGCTGCTTCAGGGCAGTAGAAAAAAGTCATTTCAATTGAAAACAAGGGAAAGGAAATCTGATATAGCTTTTCAGGAGGCTCGTCCTGTTCTTCACAGCCAAGGACTCCCTTTGTCCTTCCTTCCAGTCACTGACAGCTATGGCAAGGCTCTCCCTTTCCCCTGTCCCTCTCTCAGAGGAATGGGAATGGAAGGTGGGTCTCTAGCATCAGATTGTGGAGCATTAACTCTGGGGTCTCCTGTCTAGCTGGGCGAGTTTGAAACCAGAAGTGAAATAGCAAAGACTCTCACCCTCCTTCCTACAGAGGCTATCAGACCTGGAAAAGTAGGAATGGCTCTCAGGTGCAGAGGAACCCACTCCTCCCTTCCTCTCCAGAGGGATTGAGTGATCCATGGATGGGGGAGCGGTATTCAGAGGAGACTCACTCTCTTGCTTCCTACCTAGAAAGTCCCTGAGGCCCAGGGATGGGGAGGATTGTGAGATCTACCTGAGTCTTATCTGAGTCTCTGGACATGACAAAGGGCTCAGAAGGAGAATGGGACCAGCCCTTTGGAGGGATGGAATATTGCAGCAGTCCCTCAACACAGTAGGCTGATTACAGGACACTGCAATCCTGATGAACACAGGGGTGAACCGTATGGTGCTAAAGCCAGATTTACCTCTTTATAGGGGTATGTGTCAGGGGGATTGTCTGTGACACAAATCCTGCAAGGGAGCAGGACTCAGACAGCCTATCTGGTTAATACTGTGGTGATCAGGTCAGAGAGAGATCAGCTTTCAGGGTTCACTGCAACACATGCCCGTGTTCTGCAGTTTCTAACACAGGCCTCTCTTGCTTATTCCTGCAGCACTTGGGCCACTGGATGACATCAGAGAAAGCTCATGAGCGAGCGAGGGCTGTGAAAACCAGTGTCTGCCTGTTACAAGCGGCAGTCGAGCATCCTAAGTTCTGTGTGAGTGATCTCTGACCCCTGGTAGCCTGATGCCATGCTCTTTTCCCCTTGTGTGGCACATTTATGGCTACTGATGACAGGTTCTCTTTGTCCACCAAACCAACATACTGTTTCCTTCCCCCTTTGATTTTCACTCAGATATCACACGAGTTCCCCAGGCTGGGGATCCTGATTGGACGGCTGGCCCTGCGTGTTGGTGACCCGGAGAAGGAGATTGGCCGCCAGGCTATGGAAGGCTTGTATTTCCTCTACTCCCTCATGTGGTGCCAAAAGGGTAAGAGGGGGCTTTCCAAACGCAGAGGACCCAAAGCTCCTGCCTGTGTACAGCTGGACACGAACCCTAACACGATGATGAGTCCCTTTAGGAACAGGTGTCTTCTTGGAGAACTAGGCTAGAACACAGCTTGTAAGCAGACGACCATCTTCCCTTCTCTATGCTATAAACGGATTAGTTTAGAAACCCCAATAGGTCTTTAGGTGAGAGCCCGCTAGGGACTTTGCTGCTGCAGTTGAGTTTCTGTGGAAGGTGCTCAGATGCTGTGTTGGTGGGTGGCACTATAATACTCATGGAGGGATGGATGGAGAGCAGGGCCACTGTTAATGAAGGTTACATTTAAAAGGGGTATATTTTGTAAAGGGGGGTAAGGGCAGAGTATGCCACAGGAACTAAGCTATCTGTAGGTCACTGCGAGTGTGTAATGTTTTGAGGGAAAGAACCAGTGAAGAATATTCTCTAGGGAATAGGATAAGGCTGTTAGATATTTTCCATGGTAGGGTGTTTGTTACACAACAGACCTGCTGCTCCTTCAAGCACTGTGACTTCAAGCCTGAAGTGCAGCTATGGTTCAGGAACATGAATGAGAATGGGAGGAAGCCAGTCATTTAAGGGCAAAATGGGAAGCCTTTCAAACATAGAATCATAGAAATGAAGGGCTGGAAGGGACCTTGAGAATCATGAAGTCCAGCTCTCTGCACTGAAGCAAGACTGAGTACACCTAGACCATCCCTGACAGGTGTTTGTCCAACCTGTTCTTAAAAACCTCCAAGGATGGGGATTCCACAGCCTCCCTTGGAAGCTTATTCCAGAGTTTAGCTGTGTTTAGAGTTAGAAAGTTTTTCTTAATATTACCCTAAATCTCCCTTGCAGCAGATTAAGCCCATTACTTGTCATACCTGCAGTGGGCATGGAGAACAATTCATCACCACCCTCTTTATAACAGCCCTTAACATATCTGTTATCAGGTCCCCTCCTCAGTCTTCTTATCTCAAACATGCCCAGTTTTTTTTTTTAACCTTTCCTCATATAAAAGGTTTAGAAAACCTGACCTCTTTTTTTGTTGCTCTCCTCTGGACTCTCCACCTTTCCCAAACGTATTGTCTTCTCCTAGAACCTGAGAGGAAGATGGGGTCTGTGACAGCAGTGCTACATCAAATGCCCAAAGAGATCTTGGGTATCTACGAGCCCACCAGGACTTGTCAGAACATCTCTGAAATTGTTAAGGTGAATCCTCAACACAGCCAGAAATACTTTTCATTACACCCTGCATGTGTGTTCCCAGTGTTGTACCTCTCTATATACAGTGCAGAGCGGTGCAGGCTGAAAATAGGAATTTCTGTCCTGTGGAAAATTCTGATATTTCAACATTTTTCATCCCAATTTGGAATGAAAAATTTAAATATCAACATTTTTCACAGAATGGAAAGTTCCAAAATATTTCAATTTGGAAATATCAAAATACTTTATTTTGGCTCAATTTGACATTTAATTGCATCAAGCTGCCACGGTGCTTCATGGGAGTTGTAGTTCAGGTGCCTCTTGCCCCCATTCCCTTTCATGGTCCAGGATCCCCAGGTGGATTACATTTCCTGTAATGCACTGTGGCAGTTCAGCCAGAGGGGGATCCGGGGTGCATCATGGGAGTTGTAACCCAGCCCATAGAGGAAAATGGGGGCACCTGAACTCTCATGAGATAGTGCGGCAGCACAGGTGGATACAGATTAATGTCAAACTGAAATATTTCAATTTTTTTTCTTGTGAGGAAAAATTGAACAGAAAATTCCTGACCAGCTGTTGCTCAGAGCCTGTCAGCCATAATACTTTCCTTTCATCTATATTTCACAGAATAACTACCTGTCCTTTATCTAAGGCTCAGTGAGCACAAAAGAAGATACCTATGAAGCTTGGTTGGCCTCACTGACTGAATAGTTTGAACTAGTGACTAAACAATATCTACGGGAGTATTTGGTTTGAAGCAGTGACTAAATAATACTCCCAAGGGTATTTGTTTACAGGATCCCATACACGCAGCTCAGGAAAAAGTTGAAGGTTGAATGCATCACACACCAGAGCAGTTGAGCTCTTGTGAAGCATTGGTAAGGTTGAATGGCCTTGAAATTGTTGGAGGCAGCTCATTCTTAAATAAGTTGAAAAAAGCCAAACTTGTCCTTGTCTGGATTCTGCTTATCAATTGTGCCAGCGGCAGAGTTGGTGTCCAGCTAGGTCACCTACATCAGGTGCTTTGGTTGTGTTCTTCCAGGGATTTGGACAATTTCTCAGCCCAGACCAGATGGCAGACCTTCTCCTGACAGCTGTAGAAAGCCTGAAGAAGGCCAATGAGAGCACCATTGAAGCATCAAAGACTATTCTGAATGTAATCCTGGAGAAGTACAAGCATAAGATACAGATGAAGGTATTAGGCTCTTGGGAGTTGGGGAGCATTTAGAATCTCCTGTCCTGGGGTACTGTCAGCGGGACTCTTTCTTCATTGTGATGCTGATATTTTAAGTGTTGCAAGTGGACTGTCTAAAGCTGGGAAATGAGCCTTTGTTCCATTGTCTCAGGACTTGAAGACTGCATCTGGAAGCACAGGGGGTTCTCTTCAAGCTGTTGCAGTTCCCCCTTGTTCTGGTTAAAGAAGTCCTACTGATTTGCTCTTCAACTTTGTTTGTAGCTATCAATCTCTCCTACAAAAGACTAGAAAATCTATCACTGGGAACACTCCTGCCTTGGCAAGGAGAAGGACCAGGCAAAGTTAGAGGTCTTCTATAATGATGCTTGATGTGCTCTCCAGAAAGGTGGAATTGCTTTCATTAATAGTGTCTGCCCTATTATGCTCTGATTCTTATCCCAGAAGGAACCCCTTACATATGTGCACGCACACACACTCTGAGCTGTATTGTTTTCTTCTAGGTGCCAAAGATTGTGGACAGGATCCACTCCCAGCTCAGAGCCATCCATCATTCCCATGCCAGACAGGTAGTGATGATGGCCTTATGCCTCCTGGCTCGTGCTTTCATGGAAGAAGTGTCCAAAGCCCTTCTAAAATGTCCGCTTCCGCTGGACAGGTATGAAACTTCCTAATGACCAGGATACTGACAGCTCACTCTTTGGATTCCTTATTCCTTCCCCTCCTCCTGAGAGGTCTCAGACTGGCAGTAGCTTCCTTGCTGTGCAGAAAATGTCTTTCTTGCAGGGTTAGATTACACCACTAACCACTGAGAAATGATACCCCCTCTGGCTTCCATCCCATAATGGCACAAATCACAGATTTGCCCAGATGCCTTATGTGACATGCTAACTATGCTATTCGGTGTGTGTCACTCGCTTGCTTGCAATGAGTGGAAGGGGGGAAATCCCACAGAGGAGAGCACCTGAGGCTAAATTCTCAGTCTGCAGAACTGGCGCATGACCACACATACAGCTGCCTGTGCTTGAAAAACAAAAATCTGCATGTGCACATGGGTTCTTGTGTGCACTGGTACCATTGCCTCCAGATGCTGAACATGCTCTCCCTAGGTGCCTCTCTGGGTGCCTCTAACCACAACTTAAAATTCTCAGTAGTTGGGGGGGGAAAAATCAGAGTAGATGGCTGAAGTCCACTGCCCCTGCCCCCCCACAGCTACCGTCAGATATAGTCCCAAAACATGATTTCCCCAGGCCATTGAATAACCCTCTTCGACCCGTATCCTGTCTGCTCCCCAGACAGCCAGGGTAAAAGATGGGCTTTGCGGTGTGTTCCGAAGGGTGACCAGTCCAGGCTGCAGCAGACCAAGAGGGAAAATCCATTCCACAGCTTCCACTGTTCTGTATCAAGGGTGTTGCAGCTTGAGGGCTTTCAGAAGCTGCAGCTATGGCAATATGTTATGGGGAGAGATGGACTCCCAGGTAACCCAGAAGTACAGGGCTTTCTTTGTTGGTACCCATGATGGGTTCCCCCCGGGAGTGCCACCAGGAAGTGGGGTACCACTGAGCCCCCTTGACCCACCAGCCTGGGCTCTCTTTTACACTGCACTGCTGTGACACGCTCGCTCCAGCCTGCACTTTCACCAGCACACATGCAGGTAGGGACACACCCAGCTGCAGTTACATGCAGATGCTGTGACTAGCTACTGCATGGGAAGACTCCAGCTAGGGTACTTCCCAGCTGTTCAGGCACACACCTCCTCTGGAGTGTAAACCCAAAATTATACCGTCTTGCGCTGCACAGGGAACTGTACAGCGTAAGCTCATGAAATTCGCCCCCTCCTTCAATGTGGAGAGGAAGTGCAACAGTTTTCTGCCCCGAGTTATGACTTCCACACACTGGGGACACACTAGTTTTAGATAAAGCAAAACCAAGCTTATTAACTACAAAAGATAGATTTTAAGTGATTATAAGGGATAGCAAACAAATCAAAGCAGATTACCTAGCAAATAAACAAAAAACGCAACCTAAGCGTAATGTACTACATAGCTTGATATGACTAGCAAATTCTCAAGTGATGATACAAGCAGGCTGTAGATTCTTAAGGGGCAAGCTGCACTTGCTTACAGCTTGAAATCCCCAGGTGTTCTATTCACAGGCTAAAAATCCCTTTAGTCTGGGTCCAGCACTTCCCACAGTTCAGTCTTTGTTCCTCAGATGTTTCCAGGAGTCTCCTTGGGTGGGGGAGTTAGTGAAGAACTCTGATGATGTCACTCCCCTGCTTATATCGCTTTTGCATATGGAAGGAATCCTTTGTTTCAAAGTTTGGTTCCCATGCCAGTCATTGGAAAAATACTGACATCCCAAGATGGAGTCCAGCACCAGGTGACCAGGTCACATATACCTGTAGTGTCACAGCAGCTATTCCTTGGAGGCTGTCTGTAGCATCCTCAGGAAGGTGCCCCAGGCGGGGGATAAGCTTCTCCGAAGGCCTATTGTTCTCTCTAATGGCTCATTAACTTGAATGGGCCCTTCCCAGCCAGCCACCTAGACTGAGAGGCTTTTGCCTAGTGGGCGTTCCCCAGGTGTAAACACATTTGAAATACAGATACATAGTCAATATTCCTGACTTCAGATACAAAAATGATACATGCATACAAATAGGATAATCATATTCCGCAAATCATAGCGTTTTCAATGATATCTCACGTGACCTATCTTGCGTAAAATACATCATAATTGTGTCATAATCGTATCATCATAATATCACTGTGAAGAATATGGGGTGCAGTGTCACAGTACCAACACCCTGGAATTCCACTTGGAAGCCCACGTGCAGCTCCTAGAACACCAAGGTGATGTGCTTGCAGCGTCAAGCTCCATTCAGGAAATGAACTGCTGCATTCTGGACCAACTTTCGCTCCTGAATGGTATCAAGATGTAGCCCCAAGGGGCAAGTGGATTACAGGCGTCTAACCTCAAGGTGACAGATAAGATCAGCAAAGTGCCCATGTCCAAACCAAAGGTCACACTTGGCTTACCAAGCAAGATGAGAAAGCCCTTTGGCATGGCTGTGCCCTAGGCTTCAGTAGTAGCCTTGAGTCTAGTACGACCCCAGAGCTGTACACTGACTCAAAAATAATGGTCGTCCCTCATTGAGGTTAGTGGAGGTGATGTGATTCTAGTCAGTTTTTCTGGTTGTGTCCCACAACCTTCCAACAATCTCTCTGCCCTGTCTGGGCTGAATCTCAGCCAGCTCGGCCTCATCCAAGCTCAAGTCTCCTGTAGACCTGGGGCCATCCAGTCCCCTTCACCAGCGAATCAGCTGTAATGATGATGATATCCAGCTGGTATTGTCCACAAAGAGCTGGCACCATTGCCCATGTTTCCTTTGTCACCCACCTAGCAGCCTTGTGCACACATGAAACAAGAAGTGAGGGCAGAACTCTACAGTATTCCACAGAAGATCAGTCTGGGGGGTGGACAAACTATTCACCGTAATCACTCTCTCAGCCATGCCATGTATATAGGAGCAAAGCCACTTCAAATGGGTTCCATCTGCTCCTAAGCACACTTCATGATCCACCATATCGAAGGCAGCTGACTGACCTAATAAAATCCAGGTGGACATGTTGTCTTCAGCTGTAGCCAAGAGACAATCAGCCAGTGCCACTTGTGCAGCTTCAGTCCCATACCCCGTTCTAAACCCAGGGGGAAGGGAATCTAAAGACTGCAAATATTGTCATAGGTGCTTTGTCTCCACCTCCATGACGATCCTTCCCAGGAGTGGGAGATTCCGTACCGGTGGTAGCAGGACACAGTCGGCTGGGAGCCCCCGCGCATTGCAGGAAGTAATGGTCTGTTCATGGCAAGGGTGTATTTGTGATGGTACATCCCCCAACCCAAGTAGACACTAGGTCTGCAGTGTGGCGAGGTATATGTGTAGAACCAGCAGTCATCTGTGACAACCCCACGTGCATGTGTGTGACCTGAATGTATCTTTTAGGTAAAAAACATGGCTGGTTATCTTCTAGGAGACTGCAGGTCTGACAGTGGTCTCAGCCCACCATGTTATCTCAAGGTGATGGAACATGTAACATGGGTCACTTAGTGCTTTAGGTACATAGTTTTGTTTTCTTGGTATCTGGGATGAGGCCCCATTGTAGTCACCATCTCTCCGATGGAGTCCCTGACCCTAGCTTAGATGTCATTTGTCCAGTCAGACTGTAGTGTTGGCAGAGCTATGTGTATCCGATCCGGCATGCAACTGTCTGTCTCAACTCGTAGAGATGCAGCTGGGATGTGGAGAACACTGGCCAAAACAGAGGCAATCTGTCACTCCCACAGACTTCTGGACGTGCTGCTGAAGGAGCTGCAGGAGAGGCCAAGCACCTCTGAGGATAAAGCCTTCTTCATACCTATAGCTGTAAGAAACTATTCACACATGACTCTCCTCTTCCTTCAAAGAGGAGAGAGGTCCTCGTCTGAGGGATGTATTGCTGTGAATTCTCCCTGGGGAAGGGATGGGGAGAGCTGCCCTGTATCTCTGGCAGAGCCCTGAAAATGCTCCCGTTTTCCATTTCTTTGCCTTCCTCAGGAAATGCTGTGTCCCAGACACCAACTGTCTTGTCATACACGGCTGGATAAAGCTCCCTGTGGAGCCCATTTAGCTACTACTTAACGACCTGGAGAGGACTCACTGGTGCCATTCCCTCTGCTTCCGCAACAGGGACTGAGCAGTCAGTCTCCTCCCACTGTCTGCAGCACTCCACCTTCTCCCTCTCCTCTTTTCTCCTGCTCAGGGTCCAAGCAGGCTAGCTCCTGCCTCCATTGTCAGAGGGTAGGTGCACTGCCTCCCATCTCCATAGAGCTTCCTCTCTCCAAGGCCTGAGCACCCCACTTTGGTAGCAGCCCCAGATATAGCTGGTCCTGGTCAGTAGGACTCAAAGCATTTTCCAAAGGAAGTCAGTATCATTATCCCCATTTCACAGATGGGGAAACTGAGGCACAGAGTGTGGCAGTGACTTGCCTAAGGTCACCCAGTAGGCCAGTGGCAGATCTGGGAACAGAATCCAGGCTTCCTGAATCCCAGTCCAGTGCTCTGTCCATTAGGCCATGCTGCCTCTTCTTTGGCATTGAACACCTGGTCTCCTGCATGGCAATGTAGAGCATTAAGCGAACGGGTGGGGGTACCATGACAAAACAATGCAACCTCTTCTTACTGGCAAAGCCCTGGGCTAAGCAGCATGCAACCGAGGACTGGATAGGAAATAGAAGTGCTGGGGAGAGGCAGAGGATTTTACCTGCATTTGTTTCCCTCCTTCAGGCAGCCAGTGCTCTGTGCGAGGTGTTATCTGTATCCATGTGCACACAGACAGTGACACGCTTCTATCCCCGCCTCCTGATGGCCCTGCTTGTTCAGGTGCACTATAGCATTGGGCTCAGCCTGTCCGACAGTGGGGTCTCCAGGAAGGAGCTCATCCCTGCATGGTAACTACTGAAAGGTCGAGATGCTAACTGTATATATCAGACTCCTCCCTGGGTTCAGCTGCCTGGATAGGTTACTTGTCATCATGTTCCAGGCCTTTTATGGCCTGTCCCCACCCTCCCTATCATAAGAGCATAAGAACGGCCATACTTGGTCAGACCAGAGGTCCATCTAGCCCCGTATCCTGTCTTCCGACAGTGGCCAGTGCCAGGTGCCCCAGAGGGAGTGAACAGAACAGATAATTATCAAGTGACCCATCCCCTGTTGCCCATTCCCAGCTTCTGGCACACAAAGGCTAGGGACACCATCCTTTATCCATATCATCTTTCATTCACTATTGAGAGGTCGACTCTTACCTCCAGTCAGCCCCCAGTGCCAGCCTCCGTCAAACAAGCACCTTCACTGACCCTCCCACCTGGGTGGCGTTCCGCATACACATCCGCCAAGCTACTTCCAATCCCTTCTTTAAACGCTCCTTTGCCACGATGCTGACAAAAAGCTCGACAGCAATCAGGCTGCTGGGGTGCTGAGACCACTGCCTGCCATGCGGCCTGGGATTGGCTCATTGTTTGCTTGGCTCTGTCTGTCTGCCTCGTCTCATGCTGAGATGTAACCTGTTTGGGGCAGAGACCATCTTTCATTTCTTGCTTTGTACAGCGCCTAGCACAATGGGGTCCTGGTCCAGGACTGGGGCTCCTAGGTGCTACTGTAATACAAATAAATAATTATCTATAGGACTCTATCGTAGCTCCATGCTTTCCATACGGTCACACCAGTGAAACCACCCCTCAGCACCCCAATGCTCCTCCCTCTTACAAGCAGTGATGTTACAGCTCTGTGCACGTGTGCTGTGCAGGGTGGGGTGTCACTGATATAGTGCAGTTTCGTGTATGTGCAGTATGCTTACACGCAGCATGGTGTTGGGCTCAATGGCTCAGTTATAGCAGTGCAAGTACAGCATGGGAGCCGTGTGGGCTTGGCCTTGGAGGTCTCGTGTGCAGTACCGGGCTGGCCATGCTGCCTGTTTTAGGCCTCAGTGCAGTGACTGTGCATTGGACATGGAGTGCAGAGTTGGGGTTGCCATCTCTATGACATCGCAGTGCACAGCGAGTCCCGTCTTGACACAATGCAGGTATCTGGGGCGATGGGATAGAGGATTGCTCTGAGCAAGGCCGGTGTTGCTTTAATATGGGTTTTGCTCTGAATGCAGCTGTGTTGTGAAGACCGTGAAGACCCTTCTCCTAAAAATGGGATGCCACTATGAGTTCACCTCTGTTGAGAAGGAGGGAGGCTGGGAACTGCTCACTAGCTCTGAGGAGCACCATCGCGGGGTAGGCCTGCTTGCAAGGTGAGAGGCAAGAGCTTTGCTCTTGAGAGATCTCCCCATTCCTCCCTTCTGCCAACTTCCCCCCATCCCTCCCTTCTGCCAACTTCCACACACACACACACACACACACACGCTGACTCACCTCCTCCGTAATAAGGGCATCTGTTTGCTCCCACAGAGCCATGGTCCACTATTCTTGCTGTGAGCTGTGGCGGATCCTGTACCTTCTGGTCCCGTTCCTCGAACGAGGTGATAAACAGCACAAGCTCACAGCGATGGCCTTTTTCATTGAGGTAAAAGTTATTGGCTTGCATCTATTGTGGTACAAAAGAGCATGAGCTGCATCTTCCCTTTCTAGGCTCATCAGCTGACCTCAGACTCCAAGTGTCTCCTATATCTGATTCACTGAGCATTTGGGGGAAGCCTGAATAGCCTTTGAGAGTGTTCAAGAGACTATGTGCGTGTGTCAGAAATAGTGATAATACTTTGCCCTTCTACAGCATCTTCCTTCTGAGGATCTCAGGGTCCTTTGAACATTTCTCCCCACCGCAGCACATTGAGGTAGATGAGTGTTATCAACCCCATTTTACAGATGGGGAAACTGCGTCAACAAGGCCTTAACTCCCCAAGTCACATAAAGAAGTCTGTGGCAGAGACCAGAATAGAAACCTTTTAGTCCTGTGCTTTGGTTTGTGCTCCCTCTCTTTTCCTAAATGTAGGTTTATAGTATGTAAGTATCTTTTATAGACAGGCCAAAATTCTCAGATGTGGGTACCTAGCTTTGAGTACCCACTCTGTCTTTAGGCACCTGAATAAGTAGCCCAATTTTCATAAGTGCTGAGCACCTGGAGTTCCCAGTGCAGTCTGTAGTTGCAGGAGCTCAGCACCTCTGAAAATCAAGCTGCTTAATTGAGTCCATAAATATGGAGTTAGATGCCCACCTTTAAGCACCCATGTTTGAGAATTTTGGCCTTTAGGACAGTCAAGCACCTTCGTAATGGCAAATTATTTTGAAATGTTTGTCCAGTGTGTATCCCAAGTGCCTTTTTCCTTCTGCAAAATGTGTGTATAGTTCCAACTCTTATTGCCACCTGCTGCTACAGCTCATACCTGACCTATAGGTTTTTCATTGTCCGAGCTAAGGAGAAGAATGTTTGTAAATTTCCTTTACCTTGTGATGGATGTGTGTAGTTCTAAGAGAATCTAACGACTAGCCATGGTTTTACTGATATGGAGGGATTAGAGAGACAGCCCTTGAGCTCTCAGGTACTGTGGTAAGCATAGTAGAAATACCTCTAAATAAATATTAGCAGTGAGCACTCTGTAGAAACAAAATAGGAGTATTTGGTGCCAAGGTGAAGACATTAAACGTTCTCCTTGAGAACTAATCACCAGTTCCCTTGTAACTGCTGGGGGGCTGGAATGGGAGGAGCCAGTATTGACCTACACTTAGGGTTCCAAAGTGAAGCTCAGCCCTAGTCTATTGCAAACTCCCCTGGACTTGGTTGGGGCCAGAATTTCATGGCTGGTGCTTGCATGGGAACAACAAAGCTGTTGCACAGCAGAAAGGGGGTGTGGCCAGCACGCTGACTCCCACACACGAGCGAGTGGTCTGAGATCATTGCTTGGGTAGCTTATGATTCACCCGCATAATCTCAAAAAATCTCGTTATGTCAGCCCAAGGAATGGGCATCATGCCCACTGCAGACACAAGGGACGGTTTTTGCACTTGTTGTTGGTGCATGGAGTAGACTTCATGCCCACTGAGGGATAGTCTATAAACATATGGAATGAAATTCTTACCTGCCTTGAGCACAAGGAGCAGGCTTCATTCCCCTCTAGGCATGGCAAATAGACTTCATGCATGCTGGAGCATTTACAACAATTTCATGGTAATGTTCATCCAGAGAACAGACAGCCCTCTGTTTTACAGCCTGTAATTGGCCTGCTCTTTGTGTTTTTAGCTTCTCCATATGCCACAGGCAAAGCGGCTCCCAGAAAAATATTCTGTGATCCGTCTGCTGAAAGGACTGACTGACCCAGATCCAATTATCCGAGCGTTGTGCGTCAAAGGACTGATCACCATGGCAGACTGGCCAGGGAAGGTGAGATGGAATCCATTTCATTACGCAATCAATATCCGTGTAATTGCTCCAGAAGTATCAGTAACACTAGTAGAAATCTAGAGTAACTCTCTCAGCACTAAGAAACTACTGCTGATGGAAGTGAAACAGATTCCATTCCTGTTGGTACAGAACTAGAACTGCTGGCCTGGACCAAGCCTAGGTGAACAGCATCTAGAATTGCTCCAGATCCCACCCTTTCAAAGCAGGCCCAGAACCATTTACCTGGATCTGGGATCAGTGAGCAGCATTTAATATTGCTCCAGATCTCAGCTTTGCAAAGCATATAAAAAAAACCTTTTAACTGGATGGACTTGAAAGTGCTACTATGGATATCAGTGAAACTTTCAAGGAAGAGGCATGTCCTCATTGATAGGGCACTACCAAATTCATGTCCATTTTGGTCAATTTCACAGTCATCGGAATTAAAAAACGTAAATTTCATTATTTCACCTATTCAAATCTGAAATTTCATGGTGTTGTAATTGTAGAGGTCCAGACCCAAAAAGGAGTTGGTGGGAGTGTGGGGGGTCCGCAAAGTTATTGAAGAGGGGTTGCAGTACTGCTATCCTTACTTCTGTGCTCTTGCTGGCGGTGGTGCTGCCTTCAGAGCTGGGCGGCTGGAGAGCGGCGGCTGCTGGCCACGAGCCCAGCTCTAAAGGCAGACTGCCATCAGCAGTACCACAGAAGTAAGGATGGTATGGTGTGGTATTGCCACCCTTACTTCTGCGCTGTTGCCTGCAGAGCTGGGCCCTCAGTCAGCAGCTGCCACTCTCCGGCCACCCAGCTCTGAAGGCAGCAGTGCAGAAGTAAGAGTGGCAATACAGTGACCCCCCTAAAGTAACCTTGCGACCCCACCCCCACCACTCCCTCTTGGGTCAGGACCCCCAATTTGAGAAACACTGGTCTCCCCGGTAAAATCTGTATAGTAAAGGGTAAAAGCACACAAAAGACCAGAATTCATGGGGGAGATCAGATTTCACGGTCTGTGACACGTTTTTCATGGCCATGAATTTTGTAAGGCCCTGCTCATTGGGTATCTAACACTGCACACTAGAGACAGGGTAGGAAATAAATTTCTGCATTACCAGATAAAATGTAATCTGAGAATTGTTTATGGATTATAGCAGTAGTTTTCAACCTGTGGCCCACAAACCCCTGGGGATCTGTGGACTATGTCTAAGGGGTCTGATTGTTGTTTACTTAGAATAGTGGTTTTCAACTTGTTGTCTGCGGACCCCTGGGGGTCCATAGACTATGTCTAAGATTTCTAAAGGGGTCTTACACCTCCATTCAAAATGTCTTAGAGGTCCACAAATGGAAAAAAAGGTTGAAAACCACGGGATTATATTAAAGAGGACTAGTATTATACATTTATATACAAACGTGAGCAGAAATCAGTCATTTCATTAGCAATGAAATAAACACAAAAGGGAAAAGAAAACCTCATGTCAGCTTTGTTTCAAAGGGTTTTTATTATTGTTTGCCTCCTATATTCACACATTATGAGCCAAAAAAAGCCTCACACCATACCTATGACAAAGAAGTGAATTGGGGAGGGGAAAGAATGTGATGTAGGCTATAATTTTCAGGGAACAGGGTATGAATTCTGTGGAAAGTCTATTTTAAGCTAACCTTGCCATTTTCTTGAGGGCTTTTTCAGTATTTGGAAAAATTCTCTGATAATTAATGTCTCACATTGATTGTTTTCTTTTTAAACTGAAAGCCAGAATCCTTGGTGAGACAGTGTGGGGTGGTTACTGCATCAACTTCTTCTGTATAGGAGATAAAGGTCCTGGTGCCAGCCATGATAAACAGCTTGTGTGGAGTGGACGGGAGGCTGGTTGTGGAGGCTCTTGCTGATGTGAAGAAGATTCTCAGAGGTTTGGATGGAGCAAGTTATGTTGGCTGCATCACCAGTCCCCTTAGGCTCCTCTTTGATGATGTAAGACAACAGTAAAAAGAAAAGGAGGACTTGTGGCACTTTAGTGTGAAAGGGCTGAGGGAAGGGGAGGTGAGGAGCATGTCCATTGCACACCAGCACTCAGTTGTATCAAATAATGGAAATGAAACAATGTCACTCTTCCTGTTTTCATTCCCTTCGTTCTTGTTTCTGCCCCACCACAGTTGTCTTGTGCCTGTCCCAGCCCAGTGGACCCTGCTGTCTATGACTTGGAGGCACAGCCTATGCTGTAGCCATGCCTAACAGGTTAGGCCCCTACTGTAGCATGTGATGGGAGCGGTTTATGGTGTGATACTCACATGCTACAGCTGCGCATGTTGTACATGGCATATTCAATTACACAACACACTTTGTGCAACCGAATGAGTCGCAGGATTGAAAGAAGAGCGATTTCAGCTCTTATCATATATACTGACCTGTGAGGTGCTGAGTGCCCTTAACTGTGATTGATGAAGTCAGTAGGAGATGAGGGACTCAGCACCTTGAAGGATCAAGCCCTGTATCTGTATATCATGCATCGCGAACACCACGTTGCACAGCTTTCCCTTACCAAAAAGGGAGACTGTGTGTGATACATTATGGCAGGGGTTCTCAAACTTCATTGCACCACGACCCCCTTCTGACAACAAAAATACTACAGGACCCCAGGAAGGGGGACCAAAGCTTGAGCCTGCCCAAGCCCCACCCCTCTCAGGTGGGGCGGGGGGGGCAAAGCCAAAGCCCCACTGCCCCAGGCCGGGGCGGCCAAAGCCGAAGCCCAAGGGCTTCAGCCCCAGGCAACCCTAGCCCCGCTGCCCAGGGCTGAAGCCATTGGGCTTGGGCTTTGGCCCTGGGCCCCAGTAAGTCTAAGCGAGCCTAGCGACCCCATTAAAAAGGGGTCATGACCCACTTTGGGAGTCCCGACCCTCAGCTTGAGAACTGCTGAATTATGGGAAATGTAGTCCAACTCGGGACCTTGGCCCATAGAGGAGAATGGGAATACAAGGCGCAGACTACAACTCCTGTGGAGCACTGCAATTCCCATTTTCCACTGAAATCTTTTGGCCAACATATTTCAATCAAAAAACACATTTTCCACAGAAATTTTTTGTGAAAAAAATTGTTTTGTCAAAAGCCCTGATGTGGACCATGGAGCAGCATAAACAGTGCAGTAATTTTCATTACAAACCAAGAGGAGTACAACAGTTCACTAACAAGACCCCTGTCTTGTTGACTTCCTCTGTTTGTGTGTCTCTCAGGAGAGAGAGAGTGTGCGTTCTGCTGCCATTTCCTTGTTTGGAAAAATGGTCAAGAAGGTGAAGAAGAGTCGGGGGCTTATGAAAGAGGAGGATGTCTTGGACAGCTTGATCCCATTACTTCTGCACCTGCAAGAGGGCAACCCTGACATGGCTGAGGCAAGTTCCTACAGTCATAGAATATCATAGAATATCAGGGTTGGAAGGGACCCCAGAGGGTCATCTAGTCCAACCCCCTGCTCGAAGCAGGACCAATTCCCAGTTAAATCATCCCAGCCAGGGCTTTGTCAAGCCTGACCTTAAAAACTTCTAAGGAAGGAGATTCTACCACCTCCCTAGGTAACGCATTCCAGTGTTTCACCACCCTCTTAGTGAAAAAGTTTTTCCTAATATCCAATCTAAACCTCCCCCATTGCAACTTGAGACCATTACTCCTCGTTCTGTCATCTGCTACCATTGAGAACAGTCTAGAGCCATCCTCTTTGGAACCCCCTTTCAGGTAGTTGAAAGCAGCTATCAAATCCCCCCTCATTCTTCTCTTCTGCAGACTAAACAATCCCAGCTCCCTCAGCCTCTCCTCATAAGACATGTGCTCTAGACCCCTAATCATTTTTGTTGCCCTTCGCTGGACTCTCTCCAATTTATCCACATCCTTCTTGTAGTGTGGGGCCCAAAACTGGACACAGTACTCCAGATGAGGCCTCACCAGTGTCGAATAGAGGGGAACGATCACGTCCCTCGATCTGCTCGCTATGCCCCTACTTATACATCCCAAAATGCCATTGGCCTTCTTGGCAACAAGGGCACACTGCTGACTCATATCCAGCTTCTCGTCCACTGACACCCTTAGGTCCTTTTCCACAGAACTGCTGCCTAGCCATTCGGTCCCTAGTCTGTAGCGGTGCATTGGATTCTTCCATCCTAAGTGCAGGACCCTGCACTTATCCTTATTGATCCTAGTCATGTAGCTCCGAGCCTCAATCATCACTATCCCCAGACACCTCTTTCTCCTGCTCCACCTTTCAATGTAGAATCTTCTCCTAATCTATCTACTCTAATGTGTTTCCTTCTGAAAAAAACTTAGAGCTTCCCTATCACCTTGTGAAGAAGAAATTCCAGGAGATTCATTTTCATTGCAGGTTATTAACAGTTGGAAAATATTGCCAGTTCCCAGTCTTTTAACTGTGGGAACTCCATCCTGTCTTGTAGAAATGTAAGAATGCCTTGGATGAATGTTCTCGACTCCTGGAATGGAGACTACCTAAACAGGTGGGCAACAGGAAGGCCTGGCACAATCACCAAGAAGATGTGGATGAAATCTGTCAGTACCTTGTAAGTAATCTCTGGGTTCATTGTTAGAACTGTGTGTTGATTTGGTTGAGGGAGGGTTTACACAGAGTAAGAT
The DNA here is from genome assembly GCF_015237465.2 of Chelonia mydas. Classification (NCBI taxonomy): domain Eukaryota; kingdom Metazoa; phylum Chordata; order Testudines; family Cheloniidae; genus Chelonia; species Chelonia mydas. Next base: position 93,420,379 of record NC_057854.1, read on the forward strand.
ACCCATTTATCAGGCTGTGCGGGTAGGGTCATGAGGGACTGTGTAGGGTCATCCCTGTCATTAAGCTTTCATTCTGTGCATTATTGATGTCTTAGGTGAAGACACGTCAAGAAAATGTCCAAAGGTTCTTGTTCCAAAGCCAGTGCTACCTCAGCAGCACACAGCCTTCTTTACGAAGGGCTGCAGCCATGTTCATAGGTAAATACAAAAGAATTTGCATTTCTTTAGCCAATTCCATAGAAGCACTTTTTCAATCTGTTGCGCTGTTCCCTCTAGTAGTACAAGTTAATTGCTTTTTGCCAGATACCCTGATTTCTTGACCTTATAGGATTTAGTATTAGGTGCAATACAGAAACAGGAGTCACTCCTGGATTTTATGCTATCAGAATACCCCTAAGGGCTCCACCCATCAGCAACTAATCCTGTGGGCACCTCCAAAATTCCCCTGGATGCTCCTATAGGAATTTCTCTACAAAAATGTATGCCATCATCTTGAAAGCCAGCCCCTCAGTATGACCCCAATCCAAAGCTCATTGGAGTCAGTGGAAAGACTCCAGTTGACTTCAGTGGGCTTTTTGTTCAAGTCCTATCTCCTTAGCTTCTCCATCTCAGGATTTAGGAACTTGTCCAAATACCTGAGGGCATCCTTGTGAGAAAGACAAAAACTGTGGAAGTCCCTATTGGAGGGTGGGAGAGTAATGGGAATGCCCTGCTTTTAATGGCATGTTCAGGGTTCCTGGTTATGCACATGGACAACATGATGGAAATGAAAGATTTGGACATCATAAGTAATGGTAAGTAAAGACCTCATTTTTAAATTCCTATGGCCTTGGATGAGTATGTGTGTGTCTGAGTGTGTATGTGTGTCTGAGGAGGCACTGGGATTTATATGCACAAAGATCAGTACTCTTGCTGTGCAAGGAACTATATAAATAGTATCGGTGATAGTTTGACTCTATACCTCTTCTTCCTCTATGCTTTATTCTTGTTGGCACCCCCGCTCGCATGTGTTTGACTACCACTTCTATCAACACTGATGACGCTCAAATCCACTCTGGATCTCTCAAAGTTCAGTCTCTTTTTTTACACACCCTCCAACATCTTATATTGTTTGGCTCACCATTAATTCAAAACTCAGTATAATGAGAACTAAACTCTTCTATTCCCTTTTTCCAATGTTGTAGGCAACACCACCATCCTTCTTGTCAACCAGACCTGTAACCTTGAATCATCTTTGTCTCCTCTCCAATGTCCATGCTATGACCAAATCAGGTTGCTGCTTCTTCCATCACTCTTCAAAATTCTGCTTCTTCCTTTCTGCTCCAATAGCAAAAGCACTTGCCTACTCCCAAATCCTCTCCCAGACTGATAACGGCAAACTCCTTCTGTCTGGTCCCTTGCATACTCAGTTTATTCCCCGTCCAATCCATCCAAAATCCTGAACCAAAACCATCTCTGTGTTATGACTGTATCATCCCCCTTCTTAGAATGCCTCCACTAGCTCCCCTTCACCTTCCATATCTGGCAAGATTCCTTCCCCACTCTGAACTCTAGGGTACAGATGTGGGGACCTGCATGAAAGACCCCCTAAGCTTATTCTTACCAGCTTAGGTTAAAATTTCCCCAAGGCACAAATTTTTACCTTTTGTCCTTGGACCTGATGCTGCCACCACCAAGCGTGTTAAACAAAGAACAGGGAAAGAGCCCACTTGGAGACGTCTTCCCCCCAAGCCCTACACTCCCTTTCCTGGGGAAGGCTTGATAAAAATCCTCACCAATTTGCATAGGTGAACACAGACCCAAACCCTTGGATCTTAAGAACAATGAAAAAGCAATCAGGTTCTTAAAAGAAGAATTTTAATTAAAGAAAAAGTAAAAGAATCACCTCTGTAATCAGGATGGTGAATACCTTACAGAGTAATTAGATTCAAAACATAGAGATTCCCTCTAGGCAAAACCTTAAGTTACAAAAAGACACAAAAACAGGAATATACATTCCATTCAGCACAACTTATCTTATCAGCCATTTAAACAAAACAGAATCTAACGCATATCTAACTAGATTGCTTATTAACCCTTTACAGGAGTTCTGACCTGCATTCCTGCTCTGTTCCGGGCAAAAGCATCACACACACAGACAGACCCTTTGTTTCCCCCCCAGCTTTGAAAGTATCTTGTCTCCTCATTGGTCATTTTGGTCAGGTGCCAGCGAGGTTATCTTAGCTTCTTAACCCTTTACAGGTGAAAGGGTTTTTCCTCTGGCCAGGAGAGATTTAAAGGTGGTTAGCCTTCCCTTTATATTTATGACAATATCAAATTCAAGCTTCTTTCAAAGCCTTACATCAGTCAGCCCCAAAGTGTATATTTGATTTGATCTCCTTTCATGCACCATCTCCACTACTGTGCCACCGTCATCAGCTTGGATGCCCCTTTTTTAATTCTCCCACTACTGCCTTTGTAAGTTCTTCCATGCTCCTTGGGGTGGCTGTCTGTCTAGATATTTTTATCCCATGCACCAGAGTGGCATCTGAGCATTCATAGATGTGTCCATGCCTCATGGAGTTAATGTGAGATCTTATTAATGTAACCATTTTCCTAGCTCTTCCTTTCCCCCCACCTACTCCCCTTTTATGATCCTCACTTGTTGTGTTATGTCTGAACTTATGCATCAATCCTGCAAGTTGTTCCTCGTGATCTGACTACTGTGCTCATGCAGAATCCCATTGACTTCAGTGAAGCTCCCTGCAGGTGGAGGCATCTGCCCCCATGGAACAACTTGCAGTATTGAGGCCTTACATCATAATTTCTTCAGGACCTGCACAGTGTCTAGACTAGTTCCTGTGAAGCACCCAGCACATGTTTAGGCATCAAGCATAACAAAGTCCTGTCAGGCAAGTACTTTTAAGTACTTTATGGTAGTGTTCCGTGGGTGCTGCCGATGAGTAGGAGGATGCAGAGGATCTAGCCGGGGGGAGGGGGGTATGTTACAGATGCTGTAGATGAGGGGGAAATGCAGGGGAGGGCTTTAGGAATGGTATTTCAGACAGCTGAATGTGAATATGCAAAGACCCCGGTGTGCGGTGCATTTCTGGATATAAATGTTTTTTATGACAGTTCTGTAGTTTCCAGTAAACATTTTGTCTTTTGTTTCAGCTCTCGGGGGCTTAATACATGACCCTGAGGCGTCCGTGTGTATCTTTGCTGCTCAGGCACGTGAACGCGTCCTGGCAGTTTACTGGAAATTAAAGTACGCCCTGGTTGAGCAACACAAAGTGAACAGTGACTCTGCTGAGAAACACAAAAGCCCCCCAAATCCTCCTCCTACCGAAAGCACCTCATCCAGGCTGTTCAATGCCCTCAACCTCTGGAAATTAGCTGCCAAGCACTAACTGGCTCAAAAAGAGAGCTAGGGCTTATGCCCCACTGAGCCCCATGCAGACACAGCCAGACTCTGATTATTTTTCTCAACGTGGGCTGCCTGCTCTGTTTTCCCACCAGAGGGAAAATCAAAGGGACTCTGGAAGGCTCATTAACATGCCAAAGAAAGTGAACTGAACGTGGGTAATAAAGAGCATTGGGAGTTTATTGCGAACAAAGCCTGCCAGGCATCTTGACTTCTTTTCTGGAGCAGACTTATAGTGTTGGTGGGTGTTGGCCACATGTAATAGCTGGATGTTAGTGCCCAGTGCCTTCCTCAGAGAGCGTCTCTGGTTTCTTTACTCACTGAGCTCTGCTGCCCAGTTATCAGTTGAGAGCTTTCCTGACCAACACAGTTGGGATGGTTTCTTACCACCCCCACCAAGGGTAGAGCTCTTCCTGTGGGGGAGCAGGCTTCACTCTTCCAGGGCAATATCTGGACCTGACTGTATGCACTTGTTTCCTCCTCTGGGTTTTCCTCATTGGTGGTTGTGTTTGGGGGGCAGGGGATATTCCCTCTCTTTGCTCCTGTCCCTAGGGCTGGCCCTGTTTGTGGGGATGGGGGGAGAAGAGGGGCTGTGTCTCAGCCCTGTCCCTAGGGGGGGAGGTGTCCCTGTCCCCCAGATCCTAGGTTTGTGGAGGGGAGAGAGGGGAAGCAGGTACTCAGCCCTATCCCTAGGGAGTTGGGGAGCTCTCTGACCCTAGGCTGGGGGTGGGAGGAGTGGTCCCTAGGTGAGTATGACATGGCAGGAACTCTCCCTAACCTGCGGGGAAGCTGTCCCTGGGTTTTTATGGGGCGGCGGGAGTGGTCCCTGACCCCAGGCTGGGGGGGGCTGTCCCGGGGTTTGGAGGGGGCGGTGGGAGCGGTCCCTGACCCCAGGCTGGGGGGCGGTGGGGGGGCTGTCCCGGGGTTTGCAGGGGGCGGCCGCGGGGTTTGCAGGGGGCGGTGGGAGCGGTCCCTGACCCCAGACTGGGGGGTGGGGGTGGGGGGCTGTCCCGGGGTTTGCAGGGGGTGGCCCCGGGGTTTGCAGGGGGCGGCGGGAGCGGTCCCTGACCCCGGACGGGGGGGGGGGGGGGGGGGGGGGGCTGTCCCGGGGTTTGCAGGGGGCGGCGGGAGCGGTCCCTGACCCCGGACGGGGGGGGCTGTCCCGGGGTTTGCAGGGGGCGGCGGGAGCAGTCCCTGACCCCAGGCTGGGGGGGGGGCTGTCCCGGGGTTTGCAGGGGGCGGCCCTGGGGTTTGCAGGGGGTGGGGGGAGCGGTCCCTGACCCCAGGCTGGGGGGTGGGGGGGGGGTGTCCCGGGGTTTGCAGGGGGCGGGGGAGCGGTCCCTGACCCCAGGCTGGGGGGTGGGGGGGGCTGTCCCGGGGTTTGCAGGGGGCGGCCCCGGGGTTTGCAGGGGGCGGGGGAGCGGTCCCTGACCCCAGGCTGGGGGGTGGGGGTGGGGGCTGTCCCGGGGTTTGCAGGGGGCGGCCCCGGGGTTTGCAGGGGGCGGGGGAGCGGTCCCTGACCCCAGGCTGGGGGGGGGGGGGGGGCTGTCCCGGGGTTTGCAGGGGGCGGCCCCGGGGTTTGCAGGGGGCGGCAGGAGCGGTCCCTGACCCCAGGCTGGGGGGGCTGTCCGGGGGTTTGCAGGGGGCGGCCCCGCGGTTTGCAGGGGGCGGCGGGAGCGGTCCCTGACCCCAGGCTGGGGGGTGGTGGGGGCTGTCCCGGGGTTTGCAGGGGGCGGCGGGAGCGGTCCCTGACCCCAGGCGGGGGGACGGGGGGGTTGTCCCGGGGTTTGCAGGGGGCGGCAGGAGCGGTCCCTGACCCCAGGCTGGGGGGGGGGGCTGTCCCGGGGTTTGCAGGGGGCGGCGGGAGCGGTCCCTGACCCCAGACTGGGGGGTGGGGGTGGGGGGCTGTCCCGGGGTTTGCAGGGGGCGGTGGGAGCGGTCCCTGACCCCAGACTGGGGGGTGGGGGTGGGGGGCTGTCCCGGGGTTTGCAGGGGGTGGCCCCGGGGTTTGCAGGGGGCGGTGGGAGCGGTCCCTGACCCCAGACTGGGGGGTGGGGGTGGGGGGCTGTCCCGGGGTTTGCAGGGGGTGGCCCCGGGGTTTGCAGGGGGCGGCGGGAGCGGTCCCTGACCCCGGACGGGGGGGGGGGGCTGTCCCGGGGTTTGCAGGGGGCGGCGGGAGCGGTCCCTGACCCCGGACGGGGGGGGGGCTGTCCCAGGGTTTGCAGGGGGCGGCGGGAGCGGTCCCTGACCCCAGGCTGGGGGGTGGTGGGGGGGCTGTCCCGGGGTTTGCAGGGGGCGGCGGGAGCAGTCCCTGACCCCAGGCTGGGGGGGGGGGGGCTGTCCCGGGGTTTGCAGGGGGCGGCCCTGGGGTTTGCAGGGGGTGGGGGGAGCGGTTCCTGACCCCAGGCTGGGGGGGGGGGGGGGGGGGCTGTCCCGGGGTTTGCAGGGGGCGGGGGGAGCGGTCCCTGACCCCAGGCTGGGGGGTGGGGGGGGGCGGTCCCGGGGTTTGCAGGGGGCGGCGGGAGCAGTCCCTGACCCCAGGCTGGGGGGGGGGGGGGCTGTCCCGGGGTTTGCAGGGGGCGGCCCTGGGGTTTGCAGGGGGGGGGGGGAGCGGTCCCTGACCCCAGGCTGGGGGGTGGGGGGGGGGGGCTGTCCCGGGGTTTGCAGGGGGCGGGGGAGCGGTCCCTGACCCCAGGCTGGGGGGGGGGGCTGTCCCGGGGTTTGCAGGGGGCGGCGGGAGCGGTCCCTGACCCCAGGCTGGGGGGGGGGCTGTCCCGGGGTTTGCAGGGGGCGGCCCGGGGGTTTGCAGGGGGTGGGGGGAGCGGTCCCTGACCCCAGGCTGGGGGGTGGGGGGGGGCTGTCCCGGGGTTTGCAGGGGGCGGGGGAGCGGTCCCTGACCCCCGGCGGGGGGGGGGGGGGGGCTGTCCCGGGGTTTGCAGGGGGCGGCCCCGGGGTTTGCAGGGGGCGGGGGAGCGGTCCCTGACCCCAGGCTGGGGGGTGGGGGTGGGGGCTGTCCCGGGGTTTGCAGGGGGCGGCCCCGGGGTTTGCAGGGGGCGGGGGAGCGGTCCCTGACCCCAGGCTGGGGGGTGGGGGGGGGCTGTCCCGGGGTTTGCAGGGGGCGGCCCCGGGGTTTGCAGGGGGCGGCAGGAGCGGTCCCTGACCCCAGGCTGGGGGGGCTGTCCGGGGGTTTGCAGGGGGCGGCCCCGCGGTTTGCAGGGGGCGGCGGGAGCGGTCCCTGACCCCAGGCTGGGGGGTGGTGGGGGCTGTCCCGGGGTTTGCAGGGGGCAGCGGGAGCGGTCCCTGACCCCAGGCGGGGGGACGGGGGGGTTGTCCCGGGGTTTGCAGGGGGCGGCAGGAGCGGTCCCTGACCCCAGGCTGGGGGGGGGGGGCTGTCCCGGGGTTTGCAGGGGGCGGCGGGAGCGGTCCCTGACCCCAGACTGGGGGGTGGGGGTGGGGGGCTGTCCCGGGGTTTGCAGGGGGCGGTGGGAGCGGTCCCTGACCCCAGACTGGGGGGTGGGGGTGGGGGGCTGTCCCGGGGTTTGCAGGGGGCAGCCGCGGGGTTTGCAGGGGGCGGTGGGAGCGGTCCCTGACCCCAGACTGGGGGGTGGGGGTGGGGGGCTGTCCCGGGGTTTGCAGGGGGTGGCCCCGGGGTTTGCAGGGGGCGGTGGAGCGGTCCCTGACCCCAGACTGGGGGGTGGGGGTGGGGGGCTGTCCCGGGGTTTGCAGGGGGTGGCCCCGGGGTTTGCAGGGGGCGGCGGGAGCGGTCCCTGACCCCGGACGGGGGGGGGGGGGGGCTGTCCCGGGGTTTGCAGGGGGCGGCGGGAGCGGTCCCTGACCCCGGACGGGGGGGGGGCTGTCCCAGGGTTTGCAGGGGGCGGCGGGAGCGGTCCCTGACCCCAGGCTGGGGGGTGGTGGGGGGGCTGTCCCGGGGTTTGCAGGGGGCGGCGGGAGCAGTCCCTGACCCCAGGCTGGGGGGGGGGGGGGCTGCCCCGGGGTTTGCAGGGGGCGGCCCTGGGGTTTGCAGGGGGTGGGGGGAGCGGTTCCTGACCCCAGGCTGGGGGGGGGGGGGGGGGGGCTGTCCCGGGGTTTGCAGGGGGCGGGGGAGCGGTCCCTGACCCCAGGCTGGGGGGTGGGGGGGGGCGGTCCCGGGGTTTGCCGGGGGCGGCGGGAGCAGTCCCTGACCCCAGGCTGGGGGGGGGGGCTGTCCCGGGGTTTGCAGGGGGCGGCCCTGGGGTTTGCAGGGGGTGGGGGGAGCGGTTCCTGACCCCAGGCTGGGGGGTGGGGGGGGGGCTGTCCCGGGGTTTGCAGGGGGCGGGGGAGCGGTCCCTGACCCCAGGCTGGGGGGGGGGGCTGTCCCGGGGTTTGCAGGGGGCGGCGGGAGCGGTCCCTGACCCCAGGCTGGGGGGGGGGCTGTCCCGGGGTTTGCAGGGGGCGGCGGGAGCGGTCCCTGACCCCAGGCTGGGGGGCGGCCCCGGGGTTTGCAGGGGGCGGCGGGAGCGGTCCCTGACCCCAGGCTGGGAGGGCGGTGGGGCTGTCCGGTGCCCGTGGGGCAGTTGGCCCAGGCCCCCGCGGGGCGGGGCGGGGCGGAACGGAGGGCGCCGGGCCGGGCCGCGGGGGAAGCGGCGGCGGCTGCGCGGCAGGAAGGAAGGAAGGAGCGCGCGGGGGGGGCTGCCGGAGCCGGAGCCGGAGCCGATGGAGGCGGCCGAGGGGCAGGCGGAGGGGGCCGGGCCGGCCTCCTTCCTCGACAAATTCCAAACCCAGCGCTACACAGGGGGCTTCAACCCGGAGAGCTGGGAGCAGGTGCGGGCCGGGGGCCTTGGCCACAGGGCGGGAGGGGGAGCCACCCTGCGAGCGGGGGTCTTGTCCCTAGAGATAAGGGGTGGGGGGCGAGGCGGTGGGGCAGGAGGCCCGGGGGGCGGGGGATGTTGTCCACGTTGCTGGGGGGCAGGGGGCCGTCCCTAGAGATGGAGGCTGGTGTCTGGGGACCGCGGGGGGTCTGATTCCCAGCGATGGGGGGAAGGGGACTATCCCTGGAGATGGGAGGGGTGTTTGGGGGCAGGGGGTCTCGGCTGTAGAGATGGGGGCAGAGGGATCTGGTGGTGGGGAAGGAGCTGGCCCTAGTGATGAGGTGTGCAAAGACAGGGTGTCCTGCTTGGGCCAGGGAGGGGTCTCCTGTCTTTTGGAGAGGGATTGTGATGGTCTGACAGAGCTGGCAGGTGGTGTGTGTGTGTCTCCAAATGCGGGTGTCAGATCAGTCTGGGCCCTGGAGAATAGCGTGGATCTCCCCTAGTGAGGAGGCAGTAATGGCACCAAAGTTTGCGGGCCTAATGCTGGGACAATCAGAAAAACAGAGGTTGGGAAAAAAAGAAAATCTTGTGTGGGATATGAAATGTCCCATTGAAATGCTGACAGAGAAACTCCTCTTTCCTTCAGATGAATCACAAATGCGGGGCTTTTGTTCCCAAATTGAGGTGGGTGTGCTCTGAATGGCTTCTTCCATTCCTTCAATGTAGTACTGGCTACCTGTGCCTTGACTGGGTTGATGTGCTTGAAGAGAATATTTTGCAAGACCATATTGATAAGGACTTAACGATTTTCAAATGTGGACTTAATTCCAATTCTGTAATTGTGTTTTCCACTCTGGCTGTTATTAATAGGAATTTGACAAGATCCCCATGTTTATGAAGAAATCCCCTGCTGAAATTGATCCTGAACAGAATCCTGATTTGGCATGCCTTCAGTCAATCATTTTTGATGAGGATCGATCTCCTGAAGGTATTTCATAATTTCATGAAAATTTAAGAGTAACAGCCGTGTTAGTCTGTATTCGCAAAAAGAAAAGGAGTACTTGTGAAGTGAGCTGTAGCTCACGAAAGCTTATGCTCAGATAAATTGGTTAGTCTCTTAAGGTGCCACAAGTACTCCTTTTCTTTTTATGAAAATTTAAATCTCTGCTTTCACACCATTCTGGTGTTGTGCTACTGCCCTTTGGGATTATCCTTGGGATTTGAGGATTTAGTTGTTTGTAGGTGGGTGTGGTGGGTTCTAGACATCTGCTTTTCTATGAGTGGGGATTAGGTATCTAAGGGGTGTTTGAATTTTTAGGTATGCTAAGGTTATAGGCAGGGGCGATCTGTTGATTGCATTGCACAATGAAAGGTGTTTTGTTTTGTTTTGTCTTTGCAGACCAAGCAAACACCTATAAGAATGAGGGGAATGAATACTTCAAGGAAAAGAACTACAAGAAAGCTGTAATCTCATATACTGAGGGGTTAAAAAAGAAATGCAGTGACCAAGATTTGAATGCTGTGCTTTATACTAACCGAGCTGCCACACAGTTTTATTTGGGTAATGTCCTTATGTTGCATTTTATGTCTGACCTAGATTCTCTGTAACCAAAAATGACTAAATTGCTTTGCCTGTTTATGTCATGTGCTTTCACTGTTACAAATCTTTAAAAGATTTTCAGACAGTCAAGAACTGTCCCTGTGGCTCTCAGAGAGACTGGGTGAGCTAGGTAATATATTTTAATAGACCAGCTTCTCTTGGTGAGAGAGACGCTTTCAAGCTACACAGGTCCGTTGTTCCTCAGGTCTGGGAATGGTACTCAGTGTCACAGCTAAATACAAGGTCGAGCAGATTATTTAACAAAAGGGGCCATTCAAGGTGAAGTAGACCTGTGGCTCTAACTCTTTTTGCAGGGGTCAAACCTTGGAGCTTCTGTTTTGCACATTGCTAAATTTAAAACTTGTGGCCGAAGCAAAGTGCTTCGGGGAGGAGTGTGAAGTAAACAGGTTGATGCTGGGCTTCTCTGGGCTAATTCCTAGAGCTGCTTTGATGAAGGTCCTGGCTTGGCAGTAACACCGTGAACCTGGGTCAGCGGTTGGGTGCAGGAGGACAGTGATAAAACTCTGGTTCTATGGAGAAGAGATAAGGAGACAGAGAACTATACATGTGCATCAGATTTTGGGTAGGTCTGTGTATTCTCATAGGTCCCACTGAGATCCATGCAACAAAACAAGGAAGTTATAAATATTGAGAACAGTCTGTTGTATGTTAAATGTAGTAGTCTGTGCATTGTCTGTCCTAGTTCCTGTTATCCACCCTTCACTTTCCTGGGCACCAGATTTACCCCAATCATTTATTTCTATTGTCATTAATGTGCAACCTCTATCTGTAACTGTCTTGTGGTCATAGAAGATGCATTGTGCTGTGGCTCAGGCTAATGATTTCTGTTGCCTTCAAGTCTACTTGTATTTTAAAAGTTGTTCATGTGAAATGTTCTGACCCAGGTTTTGCTTTCTATAGGTAACTACCGTTCTGCTCTCAGTGATGTGATTGCAGCAAGAAAGCTAAAACCCAACCATCTCAAAGCAATAATAAGAGGTAAGATTTTAAAAACAAATGGATAGTATGGCTGTATTTTGAAGTACAAAGGTAATTTAGAAATGCTAAATCCAGATTAACTAAGGGGTGGGGGGTCACTTTATTTTGCAAAACTATATTTTTTTCAAGGAGTATTTTACTCTGTGTATAATAACACAATGATCATGGATGTTTCAGTTAACTAATCAAAAGGCAAGGTTTCAAAATGCTATATAAGGATAATTTGTTACATACTGTTCTTATGGGTAGACTGTCAGATTTTTTTTTATTATGTTTGACTAAATGTACTTTTTATAAGTTAGTTAGTTTGTTTCCATTTTATAATATAGTTTTGTTTATCTACCTTGAATGGCTGATAATTTGTAATGTGCTTGTCACTGTATTCTCCGTCTGAAAGAAAATCAGTTACTGAGGTGCTTTATCCTGCTTAGAATACATTCTGGGCAGGGGAGGGAGAGAATCCCTTCCTGACCCCTGAAGCATGAACATTCAGGATCAGGTGGAGTGCCCCAAGGATCAAGTGGAATGCCCCAAGGGTTGGTCCTCGGGCTGGTTTTGTTCAGTATCTTCATAAATCATCTGGAGGATGGTGTGGATTTCACCCTCAGCAAGTTTGCAGATGACACTAAACTGGGAGGAGAGGTAGATACACTGGAGGGTAGAGATAGGATACAGAGGGACCTAGACAAATTAGAGGATTGGGCCAAAAGAAATCTGATGAGGTTCAACAAGGACAAGTGCAGAGTCCTGCACTTAGGACGGAAGAATCCCATGCACCGCTACAGACTAGGGACCGAATGGCTAGGCAGCAGTTCTGCAGAAAAGGACCTAGGGGTTACAGTGGATGAGAAGCTGGATATGAGTCAACAGTGTGCACTTGTTGCCAAGAAGGCCAATGGCATTTTGAGATGTATATGTAGGGGCACGGCCAGCAGATCGAGGGACGTGATCGTTCCCCTCTATTCGACATTGGTGAGGCCTCATCTGGAGTACTGTGTCCAGTTTTGGGCCCCACGCTACAAGAAGGATGTGGAAAAATTGGAAAGAGTCTAGTGGAGGGCAACAAAAATGATTAGGGGACTGGAACACATGACTTATGAGGAGAGGCTGAGGGAACTGGGATTGTTTAGTCTGCGGAAAAGAAGAATGAGGGGGATTTGATAGCTGCTTTCAACTACCTGAAAGGGGGTTCCAAAGAGGATGGATCTAGACTATTCTCAGTGCTAGAGGATGACAGAACAAGGAGTAATGGTCTCAAGTTGCAGTGGGGGAGGTTTAGGTTGGATATTAGGAAAAACTTTTTCACTAGGAGGGTGGTGAAACACTGGAATGCATTACCTAGGGAGGTGGTGGAATCTCCTTCCTTAGATATTTTTAAGGTCAGGCTTGATAAAGCCCTGGCTGGGTTGATTTAGTTGGGGATTGGTCCTGCTTTGAGCAGGGGGTTGGACTAGATGACCTCCTGAGGTCCCTTCCAACCCTGATATTCTATGATTCTATGATAACACGTAAACCAGAAAGGATCCCCAGGGCTGCTGAACTCTGCCTCCCACCATCACAAGCAACCCTGTCATACTATCCCACTCATAAATTTGTCCTGTTGTCTCTCAATTCATTTTAAGTTGTTTGCCCCCACAGCTCCTATAGGGAGGCTGTTCCAGAACCTCATTCCTCTGATGGTGAGACACCTTCTTGTAATTTCCAGCCTTAATTTGTTCAAGGCCAGTTTATACCCATTTGTTCTTGTGTCAACATTGTCCTTTAGCTTCAATAGCTCTTCACCCTCCAATGTATTTATAGAGGGGAATCGTATACCTTCTCAGCCGCCTTTTTGCTAGGTTGAATCTCTTCCAGTCTCCTCTCATAAGATAGGCCCTCTCTTCCCCGGATCATCCTAGAAGCTCTTCTCTGCACCTGTTCTAGTTTAAATTAATCTTTCTTTGAACATGGGTGACCAGAACTGTACACAGTATTCCAAATGAGGTCTTACCTGTGCCTTATACAATAGCATTTAATATTTCTCTATCTGTACTGGAAGTGCCTCTCCTGATACATCCTGGGATTGCATTTTTCACACTGCATCACATTGATGACTCGTAGTCATCTTTGATCAGTCTCTCTCCTCGTCTGTTGCTTCCAACTGATGAGCCCCCTAGCAGGAATTCTTCTTCTTAGACCCTAAATGAATGACCTTGTACTCTGTACTATTGAATTTCATCCCATTTCTGTTACTTCAGTCTTCAGGATCTCTTCCTAGAAGAGACAAGCCTTAATTCTTTAAAATAGTAAAGCTCCAAAAGGTTATTGCTGCAGTTTAAATTTAAAGTTGTTGTAAAGACATATAACTCCATTGATTTCAGAGCAGTTACACCGTCAAAGAATTTGGCCAATTTCCAGAGATTTCTGTTTCACTTATCTCCTTGCTACCCCTGCTGAAATCCTATCATTGAGCCTGATCCTGTGAAAGCAAGCTAGCAGGCATGGTGTTTGCTACTTTAAATAGCCTCATTTAAGTCATTAAACTTCGTAGTTGTGCTTGTTTATATTGAGGGGAATATAGACTACTCTTCGTATAAATCAGGGGTGGGCAAACTACAGGCCGCGTCCAGCCCGTCAGATCTTTTAATCCAGCCCTCAAGCTCCATTGCCCTGCTCCTGCCGGGGAGCAGGGTCAGGGTCAGGGCCTTGCCCCGCTCCATCTGCCTGGCAGTCCCACGTGTTCAGGACCTGTGTGACCAGCATGAAGACACGCATGTTACTCTGGCTGTACAACCCAAACACACCTCACATGCCAGCAGAGCCTGGAACGTGCAAGCCCACGTGCCTGCTGCTTGTTGGCTTAGTAGTGTTAATTTTCCATTGTTGAGGATAAAACAAAGAGTAGTTGGCCAGGGAGTGCTCAATAGCGGTTTTCAAAGTTGTGGGCTGTCAGAACCTACGTGGGAGATTTCTGAGAGCAGGGGGCTGGTGAATCTCAATGAGTTCCAATGACTGGAAGCTGATGCCCAACAAATTCAGGCTAGAGAGAAAGGGCATGGAAAGGGAGTAAGTTCAGTTTAATTATTGTAATAAGTTATGATGGTATATTTATAATAGTAAATAAGGTTTTATGTTTATTTCCACTAAAACGTATCTTTATTAAATAAAGTTTATTTTAATATCTCTGAATTTGTTAATTTTGTGAGCATTCATGGCCCACCATACAATTTCCGTACCTAGATGTGGCCCTCAGGCCAAAAAGTTTGCCCACCCCTAGTATAAATAGATTTATACACTGGTCCTGTGTCTGAATTTTTAAAATTTCTTTCAGGAGCTTTGTGTCATTTGGAGTTAAAGAATTTCGCTGAAGCAATGGCATGGTGTGAGGAGGGTCTGAGGATAGATTCGAAGGAAAAGAAACTTGTGGAAACGAGAGCCAAAGCTGACAGATTAAAGGTAAAAACCAAAACAAAACCTGCCCATGGCAATATAAGATTTACCATGCCAGATCAGACCATTAGTCCATTACCCCACCTCATGTTTGGGAAGTACTTTGGGATCCTCAGATGGAAGGCACTTTATAAATGCTAATTGTCATTTTTTTCCAGAGGGTGATACAGTTTCTGTCCAGCAGGATCTAAAGATCATAGAAGATGGATTGGATAGCCTAATGGGTCTCTTCCAATCTTTAACTTTTGAGTATAGGTCTTGTCCAAATTCAGTGCATCCAATTTTACAGCTAGTGGAGCCAGCATCACTGTAACTAACAAGGGACATGGTGCCATATTGGAGACCGAACTGCTTATTATGGCTTTGGTTCTGTAGATAAAGAAAGAGACCTCTTAAATCATGATTGACAGAAATTAGCCAGGTATTCCCTACTATTGTCACAGAATGAGAATGCTTCCTCCCATACCTGAAAGGTGTAGTCCGCTGGTTAGAGCAAGGGACTTAGGTCCCCAGAGTCCAGGGTTCATTTCTGTCTCTCACTGACCATTGGGTGATCTTGGGCATGGAATTAGCATAATTTTACCTTCTTTAACCTTCTGTTAAATGGGGATAACAATATTTGCCTCCCTCACAAGGGATGTTGGAGGTTTAATTAATGGTTGTAGAGAGTTTTTGAGCGTGGAGGAAAGGTGCTATATAAGGACAAAGTGTGAGTAAAATACTAAAAAAAAAAAAAATCACCTAGCATTTCCATGAAGTGGAATTGAATGGTGATTCCTAGCCATGTCACTCTAAAGAGATGCAGTGAGAGGAATCATAATTTTTCTGGTGACCCAAATTGGTTTCACAGCTTTTCAGTAAAATAGAATAATGAGGGATGTTGACTTATTTCACATGATTGTGATGCAAACTTGTATTACGTGCAGCGAGCTGAACAGCGGGATGTAAGGAAAGCAAAACTGAAGGAGAAGAAGGAACAGTCTCAAAAGGAAGTCTTACTCACTGCTATAAAGGTATGTGCCTAAGATGTGTTTAGGCTTGTCTTTTAAAAGTTGTCTTTTTGAAAAGTTGCTCTTCATATGTAGATATTCAAGTGACTAAACTTTGATTTTTAGGTCATGTTCTCAAATTGATTCTTTCAATGTAGGAAAGGAATATCAAGCTGTTTCTAGAGGCCTGTAAGGAGGAAGATGAAATATCAGATGGTCTGGCTGAGATGTCTTTAAATGGACTGAGTTCTGACAGTGCTACGGGCACAAAGGTCTACTTAGATGGTAATGGCAATCTAAACTGGCCTGTGCTCTTCCTGTATCCTGAATATGGGCAAACGGATTTCATCTCAGCTTTTCACGAGGACTGCAGGTGATTTCTGCTTCATGTGAAATAATGATTATATCAGATATTCTGTTTCTTTGCCGAAATAACACCAGACTTCCAAAGTAGTTCAGGGCCAAAATCTAGATTTTATGAGTTCATAGTGGGGAGGAGTGTGGAAATCTAATGATAGTGATGTAAAGGTGACAGGTTATCTCAAGCATGTCTTACTGAAATCTGTATACCATATATGTTACAAGAACTCTATTTAGGAATTAATCAGGACAGTGTTTTGAAGCCACCAGATGCCTTAGGTGCCAGGAGTCCAGTTGTGCAGGTCTCAAAGGAAGAGAGAAGTTAAAGCTGATAAATATAAAACACCTCCAAAAATGACCTAAAATAGCTCTTAGAGACCTGATATTGTCCTGTTAACTCAAGGCTTGAAGTGAGTGCTGCATCACATTAGAAAGGGGGAAACTCCCCTTCTCTTGATATGAGCTTTAGTTTCTAGCCCTGCAGGGTTACAAGTTAATGAACTTGAAATTCATAACACTTTATGGTGGCATGTGTATTAACCAAACGTAATATTAATAGATTATTTTTTGTTTTAAATCTCATTGCAGATGGTTAGGTAAGGGGTTTTAATGTTGTCTTAATGTTGGAAAGCAAGAGCATTGTACTGTGTTCAAGATCCGTGAAAGTGAATCTGACAAACCAGAGCAGTTTCACTATGTAAAATGACTGAAGTGCAAAAAGTAAACAGGCGGCATAAACAGTGCCATGTAAATTAGATTTTGAAAGTTTTTCATTCTGATCTAAGGCACTGTTAGTAACACAGAGAGGGGAAATCAATTTTAAATAAATATACATTTATCTTGGCAGTATGCCTGAAAACGTTGAAATCAAAGATTAATGGTAACCTTGGTAGCATTAGTGGTAACATTTTTTGTGTGAAGGTTGGTAACAACTGTGAAGGTTGTTAATGAAAGTATGTGTTTAAAGCAAAATATAAACTTCAATATGTGAAGAGTATGTTTCTGAAACTTACATTGGCCTGAACATAATCAGATAATTAGTCTTGAAGCTATTGTTTAACCTGCTTATTACTGTAATCTTTGCCATCATTCGTATTTAAATGTATGAATTAGAGAAGTTGAACTAGTAGATTTATTAGCATGGATTTATAGTAGCTACTGAATGCTGTATAATGCTGTGACTAGGGTCATAACAAGATCCACCTTGACTTTTAGATTTATTGATCATATACTGGTGATGTTTGCTGAGTTACCTCCTTGGGATTCGGAAAGAAAATATCATCCCAGCAACCTAGAGGTAGGAAATTTAACCCTTCTTCTGTTTTATATTTTAGATGTACATTGGTTTTTTTTAATTAGTTTCTCATAAGCAGCTTACTAAGTATATAAAATATATATGTAACATTTTTGTTTAGCATGCCTTCCTGTGAAATAAAGGTGCGGGCTGCAAATTCATTTGTACATTTCAAGGCTAGGAGGCTTCCTAAATTTATTGCAGCTGTTAGAAATACACAACACTGTTTAAAGTAAGAATGTGAAAATTCTCTCTCTCTGGATTTATATTTTTTATTATGAGGTATCTTATTGCCTGGATTCCCATGTATGTAATAAGAAGTAGACCAATAGGTTGTTAACCTAATAACTTTTTAATCCATAATTTAGTGAAAAGTGTTCAAAATAATGTGTACACTAACACATGATAGAAACGCATAGGGGTAATTGTTAGAATTAAGTAGCCTAGCTCTGAGTTGAATGCTATTACCTATGGAGACTTGATGAGATTAATCCTTTAGAATTTAATTAGGCTCTGACTACATTTACAGTAGTTTTCAGTATATTCCAACATGAATTACTCGCATACAAGTATGTGGGATAGTTATTTCCCGCTACAGTTTCATATCCCCAGGCAGCATTGATGGCCCTTGGTGCACTGAGCAGTCCTTTCTGAAAGCATGATAATTCCTCAGGCACTACTTTATCAGGATGGACATTTTGTTGATAAGTGCCAACAGGCATGTGCAATCTAAGGGGCTTAAATATGTCGGGATAAGTTTTTTGTTTTAGACCTAGCTGCTGTAATAATGATTCTTAAACAAAACAGGCTAAATTTATCCCTTGGGTAACTATAATGAAGTGACACTAGGGATGAAATTTTAAAAAGTGGTCCCAAGGCTTTGATTCCCATAACCCCATCACTTCATTGACAGGCAGAGCACTTCACCTTCTTAATGCAACTGTTCTTTGGCTGGAGACAGTCTTATGCAAGAGCAGTCATAACAGATCAAATATATATTGGTTTATATAGGGAAAGCCGTGTAGATAGTAAATAAATAAAATGCCTGCAATCTATACAAAACAAGCTGTTGAAAGGTTTCTACGTCTCTGGATTTTTTCCCCCACCCCCTGCTAGTCCCTTTTAGGTAAATGAAGCTCTAAGAGCCCTTAGTGGTACATCCGTTTTAGAGACTAGAGGACACACATGCAGATGCTCTGTTGTATGACCATGTGTGTGATCATGACAAATCTTTCAGCAGGCTTTTAGCTAGTGTCCCTGGTACCTCTGGCTTGCCCACAGGTGTATCTTAAATATTTACCTTATGCCACATTTTATCCAGCTGTATTTTGAAGATGAAGCAAGAGAAGAAATGTACCAGCTGAACACAGAAAACACACTGCTACAAGTGCTGCAGCACCAAAGGTGAGCAAGTGGCCTGGACCTGCATTTTGTTCGTTCATCTGTTGTGTGAGGAGAAGTAGAGTCACGCTCTCCATGTGAAATTCAGGTGCCTCCTCTACAGGGTTAAATGGCTTTTTAAAAAACAAATCACACTTCCCAGTCAGACTTTTCGTATCCATAAGCAGGGGAGGAATAAACCACAAGAGAGGGAGAGCGCACTAGTTTTCGGGTCTGCATCCATAATGTGTGTGTGTTTGGAAGAGCAGAAACAGCAGAAAGCTGCCTCTGTGCCACTTTACTTAACACCTCAGTGGGTTATACGGAAATTGCACTGTCATTGGGGTCTGCTGTTTTTGCTCACACACACACAGTTATTAATGCTGTTTCCTAACAGTGAAATAATCAAGTGCATGGAATTCAGTGGAATGAGTGTATTGAAGGGATCAAGTGTCTGGTACTGTTTAAAAATGGTTGTATCTACATGAGCAGCCCACAGTGTGTATGTGAGATCCAGAAAAACTCATGCTGATAAAGAAACTGACTTCAGCTCCTCAGAAGCTGACAGGCTGACCCTAATCTGCAGTGTAAAACAACAAAAAATAGCATGTGCCTTTAGATTAAAAAAGAATCTATCCTCTGTGTGGGGGGGGAAGGAATACTGTGCTGAGTCAGCATACCACTTCTTTTCCTGCTAGAGATCTTGCTGCAAAGTCACCAATAAAAACTTGGACCCGGAATCTTGCTGTTCAGGACTGCATCTTAACTATCATTCCATAAAACTCAGCAGCATGCATAATCCTTGCCACTAACCTGGCCTCTTGCAGCTTTACACTGGCAGGATGAATGTGATGTTCAGGGTGACAATACTATCTTAATTTTAATTAGAAAAGTTGTGGGGAGAGGAATTGATTCAGGAACCACTCTCCCCAGACGTGCACAGACCTCAATATAACAGGCGCTGCGAATTCAGCCAAAAAATTCTTGTCATCAGCCCCCATGAAGCCAGTGTTTTTAATTGTTGAAGAGGGGCCCAAGCTTTCACTCTGTATAACGCTGGGGTAGAAAGGAGGAGGATGAATGACTTTTTTGTGTTCATTGCAGGTACTTCGTAAAGGCTGGGACACCTACATTTTTGGTTTTAGTAAAGCTTTCTCCTTTCTCTAAGAATTACTTCTTTGGCAAGAAGGTGCATCGACTAAAATGAGCAAGTGCAAGCACAAAAAGGGACGAGAGAAACCCTTGCTGTGGGCTGTATTGTTCATATCCACAGGTGGGAACACTCAGTCTTTCCACCTGTATATTTTAATAATTTTTTCTACTTCAACCAAATAAATGTAACCACTATTGGACCTTTGTCTTACAGTTCTTGCACATGTAGAACTCCCCTTGGAACAAAGTCACCGAGTTCTGAGTGGATACAGACTGAAGCTTGGTTCCCTCCGTCCCCCGGAAATATATAAATGGATGGTAGTCTTCTTTAATCTATTGAAATGGACTGCTGTTCCCTTAAGCCTTATGCAGAGCTGCCATTCATACACTGCACATGTGCCAAACCTTAATTATAGATGAAGTGACCTCAATTTTCAATGTACTTGCATTGTGGAGGAGTGAAGAATTCCACTGCTGACCTCCAGCACTGGAATGGTTGTAGTTAACTGGTTTTGAAGTCAGTGGAACTGGGATATCCTCTAGTAGCACTGGATGACTCTGCATTAATCCACTGGCCCGGAGCAGTCAAATCAATTCAGCAGCAGTTCACTCACTAATGCACTGTGCTATTGAACGAAGGAATGCCAAGCTCTTTATTAAGAGCTGTACATTTACTGATCTTTCACTACCCTTTCTTTTTGTCTGATGTAGATTGCAAATAAATGTTTATGGTAAGTAGACAGGTTGGTGCCTAATGAATTAGGCTGGCTCAGTTTCCTTACTGTATTCCTGAATGGGAAATTGTGCTGATATCCTCAAGGAAATACCATACAGTAGTTTCAAAGTGAGAGAACAACCTCGTGTATCTCAGTAACCAGTAGCCACCTAGGGCTAGCACCGAGTGAATTCTGATTCTACAACAGCAGGCTGCTCTAGCTTCTAAGTTTTTTTTTTAATTTTTAAAAATATTGGTTCTAACCTAGATCTCCCTGGTCTCCCCACTTCCAGAGCTACAGTGATCAATAACAGGTGGAAAGATACACTGCATGTGTAGTCCAACTAATGCATCAGCCGTTAAAAACAATCCAGCTTCTAACAGAAGCTGATATAACTTTTACCCGAAAGAACGTAACCCACCTTAAGAGGACTCTCAAGGGGTTGGAGCATCTCACATCAAGACTGGATTTAATCTAGCAGCTCTAAGCAACTGTATCAGAACACTACTTTACATCTACGTAGCACCTCACTGTGCATAAATAGTACACCCATTTTACAGATGAGAACTAGGAGGTGAGTCTAGGGGAAGAGAAAACAGATCACCGCCTCCCTGCTCTACCCTCACAACCATGCTATCTTTCAGTAACTCCAGTAATTAACAGCGATAGAGGGGCTTTGGAGTTAGGCTGGTCAGCTGTCACCACTGTTGAGTGGAATGACTATTGCTCAAGGCTACAACTATTAGTATTTTAACTTTGTTTACGCAATCAAAGCATTGTCAATAAACACAGAACAGATCCACTCCATGGTACGGCACATAAGCCAAGGTGACTAGTTCATAAGTCAACAGAGGTGAATTTTGCTTCCTATCGAGTGTGTTGGGCCATTTTGTAGTCATATGCCCATTTATTTAGATACAGTGTAAAGTTAGGGTTTAATCCAAAGTTAGTTATTTGGTCAAGAGAACCTGTTTGCCCATTCAGAAAAAAAATAACTGGGCTTTTCTGTACTTCAGTGCACACACTGGAGACAGCCTATCTGGATAGCTTGATCAAATAAGCGTGCCACGTACCAAAGATACCTTTTAAAGTAATCACAGGTGCTGCCTGCATAAGCCAGGCAACTGCTCGTACAGAAAAGAGCAGTCTGTCATCAAAACACAAGATCACAGGAAGCTTGGAAGCTTCCTGACTCTTCCCTTTAAAAAAGTCTTTGACCTGCTGCCTCTTTAACCTTCCCTGGTTCTGGTTGTAGCTGAGCTACCGCCCCTTTCAGTGGCAGTGTAAGATGGTCTGGAGAGTCTGCTTTGACTAACTCCACGTAAGGTAGACAAAGCCACCTGTGAGGTACTGCAGAGAGCAGCAACAATGCAGAAGGATCAAATGATGAGGAACAGCCTAAAAACTAGACATGTATAGCCTGTTTAAAGAGATGCCTGAGGGCTGTTGTGAGCACCACGTCATGGGCAGCCACTGTCATTACCCCAAAGTAATGATCCACTTCATAGCGGCCAGTGTGATGGGCCATTACTGTTTTGGGGAGGAATAGTTAGACATAATGTGATCAGCTAGAGGCTAGATTTCCTAACAGTAAGGGTCAATAACACTATAGGTCCCTGGCCCAAAGGAAGTAAAGAATCCCTTTACCTGCAGATACTGAAGCTCATACTATCCAAAGTGTCAGTCATGTTCTGTAGTGAGGCACAGACTGGAAAAGCTAATGCATCTTTTTCCAAATCTTAAGTTCTGGCCATGCAAACGAACTGTTGAGGTTAAAATTGCCTTTTTCATTTATAATATACAAAGGTGAGCAGCCATGTAGGACAGACTCGAACCGTTGCACAATGCAGCACAGGTTGCAGAGGGAGGAGATGCTAGGTTAGGGTATCACCGGGCTACAGTTTCTTGTATTTTGGGTCCAATTCACTCAGCTTAGCATAGGTTTTGTTTGAAAACAGGCCAATATCCTCTCCTAGCCCATAGCACTGCTCAAGCAGGTGTGCGTCTGCTATAACCTCTGAAGTCATCTGTCCAAGCCTGTAGGCGTTCTGTGCCGCCAAGTGGCAGAATGGAAGATTGTGATCTGCAAGAGAAAGAGACAAGCCATGAACATTTAATGCAAGGCAGTGTAGATGCAGCCTCTCCTTAAATCCTTCCTTCCAACATTCACAAGATTCTGTAAAAGCTCACAAGCCTAATGGGCTTCTCTTCCAGCCAGATGTGTGAGCGTCTACCCAGGATTTGCTAGAAATAATGAACTAACCCTAATGTAACAGAACTTAGCAACAGTCTGCCGATGAGGTGACTGTTAGATGTAAGTAAACCTCATTTAATATCTTAAACAGGAAACTGGCTCCATCGTCATTAAGGAGTTCGCTGGGTTGAGGTGTAGCAAATACAGTCAGATTAAAGAACGCACAAGCAGAGCTGATATGGAAAGAGTAGGGGAATAGCCAAGACCTGACTATTTTGAAAGAAGCCGAAGATATGTCCAGGGAGCTTGCTGCCTCTTACAAAGCCGGCCAGGATAGGGACAGAAGAAAGCAGTTACTCTAATATGAAGCTGAAAGGTACTAGCTTGAGAGTACTAGAGAATAAAGTATTTCTATTTACCCAAAAAAGAAGTGCAGCTTCGACATCTCCATGTTGCTGGGGGGAGACCAGCTCTAGAAATCAGAAGGTCATTCAGTCTCCCCACCCACTCGGTGTCTGGCCAGTAGTTGTACCTACATTCTGGACTGGACTGAGACCACTAACTCATGTCACAGAGGCACCCAGACAGCTGTCAGTTGGTAAGGACGTTCAGACGCTACAAATTCAGGCTGGATTCAAACTGTGCCCTGCAGATACAAAGCTTCACAGCCTGCTATAAGTCTCCGTACAGAAACCCCAACTTTCTAGGACTTCTATCTTCTTCAGAATCTAAACTTTCATTATTAAAAATAAAAATAGAGTTTTTCTATCAGAGTCTTGCCAAGGTAAGATTCCAGTTTCCAACATTGTTAGTGACTGATAAAGCTCATCGCAGAATCAAACTGATTAAAAACAATGATCAGAATGGTGGGGTTTTAGGAGTAGGGTTAGAGACCATGACCTGCAAGGAGTAGACACACAGCCCTTATACCATGAGAAAGCTTGCAGTCCCAGGCTTCCGGTGATGTGCGTTCTCTCAGCTCACTGATTTGAGAGGAGTAGCTCCTTAAGGAAGGGATGCTCAAAAGCACTCAGGTGCTTTACGTCCACTGAAGTCAACGCAAGTTGCACAGTTGACTTCAGTGAGAGCAGGACTCCCCCTCTGCCCTTTACTCCATGCTCTGCACTGAGTGTCCAATCCTGGTTGCAACCATCCAAGGGCTATCAACATCCAACATGGCAAATGCAATTTCCAGCATACAAATTTGTGCACATTGAGAGTTAAGGTAGAAGCCTGGTAGCATGGCAGTGTGGTGTAATGGACATGCCCCTGGACTGGGAGTCAAGAGAAGGCAATTCTCTTCCTAGCGCTTTCACTGACCTGTGTGACTGTAAGCAAGTCACTTCACTTCTCTATGCCTCCACTCCCTCCCACACTTTGTCTTGTCTATTTAGACTGTAAGCTCTTCAGTTCCGGGGCCATCTCGTAGATACTTATATGATATGTAGCACAATGGGACTCCAATTTCAGTGAAGGCTTCTAGACATATAACATATAAGAACAAATATTTAAAATGCAGCATACCAGGTATAAAAGTGACCCCAATCCACATCCCCCAGAAGGCTGAAAGGAAAATTCAAGTACAGCTCTCTCACTAAGGTTGAGGGCTCAGCATCTGTTGGTGTGGTACTTAAAGAGGCAAAGAGGTTCACTCTCAGCCAGCCAGCGTTCTTATCCCAAGGTCACCGGGTTTGTTACCAAGCTGCTGTTGCTGTCTTCAGCCTGTTCCCAAAGAGGAGACAAAACCAAGGAATGTGGTTTCATTCATACAATCTTTTTATTAAATGAGGAAAATCTCATCACAGCTACAATATATGATTGCTGGAAAAGGACTAACAATTTTCTCTACACCCTGAGTGACATTTTCGGTTTGGTTTTTGTTTTGATTTTACTCCTCACAAACATAGGGAGGGTAATAAATCCCTGCTGGAATTACTGAAGGCATTAAGTAAAGCAGATCAGTTAACGATGGGCCCAAGACACACAGGTTAGAGCTGGAGCTGAATGCTAACAGAAGCTGAGCACATTCATGGGCTCACTTTCATTCACCACCTTGTTAATCTTGGTTCAAATTAGTTTGAGAGAGAGAGTTCCTTAGTACTGCTCACTGGGCTAGCACCAGCCCAACATGCTGACAGATGGGCAATCAGTGTTCAGGTCTGGAGGAGGTGACTAATGGGCAGGGGCTGGGAGAGCTAGAGAAATTATGTGTGTGACCTTTAGGCAGAGGGTGCATGTCCTGGCCAGAGAGCAGTTATTTTGTGCCATGCACTTGAAAGACTGCTGTGCCACCACATCTCTAGTGGCTCCTTCACTCTCTCAGCTTTCATTTAAAAACTAAAATCCCTAGCCCCGTGGTTGCAAAAATCATCCAGTTATGAACCAGTCAAGAAGTGTCCTGTTGACTGTGAACATAGAAACAAGAGCCCTAAACAAGATATGGGCTGTCCCCATTTGTCTCAATGCGGTGTTAACCCTGAAGTCTAATGACAATAACTTCTACAACATGGATCATTTTAGAAGAAACATTCAGCTACTCTGATTTTGGGGCTGAGCTTTAGCAGCGTACCACCACTACACCAAGCCCAGATTGATACCTGGCAGGAAGGATGGGTTACAGAGTAAATACAATAAAAAATAGCAAAAAACAGCCACAGCCACCCCAATGTTACATGGATAATGGCTATTCCTTGAAGTTCTACTAGAATGAAGTCGCTTTTTCGTGGCAAAAGCAGCATCTGATTAAAAATAAAGCCACAGCAAATAAACAGCTTCTGTAGGCTAAAGGTGCACAGAAGAGTCTGGGTTTTTGTTTACTCTGCCAAGACCTGAGCTCAGGCAGGCCCTCAGGTCTGGTTCTCCTCGTAACAGTTGGCACTATCCCTAGTCCCTACAGAAGAGAAGAAAACCGTGGTCTTTACTCGGCTGTATGCGTCAATGTTGTGCCCAAGTGTAGCCCAGGGAACAGCGAATCCCAAGGGTCTGGGATCAGGACCCAAGGAAGGGACTGATTTTAAAACCAACTGGGCCTCACCCAAGGATGTCTGCAAGGTGCAGCGATTCCCAGGGTTCACCAATTTTTCTACAGGTGATTTGTTACAGCATTCTCCAGCCTGGCTGCACCCATAGGCCTGAAAAAGGGGGTCCAGTTCGCCTGGTCCACAGAGTCTCAGTCAGCCTTTGACTGACTGAAGAGGGCATTCACCCCAGCACCTATCCTGATTCACTCAGACCACCCAACCATTTACAATCAAGGCCAATGCCTTGAACTTTACCATAGGTGCATTATTAGCTCAACACGAGGGGCCACCTGCAACCAACTCTACCCACATGCTTCCTACTCTTGGAAGTTAACCTCAGTGGAGAAAAAGTATGACAAGGAGCTACTGGCTATTAAGGTTTGGGCTTCTCCTTGACAGAGCCTGATTCCTGACAGATTATAAGAACCTGGAATACTTAACGGACTGTTATATGCCTTAACCAGCGTCAGATCCACTGGTTCCTCTTCTTCGTTCGTTTCAATTTTGTTGTAAGGGATGAGAAACAGGAAGGTGGCTGTCCTTTCCCACAAAGACAAATACATTAAACCTGTCAAAGAGCCCTCTGCTACCATGCTCAAGGCATCCAACTTTGTCAACAGGATGATCGTCAGCAGTCTGACATTCTCCATCTGCTCCCCGATGACCCGTTCATAACCCAGATCTGCCAGACCCTGAATGATATGGGTATCCAACCTGACTCTGAGTTCTGACTACAGTATGGCCTCCTCTATTCCAAGGGTTGTCTTTATGTTCCAGAGGGACAACCTAGGCTCCAGGTATTGAAACTATCCACAATTTGACACTTGTGGGTCATTTTGGCCAATTCAAGACATGGAATCTGTTCTCCAGAAGCTTCTGGTGATCAGGCCTTTGATCTTACATCATGGATTACATAAGGTCCTGTAATTATCAAGATCCCACGATCAAAGCCCCTAGGTCTTGTCTAGCCTCTGACAATGCCTTTACAGCCTTGGTATACTATATCAGTGGACTTCATTGTAGAACTGCTATGCTCCCAGGGACACTCGCTAATCCTGGTTGTTGTCAACCGCCTAACTAAGATGGTGCACTTCATTCCATGCTGTTCTATTCCTCCCACACATGACACCGCTCAGCTCTTCCTGGAAAATGCCTTCTGCTCCCATGGGGTACCAATGGGCATTGTACTGGATGGGGGTTCCCAGTTCATCTCCTGATTCTGGAGGGAATTCTCAGACTCCTTGGCATTGAGTCCCTCTGCTCGTCTGCCTATCACCTGCAGGCTAATGAGCAAACAGAGAGTCAATCAAATTGCAGAGCAGTATCTTTGCTGCTTTTTGAGTAGGGTGATCATACTGTTGGGGTATGTAAGGGTCAGAGGTGAAAGTAAACCGGTACAGTCCAGTACGGCATACCGGCAAGAGGCGGTATGCCGTGCCGGACTGGACCGGCTTCCCCAGGCCGGCGATTTAAAGGGCCCGGGGCTCCCTGCAGCAGCCTTAAAAACTTCTAAGGAAGGAGATTCTACCACCTCCCTGGGTAACGCATTCCAGTGTTTCACCACCCTCCTAGTGAAAAAGTTTTTCCTAATATCCAACCTAAACCTCCCCCATTGCAACTTGAGACCTTTACTCCTTGTCCTGTCATCTTCTACCACTGAGAATAGTCTAGAACCATCCTCTTTGGAACCACCTCTCAGGTAGTTGAAAGCAGCTATCAAATCCCCCCTCATTCTTCTCTTCTGCAGACTAAACAATCCCAGTTCCCTCAGCCTCTCCTCATAAGTCATGTGTTCCAGACCCCTAATCATTTTTGTTGCCCTTCGCTGGACTCTCTCCAATTTATCCACATCCTTCTTGTAGTGTGGGGCCCAAAACTGGACACAGTACTCCAGATGAGGCCTCACCAATGTCGAAGAGAGGGGAACGATCACGTCCCTCGATCTGCTGGCTATGCCCGTACTTATACATCCCAAAATGCCATTGGCCTTCTTGGCAACAAGGGCACACATATCCAGCTTCTCGTCCACTGTCACCCCTAGGTCCTTTTCCGCAGAACTGCTGCCTAGCCATTCGGTCCCTACTCTGTAGCGGTGCATTGGATTCTTCCGTCCTAAGTGCAGGACCCTGCACTTATCCTTGTTGAACCTCATCAGATTTCTTTTGGCCCAATCCTCCAATTTGTCTAGGTCCCTCTGTATCCTATCCCTACCTGCCACCGTATCTACCACTCCTCCTAGTTTAGTATCATCCGCAAATTTGCTGAGAGTGCAATCCACACCATCCTCCAGATCATTTATGAAGGTATTGAACAAAACCGGCCCCAGGACCGACCCTTGGGGCACTCCTCTTGATACCAGCTGCCAACTAGACATGGAGCCATTGATCACTACCCGTTGAGCCCGACAATCTAGCCAACTTTCTACCCACCTTATAGCGCATTCAGCCAGCCCATACTTCTTTAATTTGCTGACAAGAATACTGTGGGAGACTGTGTCGAAAGCTTTGCTAAAGTCAAGAAACAATACATTCACTGCTTTCCCTTCATCCACAGAACCAGTAATCTCATCATAGAAGGTGATTAGATTAGTCAGGCATGACCTTCCCTTGGTGAATCCATGCTGACTGTTCCTGATCACTTTCCTCTCGTGTAAGTGCTTCAGGATAGATTCCCTGAGGACCTGCTCCATGATTTTTCCAGGGACTGAGGTGAGGCTGACTGGCCTGTAGTTCCCAGGATCCTCCTTGATAAAGTTGCCACCCTTTCCCTCCCCTTCTGCTTGTTAAGGATAGATAAGCGTTGCAGCTGCATGAGGAATGTGGTTGTCTGAGGGATGCCCTTTAAGTGAAGAAGTGCTATCTCCCCCCTCCCTTCCTTTCCCAGCTACATAAACGAGCTCGGGGTCATGGCCCCCTTCCTCCCTCCCCTGTGAACTGCTGATTAAGGGAACTTGTGGCTACAATTACTGCAAAGAAATGTATCTTCAAGGTAAAAATGTCTGTATAGTATGCTTAATGCTGTAAACAGGGGCGGGTATAATTATATTCAGTTTATGGCTATTAATATTCATTATGTGGGTTTTGGGGGCATTGTAGTAAATGTACAGTCCATTTCTTAAGCCCTGTTCCGGCCGTCCTGACTTTTTTGGCAAAAGTGGGCATTTGTCCCGTTGGTGCTTGCCCACTGTTGCCAAAAAAGTAAGGTGCGCACCCCTAGCAGGGCAGAAAGGAACGTGCGGACGTTTAGGGGGTGAGTGGCAATGGCAGCCCTGCGGGGGAAACAGGGTTCCGGCAAGTAACAATGCCAGCCACGTGGAGGGCCAGCCAGGGCTTGGGCGAGGAGCGACGCCACGTGGGAGCAAGCTGGGCTCAGACAACAGCCTGCACATGAGGGAGGCAGAGCTCAGGCCAGCGACTCAGGTCAGCCCTGTGCATAGGAGGGGCAGGGCACGGGCCAGCCCCATGTGCAGGGTGCCTAATTGGCTACACCACCTGATTGGTTGGAAGAGTCAGCAGACCAGCTCTTAAGCCCAACAGCAGTTCAGCGGGTGCTCAAGGAGTTTGCCCACGGTGGTGATAGCTCCTGCTTGTTCCTCATCCTGCATCTGCCTTGGACAAGACAGTCACTGCTGATTCGCTGCGTGACCCTCTGTTTCTCCACCTGGATAGTGCAGCCCACAGATTAGTGATGTGCTGTTTCCTTCACCAACTTTGGACCGGTGCCTGGAGCTCCTCCGATGAAACACCTAGACCAGAATATCATAAGTGCACATACAAGTGACGGCTGAGGACAGCTGGCCCTGTGCTTTGGGCACTAGCCGAGGATGCAGGAGTCCTAGGCTCAGTTCCCTGTTCTGCCACAACCATCCTGTGTGACCTTGGGCAAGTCACTTAGTCTGTAAAATGGGGATGACAGCATCTTCCTACCCCCCCCTCCCCCGCCAAAGGTGCAGTGAGGGTAACTGCATTACAGATTGATAGGTACTAGGGGCCATATGAGTACCTACAGCAGACAGTAGAAAGGAGGGGTGCATTGCAGGTGTGGAACACAGTGGGTGAAAAAGCATGTGGGTGTAGTGCATGGGGCGGGCAAAGTAAATGGGGCAAAGGTGACCCCACCTCCAAATCAGTTGCATCTCCTCCCAGACCTTCTGAACAAACAGCCCCCACCCTCTGGGTAGGGTCTATGGGGCTGGTCTGAGGGCGGGCTGTGCCAGGAGGGTTGGTCTGCAGCAGCTGCTGTGGCTTTGCGGAGAACTCCTTGGGACGCCCACCCACACTGCCAGATAAGGGGGGATTGCTGGGGGCTGGTGCAGTGCAGGAAGGGCAGGGTAGAGCATGTGCCCGTGGGCTCTCAGGGAGGGAGCGTGGGCGGTGCTGCCCCAGCCGGCGACTACCAGACCCAAGAGTGGTTCTCCTGCTTTGGTGGGGGAGGCCTCCTCCTGCAGGGCTGTCTGAGTACTTTCCCCTCGTGGCTGGCTGGGAGGCAAAGAAAAGACCCCTCCCCACTCCCTCTCGCAGCCTCCTACGGTCCCTGTAGGCCACGGCGCAGCCCCTGCAGCCAGAGCTCCCCCCCAACAAGCCAAAAAACGCCTCCCTCCAACCCAAGCAGAGAGAGAGAGAAGGAAAAGCCGATTCATAGTCTGTTCACTTGCCCACCGCCTAAGTCATGAGCATTTGTCCTCAGCACATTGCAATATGTTATGCTGCTACAACCCTGCTTCCTTCTGTCCCCTCAAGGCTCCCTGCCTGTGCCGGACTGAATGGGACCCCACTGAGAAGGCCTCCACCAGTGCTTTAGTGTTTGCACAGCCAGAGAGGACCTTCCCCTCTTGGCAGTTGGCGATTGCTACCAACTTACACAGGGCTATGGTGAATTCCTTGGTCAAGCTGAGATCGCTCAAGAAGTCCATGGTGTCTTTAATGAGCTCGCATTTCTTGAGCTTTCCCTAGAGGTAATTGTGGCAGAGTGTCTCCAAGTAGTGACAATTGTGGTGGTCCTGACTTTAGGCGAAAATGAGGATGTCATCTAGGTACATGATGCCAAATTAGCCCAGGAGCTGAAGGTCAGATCCTGGTTCATAAAGTGAGGCAAGGTAGGGACAGGGTGGGAACAAGCAGGAGCTATCACAACCATGGGCAAATGGCTTTGAGCAGCCATTGAACTGCTGCTGGGCTTAAGAGCTGCTCTGCTGTTGGTTGGAAGAATCAGGGGGCGTAGCCAATTAGGCAGCCTACTGCAGGCCAGCTGTGCTCATTCGGTTGCCCAGAGACTGGCTCTACTGCAGGCCCTGCTTCCTGACAATCACTCTACTGGAGTCAGGAAAATATTATTATCCCCATTTGACAGACGGGAAATTTAAAGCAGAGAGAGAGGTTAAGTGACTTGGCTGAGGTCACACAGGAAGTCAGTGACAGAACTGGGAGTAGAAGCCAAGTCTCCTGATTCCCAGTTTTGTGCTTTGACCATTGAATAATCTTCTCCCACTCCATGGGCCTTATGTCCAGCAAAGCGTCCCTATAGAATACACAGAAGCAGTGGTTGCTGCTTTGTGTTTTAGCCAAGATGTCGGCGTGATCTTTTGTGGTGCAGCTGCCACCTACAGACCAAAAGTGAGCATCACATCAAATGTCATCTAAGCTTCATAAATGAAAAAACTGGGACGGTCTCTGATATTTACCCTAAAGCTGGCCTTTTATCCGTGCAAAGCATTGGCCTTCCACAGCAAATTATCTGCCTCAATCAAGGAAATTGATGAACCGACCATTTTTTACTCCCCAACACACCTTAAGATGAAAGACACCAGGTTTCCATGCTAGACGGGATAACAAATTCTCCTTTGCTCAAACGTTTCCGGGGCTGGGCTTTTGAAGAAGTCGCTAATGGTCCCTTTAGTGAGTTAGCTCAAGAGTGTGGCGTTTGGGTGTGCATGGAGCCAAGCTCACTTCCACAAGCTGATTCATTCACACCGAGAACATTGGGAGGACCAGACACCACTAATGTGAGTCGTTGTGTTACCTAGAGAGGGGCCAGAACCAAACATGCCCAGCCCTGGCATATATGTTCAGATTCAAATCTAAACTTGTCGGCTGGTTCTGCAACACGCGGAACCAAAACTTCAGATCTGAACAATCCCAAATGTGGGGGGAAATTCTCATCCAGGTTTGGATCCAAACTCTGTCCAGGGGACCCATCTCTGGAACCCTCTAGGCTTTGGCCAGCCAAAATCAACATTCAGCCTGCAGAAGGAATTCTGAGAATCCTAGGGGAGATGTTAAACTAAAGCATGAAGGAAGAGCCAGCACATCTCGCCCAAGGAGCAGTGAGGAGCCTCAGCCAGCAGGTGGGAGTAGAAGGGAAGGTTTGAAGAAAGCGCTATCTGCTATTACAGCGGGCTTGGAAATTAATTAAAATAAACCTTCTGAGGAGCCACATGGCCATTGCTACAGCCCATCAATGCTGCCTCCTGCTTTATTTTCATTCACCTGAAAGGGTTTGGCTGTGTGAGACACCATCTTTCCTTACCACATCTCGACACACTCAGGGCATAAATTACAGGAGTGGCCTCAGTGCAGACAGCCTTGAGAAAGATGTGCTGTCATGTAATTACGTCTTGTTCCCGCTGAAAACAAAAATATTATCCAATCCTTGAAACCATTTTATAACCACCAGGGCTTTGTGCTGGAGACGGGCAGGAATCTGCTCGCATCCCAGCTGCAACCCTGTTGCGTAAATCATCCCATCGGCTTCTCGCTCACACCTCTCCTTCACCGAAAGCCAGTGGGTTGTTTGTGCAAAGTGTTTATAGGGGACAAAGAATCCTGTCCACTCCAGGGTCAGTCTCTCACTGGGAGTTTGCTGTTGCTGTTGCTGCTTTAAAGAATTTGTAGCCCTGGACTCATTATACCAAAAATTTAAGATTGAAAAGGGGATTGGATATGGTTAAGGATAGCAAGAATAGCCAGTTATCCTAATTTATAACAAAAGTTTGGCAGCAGCATTAAACCTCATATTTCAGGGTTGAAACCAATCTCTATTAGAGATCAGGCTGAGACCTGTGTGGGAGGTGGATTGTTCCACATCTGTCTACTGCAGTGTTCTTACTCCTTGCTTGGAAGCAGCTGGTATTGGCCACTGTCAGAGACAGGAGACAGGACTAGAGGGTCCCTGGCTCTGATCCAGTCTGGACAATTCCTGTGTTACCATGGAAGCTTTCAGCATGTCTAAACCCACGCAGACTGCACAGACCTATGCCAATTAGGCCGTTTCTAATCCCCATGCCTTTGGTGACTTGGGTACATCCATTGATTGTTAATTTTAAAGAGTGTGGGGTTTTTTTATTACACGTTTCAGTGAATTCTTACAAATGGTTTGTCCCTCGCTGTCCAGCTTGCTGAGTGCCATGGCAAGGAGCTACAGAAACAAAGGGATGATCTGTTGATGATTATCTGCAGAGATATTTGTGGGACTGCTGAAGAACAAAGAACAAGCCAGTTTAGATGCAGCAGCATCTCAATGGAGGGAAGGATTTTTGTGCTTAGAAGCCTCTTTGAAATGCACAAAGGTCTCCAAAGTGGCCCTGTATTGGTTAGCGCACAGTTAAAATGGGTCTGGTCCATCGAACCAAGCCTGAGGGCATGATGAGCAGCTGTACTGCCTTCGGCAATGCTCTGAGTGAGAGCCCTGACTGTTTAGCACAAATCTTGTCTACGAGTGTTGAAATATTTCAAAAGCATGGTCTTCAGTCAGCCTGGGGGAGAGGATTTGATTCATTTGAACCCCCCCAAAAGCCTTTCATCCACATCTACCAGGCTGTCAGATTACAGACCGGGGGAGTGAGTACTCAGCAGAATGAATAAAACACACGCTCACCAGAGGAGGACTTGAAATTGCTGAAGATGTTCCTTGTCATCCGGTTGCAGGGATTCAGCAGACAAACCAGTGCCATAGATCGCTTTAGAAACACCATTCAATGTATGTAAATGACTAAGGGGCATTTTGATCCCTGGGCACACACATGTGGCATCTTTTAACTTACTAGAGTTTGGCCAGTAGTGATTCAGAACCGTTTTTTACGGCCCACCGCTTGAACTAGGCAAGTGCCAATGTCAGCATCAGCTAAGTGTGCAAATCCCTATGCACACTTGCCAGCCATGGTGGTCTATACAAACCTGTTTTAGTAGGTGTGCAATCCTCACTCGTGTGTATGCATCCATAGAGGGACACATCCATTTAGACATACCCTTCTACACTCCCCCGGTTGAAAATTCAGGTCAGCATGTCATCCCACGGAACTTTCCTGAGGTCCTGGTCACGTAATAAGCAAGGCAGATTGCTTGCTGAAATGCAGCTTGGGCTTGTAGTGAAATTTGCTACCATGTCATGACTGTTCAGTGACCTGTATGTAATAAATTAGTGGTCTCAATCCAGCTGCTAGTGGACAGATTGCTGCATTACAAACATTACCAGCAGAATTG
This sequence comes from Chelonia mydas, assembly GCF_015237465.2. Lineage (NCBI taxonomy): Eukaryota > Metazoa > Chordata > Testudines > Cheloniidae > Chelonia > Chelonia mydas. The sequence continues at coordinate 93,454,179 of NC_057854.1, forward strand.
CTGGACTTTGAGGTAATTCCAGCACTGGATGGGCCAGGATCCTGCAAACACTTACACACGAGTAATTTATGCATGTGAACGGACTGCTTGAATTCATTACAAAAAGTTACTCACATGCATAAGTGTTTGCAGAATAGGAGAAATTTCTGTCTCATTGCTAACCAGTGGTGGCCAGCATGAGGCTCAAGTGTGGAATGTCATGTCTCTTTAAAAATAGATGATGATGTACATGACGTGCTATGTGTTCCCATATGCATGAATGTGATACAGATTATTCTCCGGCTTCTAGTCTGTGTGCAAAATAGCCACTCCTCTGTTTCAGTGATCCCTTTACAAGCGAGCACATATTTTTCCAGCTAACGTGCTCCACTGGTGAAGTGAAGTGAATGGTTTGTATATGTGTGGTGAGAACATGCGGGTAAGTGGCAATGGAAATATCGCTAAGTGGGGTTATGTTGATCACTTAATTTTAAAGCGAGGTGGATGTTTAGCTGTTTCTTTAACTTTGCTTGTTTTCATAGACTCATAGACTTTAAGGTCAGAAGGGACCATTATGATCATCTAGTCTGACATCCTGCACAGCACAGGCACAGAATCTCACCCACCCACTTCTGTAACAATCCCTTGACCTATGTCTGAGCTACTGAAGTCCTCAGCTCATTGCTGTTGTGGGCCAAACGTCTGTCACCTGGAGGCTGGATCACTGCAATGCACTCTGCATGGAGGACCATAGCTTAAACCTATCCACCACATAAGCTGATGCAGAGTATGACAGCCTGCTCGTGAAGCAATACCGCCTGGTAGCAGTATATGTAACCCGTGTTCTGGGTCTGCGCTCGTAGCGTATTGGGTTCTAGGTGGAGTTTTGGCCTAAGGCCCTAAACAGCTTGCGACCTGCTCGCTTAAGAGACTGCTACTCCCCAGGCCATACCGCCACCGCTGTGATTGGCAGAGGATCTTGAATTAGCCACTCTTTGGAAGGACCTGCTGGCAGAGCATTTGTCATAGGGCCCATTTCCTTTGGGCTACGCTGCCTCCCAAGGCCTGAAATAGCCTGATTCTGCTGACTGTCTGGGCATGTTCCATAGCGCATATGCTTGGATGGGCATCACTGGAAGGTGGCCTTTCTGTCTAGTGGAAAAGCGCCATGGGGCTTTTTAAAAGGGGTACGTGTCACAAGACTGGTGCACAAATGCTGTGTAGTAGGGTGGGAGGAAGAAATGCTACCACTCTGGTGAACTTTTATTGTCTATCTCCTACAATCTTGTGTCTTAATGTATGTCAAGGATGCCTACAGCCTTGGCTGGGAGCCCTTTGGTGTGGAGTTTGAATAAGCCTGAAATCTAATTACATACTACAACTGGGCTACTGGTGAATGTTGGTCAGAGTTAAAAGTTGCAGAGTGTGTGTGTAGTGCTGGGGACGTGCTCGGGAAGGACCGCACCCTCTCTGTAGCGCCAGGGACGTGCAAAGGGCACTGCGTCTGTAGTGCCGGGACATGCGAGGGGAGGAGGGCACTGTGTTTGCAGTGCTGGGGACGTGCTTGCGGAGGAATGCACTGCATTTGCAGTGCCAGGTTAGGGTTGCCAAGCATCTGGTTTTCAACCAGAATGGCCAGTCGAAAAGGGACTCGGGCGGCTCTGGTCAGCGCTGCTGACCGGGCTGTTAAAAGTCCGAGCAGCAGCGCCGCAGGGCTAAGGCAGGCTCCCTGCCTGCCCTGGCTCCGCGCAGCTCCTGGACGTGTCCCTGTGGCCTCTAGGCAGAGGGGCAATCAGGGACGCTCCACTCACTGCCCCTGCCCCCTCCGTGCTGGCTCTGCAGCTCCCATTGGCCCTGGCCAATGGGAGCTGCGGGGATGGAGCCTGCGGACACAGGCACCACACAGAGCCCCCTGGCCCCTCCGCCTATGGGCCAGACATGGCACTCACTTCCAGGAGCAGCGCGGAGCCATGGCAGGCAGGCAGGGAGCTCGCCTTACCTGCTGCATCGCCGACCGGGAGCCACCTAAGGTAAACGCTGCCGACTGGGAGCCCACCGCCCCTCCCGCACCCCAAACCCCTGCCCCAGGTTGGAACCCCTCCCACACCTTAACTCCCTCCCAGAGTCCGCACCCCAGACCACTGCCCCAGCCCTGAGCCCGCACCCCCGCCCGCTTCCCAACCCCCTGCCCAAGCCCGGAACCCCCTCCTGCACCCCAAGCCCTCATCCTCAGCCCCACCCCAGAGCCCACATCCTACAGAACTACAGACTTTGTGAGAACCAGACTCTACCGGCCACGTATTGCACGGGACGTTGAACAATACTCCAAAAGCTGTTCTCTGCATTGCCAGGAAGACATCGCCCAAACACTCAGCTGAGTTAGTTCCCAGCACAAGTAAAGGGCTCATGGATCTGGTCTGTGTGGACTTTTTATCTCCTGAACCAGAGCAACACCACCAATGTATTGATCATCACGGAACATTTCACGCACTAGGCACAAGTTTTCCTGACTAAGGACCAACATGGCAAAGGTACTCTGGGAACAGTATTTCCATCATTATGGCCTGCCTGCACGAATACAGTCTGGCCAAGGCAGAGACTTCAAGAGTAGTTTAATGAAGGAACTTGCTGCGGGTGGCAGGTGTTAAGAACTCCCACTCCGTGCCGTAGCTTCTGCAGGGTGACCGTCTGCAGGAGCGTGATCCTGCTCAAAAGCCCCATCGGAGTCAGCCCATAAGTCATCTTGTGCATGCTTACAACTTCACCCAGAATGGGTCTGCCAGACTCTCACCCGACTACCTAATGCTTGGTAGGGAAGCTTGTCTGCCTGTGGATATGTGCTTTGGAGTATCTCCAGATGGCGCCAGTCGAGAAGTCTACGTGCAATATGTAACACAGCTTAAAGAACAACTGAGTGCGGCCTACAAGTTACCAAGGAATGCTGCAGAGAAAGGGAACTCCAGTAATAAGTACAGATACGACAGACAAATAATTGAACAGGATTTGCTACCTGAAGACCATGGACTCATACAAAAATCTCAGTATCCCTGGGGAGCACAGTTTCAGCAGCCATTGGAGGTCTGACCCGTACATCATAGTTCAGAAGCTACCAGACATTCCAGTGTACCACTTGAAGTGAGAAAGTGGACCAAGCAACATAAAAGTTTTGCACAGAAACCAACTTCTGCCAATAGGACAGTTAGTTCATTTTCTTGAAGCACCCACAGTGAAACCCCGTGATTCACCCAGTGGCTAGAAATCAGGAACCCAAGTCATCTGAAGGAAGTAATCTTGCTCCTCTAGAGGAAGAGTACAAGTCGGCCTCAGATGATGAGACACAGTGTGTTTATCCATCGCCAATGCTTTTTGACACCCCTATATTTGACAGGCATCCTTCTTCTGCTGCAGAGAAAGCAGTCACCGTACCCGGTCCTGGAGCACAGCTTCAACAGAAAGGCACGGTAGAAGTACGTAGAGCACAAGAAAGTGAGATTATAGATGCTAGCACAGTTCCTCAAGTCACACACCCACCTGACTTTACCCCTAAAGTCGCAAAGACTACAGCGAACACAGAAGAAGGATTTTCAGAGGAAGCAAGGCCTCAGAGACTGATAAAGCCTGTGTGCCATCTCACCTACGATTCCCCTGCAGTGCCTGGTGAGTTTTTGTTGAATGTGGTGCAAAGGTTCATATCAGCTCTGGCTAATTTTGTCAGATGCTGTCTCATGTGTTTCCTGTGAAGGTTCATACTATATAAAGTAGAAGATAACCGTTATGATGTGGTTAAGCAGGAATTATCTGTAACCAGATAGCACTGTTTAGATAAGTGACTTGCAGACCTTGCAGTTTTGGACATTGGACACTTTGGACTTTTGAACAGTTAGAGTCTAAGTCTTGATGGCGGCATCAAGATTAAGGATGTAGCCCCCCCCCCCACACACACACCCTCTTAGTGAGGGGGCTGTGCCCCAAGAGAAGAAACTCACCTTTTAGGCCTCCATGCGGTCCCCAACAAGAGTCCTACACTGTTGACTTCCCAGGCAGCAGGAGAGGGATGCAACTCCCCAGTCACCCTGGCAACCCTCCTCCCTCGACAGCACTTCCAGACCCAGCAACTGGCCAGTCTGTAACCTCGGCCTACAGAAAAGCCTCAGGAGAAGACAATCTGCTCCTCCTTCCCCTAGCCTGCCTGCAACAGGCCGAGACAGTCCAGTTCTCCTCCTGCCACCATCTGCAGCCTGCCTGCCCTGCAGCCAGCCCACACCAGAGCTGGGATTTGGGCTCCAGAGACCTAACTACAACTGAACCCAGGGGTTCCAAGCTTTAAAAACTGTTCCAGGAGGGAGTGGGCAGTTAGTCCCCCTCCAGCAATCCCCAGGGAGGACCTGCTTGCCTGCATGAGTCTCCTGCCTGCTCAGCCAGAAAAGGACCCTGAGTGAGTCCCCTGTGTTAGAGTTAGATAGGTAGGGTTTAATGTCTCACCATTAATGCACATTGCATGTGCAAAAACTTTCAGCTACCTGAATCGTCAAGCCCTGCATTGCCAGTTCCCAGTGTAGTGAAGTGTGTTTCTAACACCATCTCCTTACAGGCCTGCAGCATGTCTCTATGTGCAACACCCAGGTACCTGAGCCATGGGAACAGAGAGCGGGGAGACTCTACTGTTTAGGAGCATTGGGGAGATGTGTGATCACCTGACTTCGTATTGGTGTAGCCTTTAGTAATTAAACAGCATTATTAAATCTCTCTAAGCATTTTAACCATTTAATATTTGTATTGTCCAGGTCTCTTTAATCAAATCCTAACATAAAGTTTTTAGTTATTGTTTTAAAATTTGTTTGCGTGTGTGAGTTTGAATTATTTGTGAGGTCTTGCCTGGTAGCCACGGCCTTAGTGTGGTTAACCCCATGTCTCACTGGAGGCACCGCCAAGCAGCGTGAATCTTCAGCACACCAAGCAGGGGCAGCGTCGGGGGCCTACCAGCAGCACCGTGAAACTAGCCCAGAAAACAGAAACTTGGGGACTGTCCAAAGCTTGTGAAGTCCCCATCTCCTGTCCGCACCTCATACAGGTACTAAGCCAGCGCCAAACGGGGATTACATGTGTAGTGGTGGGTTAGTTACTCAGAGGTTTGCAACCGTCAGTCTGGTGTACTTCTTTGGTTTTTAAATCAAGAATAAGGTTCTCACAGAGGGATTAACTCACACCATTGCATGCAGGGGGTAGGGTAGGTTCCTAGTTACACTGTTAAATATAACTGGCCAGTTCCTCAGCCAGTGAAAATCGACCCAGCTCCACCTGACTTCAGTGGACTTACATGGGCCAACATCAGTGTGCTGTAGGCCGCAGCCTGCCCTGAGGGGAAAAACGCACATCTGATTGACGTCAGTGAGGTTTTCACAGAAGTATCTGAGGTCAAAATTGACACTGCTGTGTGCAGTGTGGTGAGATAAGGTTCCTGTGAATGCCTGCCCGTTTGCCGTTCCTGATTTCTGTGCGTTTCAAACTGTAACCTTAAGCTAAGCTGTTCAGGTTACTGTAGTGACTGGCTGCATTAGTCTCAATGCCGTCAGGCAGGGATCCCAGCCACGTGGCTTTATACTTGTTCTTTTCAAACCCGCAGGCGCCCTGTTCTCAGCCTGCGCTGGCCACATCCTAGCATTCTCCCAATGTAACCTTAGTTGAGCACTTGTCTGGTGCTGGCTCGGGAAACCGAAGGCGTGACATTAACAGCTCAGCTCCCAGAGGGAGGGAGAGACTCTTTCCTTAGAGAGAGCGAGGGAATGGAACTTGGCCCTTAAAATCCAGCCGTGCCTACATGACAGCTGAAGGAAGGAGGGGCTGACGCCTACGTAGAGGCAGTTCCATAAAGGCCTCCCTGTGGTACAGTCCCCAAAGGCAGTGCTGGGTGGTAGATGTGGAGCCCTCCAAGGCAGAGCTGTTAGAAAGAAGCTGTCCAAGAATCAGGCCAACGTATGGATCAGCTCCTGCCTTTGGAGCGTGTTTGAGGTTTAGGCAGTGTCAGCCTTCGGCAAGCTTAATCGTTACAAACGTCCTGAGCCTCAGCCAGCCAGTTCTCCTACGCTCAGTTTTCTTTTGAAGGAAGCTGGAATTTCATAACTCAGCTGCCCAAGAGTGGGTGCACCTGTCATGGTTTCCAGTCAGAGGAGGTGTCCTTCCATTGGAGTGACAGGAGCTACAGTGATTGGTGTCTGCGCTGTGGCGGTGATTTCTACCTGCATCGCTCTGGCTGTGTGTCTGACCATTAACAGGAATCCCCCCCAAGGTACAAAGCCAAACCGGTAAATGCTTCTTGACCTTAGATTCTGGCTGATTGGCTCCCAAGGGTGCATTTGGGGCAAGTGGCTAAATTATTTGCATGGGAAAAAGAAGCAGAAACAAACTGGATGGGAGCCAGCTGTGCTGAAAGGGGAGTGGGGGGAGGGGGGAAGAGAAAGTGAAGACACTAAGGTGTGATAGATGTAATGATAATTGTGTGATAGCTTTGTGGATCAGGGAGAATATCTTACACCATTCATTGTGGAGGAACAGGCTTCATTTGTTAAAAATAAATGGGGTACCTGGAGTCTGTCTGCAGAAAGGATATGTAAGGAGAGCTTCCCCAGAAGTGACACTGCAATGATAATATAAATGCCATCCCAAGGCTGTGTAAACACTGACTTTACAGGTGGGAGAGCTGTCCTTTCAAACTGCATTAAGCTAAACTTAATATGCAATTTGTCAGCCTGGAGAGGGGATTTATATTTTGTTTGTCTGCCTGAGTTGTAACAGTCTGTTACTGACATAATGTTTAGAACTGGGAGACTATACAGAGCAAGGCGTTTTTTAATTAGATTTTTAACCACTGCCCTTGCAGGGATCAGTGTCTACATTGTTATGCATACGGAGATCAAAAATGCATGGTCGTCTGACCAGCACCGTTCATGTTCATCTGTGCTAAGACGCTCACTGTGTTCGCACCTGCAGTAAGAACTAGGAGTCACAGGATGGTTCCTCACAATTTACAGTCACTCTTGGCACTAACTCCATTGTGTCCCAGCCAAAAAGTTTGCTTAGGCAACAGGTGTAACCCTTTCCCCACCCCCCGTTGTGCTGCAGCTTTCCACTAAAATCAGCAAAACAATAGGACATAGTCTATAGCACTGTTTCTTCTATGTGGCCATAAACATTTGGGAGCAGTCAAGCAGTTCTATTACTTCCCTTCTGGTCCCACTCTTCAAAACCCAGCTATTGCTTGGGTTAGTTTCCCATTTGGTTCCCAAAATTAATTGCAATTAAATTGCACAATTAATTGCACTTTTTAAAACAAGAATAGAATACCATTTATTTAAATATTTTGGGATGTTGTTTTCTACATTTTCAAATATGCTGATTTCAGTTACAACACAGAATGCAAAGTGTACACTGCTCACTTGATACTTATTTTTTATTACAAATATTTGCACTGTAAAACAAGAAACAGTATTTTTCAATTCACCTAATAACACTACAGTAATGCTCTTGGAACGCCGACAGACGCCGGTCGGCGACGGGCAGGATCGAAGCGGGGAACATCAGGAGCTAGATGCTTGAGCCTCTACCGCATGAGCTAAAAGCCAACTGCCTGTGAGCAAAGGCTGTAGAGCAGACTCATTTATATCTCTCTTTAAGTGCTCGCGGATGGGACAGGACACCACACTGAGGCGGTGTGTAGGTTACACAATCTCTTTATCAGGAAAGTTGAACTTACAAATGCAGAATTATGTACAAAAAAATAATGGCATTAAAAATTAAATAATGTAAAAGTCCACTCAGTTCTACTTCTTGTTCAGCCAATCACTTCAAAACAAGTTTGTTTACATTTGTAGGAGATAATGCTACCCGCTTCTTGTTCACAATATCACCTGAAAGTGAGAACAGGCATTCACATGGCACTGTTGTAGCGGGCATCGCAAGATATTTATGTGACAGCTGCACTAAAGAGTCATATGTCCCTTCATGCTTCAACCACCATTCCAGGGGACATGCATCCATGCTGATGGCGGGTTCTGCTCGATAACGATCCAAAGCAGGGTGGAGCAACGTATGTTCATTTTCATCATCTGAGCCAGATGCCACCAGCAGAAGGTTGATTTTCTTTTTTGGTTGTTCGGGTTCTGTAGTTTCCACATCGGAGTGGTGTTCTTTTAAGACTTCTGAAAGCATGCGCCACACCTCATCCCTCTCAGATTTTGGAAGGCACTTCAGATTCTTAAACCTTGGGTCAAGTGCTGTAGCTATCCTTAGAACTCTCACATTGATACCTTCTTTGCGCTTTGTCAGATCTGCTGTGAAAGTGTTTTTAAAATGAACAATATATGCTGGGTCATCATCCAAGACTGCCATAACATGAAATATATGGCAGAATGCGGGTAAAACAAAGAAGGAGACATACAATTCTCCCCCACAAGGAGTTCAGTCACAAATTTAATTAACACTTTTTTTTTTAATAATCGTCATCAGCATGGAAGCATGTCCTCTGGAATGGTGGCCGAAGCTCAAAGGGACATAAGAATGTTTAGCATATCTGGAACGTAAATACCTTGCAATGCTGGCTACAAAAGTGCCATGCGAATGCCCGTTCTCACTTTCAGGTGAGATGGTAAATAAGAAGTGGGCAGCATTATCTCCTGTAAACATAAACAAACTTGTTTGTCTTAGCAATTGGCTGAACAAGAAGTAAGACTGAGTGGACTTGCAGGCTCTAAAGTTTTACATTGTTTTGATTTTGAGTGCAGTTATGTAACAAAAAAAATCTACATTTGTAAATTGCACTTTCACGATAAAGAGATTGCATTATGGTACTTGTATGAGGTGAATTGAAAAACACTATTTCTTTTATTTTCACAGTGCAAATATTTGTAATAAAAATAATACAAAGTGAGCACTGTACACTTTGTATTGTGTTGTAATTGAAATCAGTATAATTGAAAATGTAGAAAAACATCCAAAAATAAATGTCAACTGGTATTCTATTGTTTTAAAGTGGGATTAATCACAATTTTTTTTAATTGCGATTGATTTTTTTTTCAATCACGTCCGTTAACTGCGATTAATCAACAGCCCTAAAAATTACTTATTTCGAATCTTCCTTGGTATTTCAGACTCTGCACCCAAACCAGCCTTTGAGACAGACGGAGACCTGTTAGAATACCTGCTAAATCTGGGGAGCATTGACAGGAAGGATGGATTGCTGGTCACCTGGTACCATTCTGCAAACAAAAAGAGCGAGCTGGCGGATGCCTTGAAGAGTAAAATATATTTTTTCCATCTGTAATAACCTGTGTAGCTAGGAAAGCTAAGATAGCAAGGGGAGCAGGGTCTCACACTTCAGGGTGTAATCAGATCATCTGCAGGATGCAGAAAGGAATTTTTCCCCCCCTTTCTCACTGGGTACAGCACTGAACAATTTAGTGGGGAGTTTTCCTTCCTTTGAAGCATGGCCAAAAGCAGGATGCCAGACTATGTGATTCAGTGGTCTCGGCCCGTCTGGCAAATCCTAGGTCCCTGTCCTTTTTGTTTCTAATTACATGATATTAGAAAGCCATAGGGTCAAATCCTGGTTCCACTGATGTCAATAGCAAAACTCCTGGTTGACTTCAGTGGGGCCAGGATTTCACTCAGGAGAGTTAGTTGCCAGCACGCAACGTAGGGAGCTCCGGCAAACACTGAGAATATTCGATGTTGGAATGATTTGATCAAAATAGTGGCAACTGAGCATTTGTTGAGTGATTCATTTATCAATTTATCTGATTGGGGCAAAAAAGATATTTCCTACCCAGAAGACAATGCTGAGGGGCTTATCCCACATTTAAGATAAAACTAAATGGATTGAAACTGGGCTTTGTAATAGTAAAAAGTAGAATACTTAAGGAAGAGAAGAGGGCTGCTCAAGTTTAGTGTTCAGATGAGAACATCATTCCACACACTGAATCAAGCAGCAGAAATCCCGGATATGCTGAAAGGAGGGCTGACCTGAAGTGATAAGCCGGGCTTGCTTATAGCTTCATGAGATAAAGCTAGTCTGTAAAAGTTGAATGTTTCGTGCCACATTCACCTGAAGCAGTTTTATCTTGTGGTGATAACGTACAAGAGGAAAGTACAGAAAGCTCCATAGTGATGCAAGACAGTACCAAAAAAATCAGCTTTTTCCAACCTTGAGAGATAAATCACAGATTAGGGGTTTATCTGCTAACTCAGGTTCATCACAGAGCATTTGGAACCATTCCAGAAAGAAAAACTGAAACTTTCCAGTCTGGTATCACTCACCTGGAATGGCCAGGGACTAGTTACAGCTGGAAGAGAGGGGGGATTTGTGGCCTGATCTGAAGCCCAGTTAAATTAATGGAAAGACTCCTGTTGACTTTAAGGGGCATTGGATCAGGCCTTTTGTTATCATCTCTCTAATCATTTAATGGACCATAGGGGCTCCTCCTTTCCCTGGCCATATTTATGATCAGAGCAAAAACTATTATCCTGGAACTGGTGAAGCTGCTGGCTGCCTTGTAGGTGACCATCCCACTTAAAGAAAGACATTGCAGCTCCTTGGTCTAGCAGAGGCAGGAAACATCACATATGTATCTGTGAGAGACACAGGGCTTGAGCCTCCAAGAGCTGAGCATTGTGGCCCCTATCTAGCAAAGCACTTAAGCACATCTTAACTTTAAGCACCTGAGTAATTCATCAACTTCAGTATGACTATGCACAGGCTTAAATGCTTTGCTGGGTAGTGAACAGAGTGTGCAGCACCTTGCAGGATTGAGCCCATAGGGAGCTGCCTTCATATGTTGTGTGGAGGGTGTAATTTACATACACAGACTCCAGTCAAGGATTCATACTGTGAATTCATTGCGCACACAGGTGACGTTATGATCCTGGAAGCAGATGTCAACATAGAAGGACATAACACTCCTAATGAGACCGACAAGCCCATCATGGCCCATCCCCCCGCTACTTACAGTGACAACACTCTTCAGGAATGGCTGGATGTCGTCCTTAACTCATCTAGCAAAGGTAATCTAAAGTGCTATGCCTTTAAACAAGCTGATGTAACCCTTTGCCCTGAGTGGTCTATGAACATACGGAATTCGGAAGCATGCTCTTCACACCCCATTTGGCAGGGAATGATGGGGCAGTGCTGGGGACTAGCAATAGGCAATGTTAAAGATATCATCATCATCAATTATTTGTACGACCATAGTGCCAAGGAGCCTTAGTCCTGGACCAGGACCCTATGGTGCTGTAGAAACAGGCCTCCTATTTACATTTGTGCATAATTGGCCAGCTGCTATTATCAAATACAAATGGAATTTCTCAATGGATTCTTTCTCGGACAGGTATCAAGCTGGATTTCAAAAGCATCAAGGCAGTTGGCCCATCTCTGAATATTTTACTAAAGAAATCCTCGGAAGTGAAGCTCAATAGACCTCTGTGGTTGAACGCAGATATTCTAATGGGTCCCAATGTCCCCATAAACATTGCAATTAACGCAAGTTTGTGAGTAAAATGCATTTTTCTTAAATCAGTTTCATGGCTTATTTTGCACTTTTCAGTTACTTATATCCCAGGATGTACTGACCACTTCCATAGCTTTGGAACAAAATACGCTGTTATACACTAGCAACAGTCCTCTACTGCAGTAAGAAATCTGTGACCCCAAGAAGCGCCAAGAATGGAGTTCGGTTAAAGAGCTGACAAAGATGGGCAAAAAAAAGTTTATATAGGAAAGAAGAAGAAGACAACCAACCATTTAAGATCCCAGGTCACTGAGTGCCTAATCCAGTGGCTATTCACGTGCGTGGGGGGCTTTCAATAGGCTTTGGATCAAGCCCCCAGAGAACATATTTAGATTCCAGAAATCACTCTCTCCTCCAGTTGCCTGCTGGAGTCTTGAGTTTAATAATCCTTGGTTACCCTGTAACAGCTGGTAACACTGTTAGCCAGGGCTATGCAAAAATTTTCCATTGAAACTGTTTGACAGAAAACTGTGTTTTTAAACTAAAACAGCTTCCCATGGAGAATTTTGACTTTTCATCAAAAAATCTAAACCCTTGAAAATTTACAAATTCTGATCTGGGGACACCACCACGGTGACTCATGGGAGTTGTATCTTGGAGGTGTCCTGCTCCCATTCTCCTCTATGGTAAATAAAGGAGAAACTGATTTTTGAACTCTGTTGGTTTAAAGTGATCTGCTCAAATTTCTCAGTGCACATACTGTTATTAATAGGAGCTCTCAGACTGTATTTAAAAAATTAAAAGCTACATCTTTAAGCCCACAAAAAAGCCAGGAGTTACAGAGTTAACACTGAAAATCTGGGGTTTCCATCCCAAATTTAGCTCAGACTATTTTGGAACACACACACCCCACCGGAAAGGGAGTTAAAGTAGGAGCAACCGAATGGACTTTTAAACTCCGCTCTGAACTTTTTCCTCTCGTAAGGAAAAAAAATCCTGTACAGTTTAATAGGAATCAAACCAATGGGGTTCTACAGAAATTACTCTAAAAAGCTACAGAGTTTCTATTTTCTATACAATTGTTAAATCAACCTCTGGCATTTTAACCCAGGATTTCAAAACGCCACAGTCTTTTTTAAAAAAAAAAAATTAGCTGGAATGGATAGCCCAGCCCAAAGTCCAAACTTTCTGAGGTTCACCAACACCTAGACTCTATATTTTTGTACAGTTTTTCCAAATTACTACGTCTTTTACTGCATTGCTCAAAATGCATGGCAATCCGAGCATGGACTGGGGTAAAGTTCCTCTTTTTATTCAGGATTCTGTCACCAGACAGGTATTTTCACTCAGCACCATTTGCAGTCTTATGTGAATCAATAGAGAGGCCACTTCTGCTTCACATGAGGAGCAAGCCAAGGGTCTAATGGGTTAGCGTTGAACTACAGTAAAACCTACCTGTCCACAGAAAATTTCCCAGTCAATATGCATCACCGTGATGAGTTTCTACCGTGGTCTGCCCAGACTCTCACCTGTTTCCCAAGAGGTGGGAGGGGGAGAGAGTTCTTGCCGTTGGAAGGGTTCCGAGAGTTGCCTATAAAAAGCAGTGTGTGTAGTACAGTAGATATAAAAGGAGTGCCATCTGGTGTGTTGTTCACAAGTTTGTAGGTTTAATAAAGTTGTTGTTTACTGGCTTCTGGCTTGCAGGTCTTAACAGTAACTGTTGCTCTGTACGTGGTTCCTTTAGATTCCTCTCACTCGTCCAGGAGAAGTACCCAAACTGCACACTCTCTCTAGGGTGGACGACCCTCTATTCATTTCTGTTCCCCAACAAAACCTACACTCAGAAAATGATTCAAGAGATGCACAGCATCGCGGGGACGCTGCCCCAAAGGGTCACCTTCCCTGCCAGGGCCGTCCTGTTGAGATTGGCTTGGCCCCATTTCAGCTGGCTGCTGGCTCAGTCGGATAGGTAAGGAGTTAACCACACAAGTTCATCTTTAGTCCTTTGAGCAGGATTAACTAAACCACTTAAACCAGTGGTTCTCAACTTTTCCAGATGACTGGACCCCTTTCAGGAGTCTGATTTGTCTTGAGTACCCCCGGTATCACCTAACTCAATAACTACTTGCCAACAAAGTCAGAAATAAAATTCAAAAGAGTGTCACAGCCCACGATTACTGAAAAATTGCTGACTTTCTCATTTTTACCGTAGAATTATAAAATAAATCCATTGGAATATAAGTATTGTACTTCCATTTCCCTGTGATGCTTGAGCCTGTTTTTCCACTGGTGAGCCGGGTCTGAAGCCCAAGCCCTGCCATCCAGGGCTGGAGCATGTAACTGTTTCGTGGGGGAACCCTGTGGCATGGGTCCCCGGGCAGTTGCCTTGCTTGCCACCTCCTAATGCCAGCCCTGCATCTGTGACCCCCCTAAACCCATCCCATGACCACCCTTGGGGCTGCACGCTCCAGGTTGAGAAACACTGATCTAGATGAGTTGAGTATGCCCTAGAAGACTTCTGAGTACCCCCAAGGGTCCACATACCCCTAGTTGAGAACCACTGACTTAAAGAACAGTACCGGCCACCAGCACCTTGCCTACACTGCAGCTCCAAGTGGTCGGGCCTCTAAGTACAAATTATTCCCATGTCACAGAAACCTTTCTATAGTCAGACACTTGCAAATAAACAACCCTTCTACAGTGTCTCTCATTAAAAGAGAGCTGCTCAGGATGCTGGACAGTGTCGTCTTTCCAGATCCCTAAACCTACAGAGCATCACTTATTTTCAGAACTAAAATCTTCCATTTGAAAGGGACCAAACTAGCGATGGCTAATTAGACAACTGTACCTCCAACTATTGAAAAGCCAGCCAGAGAACCTGCGAGAATCCCAGGCCAGCTCAACGCTCTCTCTTCTCCACAGGTATAGCCTGACTCTGTGGCAGGGGAAGATGGATCCAATCACAGTGGAAGATCTCCTGTTCATCCGGGATAATAGCCATACTGAACAAATCTTTTACGACATTTACAATCCTGTTCTGTCTCAGTTCAAGGAAGCAGCATGTATGTTTGTATTACAGTAGCGCCCAGAGGCACCAAATGAGATTGGGACCCCACTGTGCTAGGTGCTGTACATACACATAGGAGGAGACAGTCCCCGCTCCAAAAAAGCTTATTTAAATAGACAAGACAAAGGGTGTGAGAAGAAACTGAGGCTCAGAGAGGTGAAGTGACTTGTGTAAGGTGACAGCAGCTCAGTGGCAGAGCTGGGAATAGAAGCCAGGGCTACTGACTCCCCTTCCATTGCCCTGTCCCCAAGGCCACACTGCCTCCTAAAGCGACACCAATTTCAAAGGGGCTCAGACCCACGGTGGTGAGACCGTCCAAGTGCGTCTTTGCTAGCAGCTAACTTGAGCCCACTTGAAAGAACAATTATGAAAGGCAGAGAAAATGTCCTGGCTATATTTTGATGTGCACTTATGCAGTGAGGGTGCTCTATACTGTAAATAGGCACTTGCTCTGGGACCTGTAACAAAGTTTCTTTGTTTTAAAGAAAGGGGTTGTGCTCTTTTTTCTCCTTTTTTGATACACAGGAGGCCTGAAAGATTGTTTAAAGGTTTCTTCTGCTAGTTTTTTACCTTGAAGATATCATAAGTCTGGTTTCCAGTTAGTGTTGCCGGAAGACTTGTTGGGGCCATAAAGGATATCTGACTGATGGCACACACTGACTGAAAAGGCACAGGTGTTGAATCTAGAACAAAGGCATCCTTTCTCCTGAGCATCCATTACCCATTAGAGTTAAGTAGGTGTTAACCAAAACAAATTCCCAGAGTTTTAAACAGTCTGGGCTAAAAAAAAGGTCTTCCTCCTTCAGTAGCTCCTAAGCTAGTCTTTTGTGATGTCATGATTTCATTAGATCTCTGGGTTCTTCCAAGGTAGAGAAGACCTACATTTCTAAAGTCATAAAATTAAAGTAGAAGAATTAAAAAGTAAATTCAAGGTTTCCATTATACATCGAAGAAACAAACAAGGAATCATTAGAGAGACAATAATCCATTTTCTCCCCTGCCTTTTGCAGGTTACTCATCCTGTACAGTCAGGAAGTATTCGTCCCAAGCTCTGCTCTCAGGTCCCTCTGCACAACACATGGGATTGGCAGAATTTGAGGCTGACCCTTTCAGTTTGGGAGCAATGAGTCTCTCCACCTTCCCCTACCGCCTCCCGAACTAGTAGGCACCCTTTTCTCAGAAGTGTACTTGCTTCCCCTCTGGTACAAGAAGGATAAACAGCTGTACTCCACTTAGTCAAGATGGGGTTTTATTGGCTCTATTCCAGAGACCCAACTTAGCTTAATGATCATGTGTACTACTTAAGACTATTAGCTAAATTGCTGCTTATTGGGAACACATTCAAGCTAGGTCAAGAGACTAAGCAGTGTTTAACTATATGTGAAATTCTAGGCTGTGATCTAGTTTGAGCAGAGTCAGATGACAAAGTGGTAAATATGGTCTACACGACAGTTTCAACTGTTACCATAGTTGGTACAGCTGTCATGATGGCAAGTTACGGCTCCTACATGGTATCCTACCGTAGCCATAGCCCTAAAGACAAAAGCGCACACAGTACTCTGAAAGGGAATGATTTTACTCAGCATTTCCCCCCTCCTCTCAACCCAACAGTGAATTCAACAAGAAAGAGATTCTACTATCCTGGAGGCAATTTGCTAGATTACTTTCACCCAGCAGACTCCGATGAACTATGGATAGAGTGGTATGGGATGGATCACTATGAGAACAGGCTGGAAACACTGTCAGTTCTTAAAGGTGAGTAACACGTCTTTCCCATGTACCGATCTAACAGAACTGGAGGGGTTTTCATAAGTCGTCACAGACTTGGCAGTTCCTAAGAGGTGTAGCTCATGCTACAGTTCTCAGACTAGGGTCAGTAAGTCCCAGCGAACTTTCTGGTGGCCTATAAACCCAATTTACAGACAGCAGTGAGGCAGGTTAGGTAATTGAGAGCTTGGGAATGGATGACAGGAGTAGTCTATGCATCTCCTAGAACAAAGCCTGCAGAACATGTTGCAGAAAACACCACAATAATGAGAACAGTGTAAGGAGACAGGGTGAAACAAGGGGATATAAATGGGATTAAACTGAGCACAAGGTTATTGTAGGGGGGTTTCAGTACTGCTAACCTTACTGCTGCAGGCGGTGGCGCTGCCTTCAGAACTGGGCAGCTGGAGAGGGGTGGCTGCTGGCCAGGAGCCTAGTGCTGAAAGCAGCAGCGCAGAAGGGTGGCAGGGTACGGTTTTGCCACCCTTACTTCAGCGCTGCTCCTGGCAGGGCGCTGCCTTCAGAGCTGGGCACCCGGCCAACAGTGGCTGCTCTCTGGCCGCCCAGCTCTGAAGGCAACGCACAAATAAGGGTGGCAATACTGTGACTCCCCTGCAACTCCCTTTTGGGTCAGGACCTCCAATTTGAGAAACGCTGGTCTCCCCATGAAATCTGTGTAGTATAAGGTAAAAGCACGCAAGACCAGATTTCATGGGGGGAAACCAGATTTCACGGGTCCTGACATGTTTTTCATGTTGGTGAATTTGGTAGGGCCCTATCTATGACATAGTCTATGAAAGCAGTAGGAGAAGACCCATTGCTGGAGTAATATAAAACCAGGCTGTTTCAGGCAATGAAGAATCTATATGAGGAACAATCCTGGGTTAGGTTAGAAGCAGGATTAAGATTCCCTAATGCTACTGGTCGAAAGGCCAAAAGGTGGAAGGTTACCTCTTACCCTACTATGGATCTCACTATGCTACCAGATATGAATCAATTATTTTCCCCATCCCCAATTAACTATCTGGAGAGGATACACTAGGAACTGGTGGATGATGCACAGAACAGTGAAAGCGCTTGTTACCTGCAGTTAAGAATACACTTTGAATCAATTACGCAGGCAATCAGTATCTATCATTGTTGTATATTAAATATCATAGTCCAATGAAAATTAGCGGTTGAATTGTTTCTACCAAACACATATAATGGAGCCGTGTAGCTCCTTTCCTCCCTTTAAATCTTAGTGCTAATTACACCTAACAAATACATTGCTACGTTAAAGGGATCACTGAGGCTCAGGCTGTTATGTACTATCTCCCTTTCCTTTGTTCTCCAGAAAAGAGGGGCATGATTGCCTTGGACATTGCATTACAGAACAGCACCAGTGGAAATCTCATTCCCGTTGCACTGTATCCATCAGCAGGCCTCCCCCTGGAACAGTGTCTAGTTACAGTATACAGACATCTCAATCCTTGGGGGATATTCCTGAACATAACAGAACCTGGAGCACTTCGCCCTACTCTTGAGCTCCTTAGTAAGCTATATGCCCAGAATCTCTTATGGAACCCCATCTGGATAAGCATGGCTCTCTCCTTTGGAAGCTTTGAGACACCGGGATACATGCAAGGTGAAGAATTCTTAACAGCCATCAACATCATTTTCCCGTATGTTACCATAGCCCCTGGCTGGCCCAGGGAAGTGCTAACTGCTGGTTACACCGGCCCATTGGTAGAAGATATGCTCACACTCTGTAAGGATCTCTGGCAACAAGTGTCATTTCAGCTGGAGGCTGTGGCGCTGAGTAGATCATGGCTGGCAACTACAAAGCTGTTGGAGATTTCACCCAGCTACACCATCACTGTGCAACACAGTTACACAGAGGGTAGCTACTGTGGTGGCTTCCCAGGACTCCGGTCTATCCGAACACATACACAAAAGGGGGTCTATTATAACATACCAAGACAATGCAGAAATGCTTTGATGGTGGACGTCGGGGAGGGATAGCTCAGTGGTTTGAACATTGGCCTGCTAAACCCAGGGTTGTGAGCTTAATCCTTGAGGGGGCCATTTAGGGATCTGGGGCAAAAAGTGGGGATTGGTCCTGCTTTGAGCAGGGAGTTGGACTAGATGACCTCCTGAGGTCCCTTCCAACCCTGATATTCTGTGATCACTGTGTTTTCAAACCAACTTCTTACTCTGGCAATTACAGTAGTGGCAGGTCTGTCACTGACTCCTGACTTGGGGGACTGGGCAGTAGAACTATTCTCTGAGTAGAGTTTAATTTATTTGGTTGTACTTTTTGCTTAGAACACGTCTCCCAAACAGATCCCCTTTTGGTTTGTAGTGTCAGCCTGTTCAGTAGTTCACAAGCTGGCGGGGCGGGGCGGAAGGGACGGGCTTCTCTCTTTAAGGAAGGATGGTTTGTGGTTAAGGCAGTGCACTTGGACTCAAATCCTGGCTCTACCACCACACACACTGTGATCCCGAGCAAATCCGATGGGGCTAGATTATCAAAAGAAGCTCAAAACCCCACCGCTCCCAGTGGGATACTTCTGACTAGATTTTTGAGATTAAGCACCCAACATACCGAGCCCTTTTGAAAAAAAAAAAATCAGTCCTTAATCTCTGTGTCTCCGTTTTCCCCATCTGTAAAATGGAGATGGGATTTTCTCTCTCCTGTCTTTTGTCTGTTTGAGCAGATTGTAAACTCGTGGGGGCAAGGACTGTCTTTCTGCAGGTAGGTGTAACCTCTAGGAGCTGCTGTCAGACAAATAATTGTTTTAAATAAATGTAATTTCATCTGCTTGAGCTGGAGGCCTGTTTTCTGGACACAGTTTGGTTGTGGGGTTTTATCTACGGCTAGTTATTGCTAAGGTGGAACTCTCCACATAGCCCAGTTTCTCCCCCTTTCGCCTTGGAGGGACATTTTCTTTACAGTGGTTTGCTTCAGGTAACCCCCAGGAGATAAGCACAGACTCTAGCTCGTCAGCATCCAGCTCGCTCCCACACCAGTTTCACAGGCACTGTAGTTTGTGATCAGCCTCCACGACAAAAGTAAAGAAGTGGTGGGGAGAGGGGCATATTTCTTCTTCCCAGCTAGGATCTGCCAGTACCTTTCAGAAAAGCGTATGTATCCAGAGTGCGGGCACGGTGTATTTTTGGGTGTGCTTTAATGGTCCCTTCTCCATACACACCTATGGCCGTAGTCAGCAGCAAGAAGTCTTGAGCCTGCCGGAAGAGATCTGGAACTCAGCCACGAATCCAGGAGATGCCTGGCTTGGATGACTAATATTTTAATCAGATATTTGAGTTGCACAGTTGAACATCACAGAATAAAGGCCCAAAAAGCAGGAAGACTGGAAATCCATCCCCGTAGTTGTGCTTTATTTACCAACAAAGGAGGGGAAAATCCTTCAGACAGCAGCAGTGCAGGTTTAAAAATTCTTAAACAAGAAGAATCAATTTCCCACAGAAAACAGTTCAATTTCCCTTACTCTGGGGCTGATCAAGAAAAATACTCAGTAACTAAAGAAAACCCGGCGAGACGAACTCCTGAGGTCAGAAGGTGAATGGGGCTTCTTTATTACCACTCCCATTCTTTTTATGGTGTGTGAAAGACAGAACATGGAATTGCAGCACATCAATGAGGTATCCTGCATCATAATGCCTAGTGTGTCAAATACAACAGTACCGTGTTACAGGAGACCAGGCTGGCCTTCTCCCCCACCCAAATCCTGTCCTGATTTACTTCATTGGATTAAAAGATGGACAATTCCTCCATTGGATTACAAGAACTGGTGAAAAAAATAATCCATTTAGTAACCTTTACTTTTGTACAAAGGTTCAAGTGCGGGTGATGCTGTCAGAAAGTCAATTCCTGAACATGAGGTTACAAGACGGAATACAAATAAAATAAGGCTAGTGCTTTTTAAGCAGATTACACGCTGCTCTAGCCCTAGACCTTAGAGTGAGCTGACTGACTTCACAATGAAACACTGGCCATGTAGGAACCACGTGGACCTCTCTCCCCATCCCACCCCAGGCCAAATTTTGCACTCGGATAAACCATAATAGTTGCCACAGAGTTTGGCCCTAATAATCCCTCTCCCTGATTAGGTAGATTGGCTCCAGCCATTACATTTCTCACCATCATCAAGCACACTAGAGAGAAGAGCGGATTTTAGTCATCCTACAATAGATGATTTCAAGTCATTGTGCTCCTAGCAATGCCACTATCTAAGTAATTACTCTCCATGTGCTCTCACCTACACAGACCAATCGCTTCAATATGTACAAGATAGTCACACACCACTGTGCAAAAAGGGCCAGCAGTCACAGATTCTGAAGCCCGACTGCGATCTCATCCTTGTTCTTCTGCAGGAATCCCTCACAGGCTTTGAAGGTAACATAGAAGTCCGAGGACAGTCCTGCAATGTTAGTTGTGACGTAAGCTAGGTATCCTGGAGCAGCCTGGTTGTAATAGGACACCTGAAATCCACAACACATTAAGACAGCTATGGAGACATCCACAGGCGGAAACCTACATAAGTCATTTTCTAATAAGTACAGCAGCAGCATAGGTACTGGCTTCCTCTTCCCATGGTTCAGCAGGGGCTCTCTCCCCAGTGGCTCTGAATAGCGGAGAGGTTTGGGGATGTACAGACCGTAGAACAGCCAGTTCCTCTGATCCAGTGGCCGTGAACCCCCCTTGGGTGCAGAAGGGTAGTAGCCACTATTCCAGCCCATAACTTGGAATAGCAGCTGTGGAAAGGTTCCTCTGCGGCCTGGGGGCAATGAATACCCAGCTTCTCGCTTAGTTCCCACCAATCCCTCTGGCTTTGTGTGGGCAAGGGTGAATTCCAGCCTTAGTGCTCAAAGCAAAGCCAGCACACGAGGGCTTGGAAAAGTTGGGGTTGGACACAAATACGGTGGCCCAGACTGTTCTGATAGCATGGAAAGGGGACATTTTGAAAAGGTTTTTAGAATTTGAAAAAACCTTTCAGTCCAGACTACAGTAGTTGAAAAGCAGTTCAACTATTAGGCCTCCATTACTTGAACTGTCCGTAGTATTAACATTTCCTCTTGTCAAAGTGACTTGAGTTCACACTCAGACCACACTGGTACATCCACTCGGCAGGGGACAGCCTGGGACATGCAGCCCTTTGGCAAGGGAGGGTTATTGGGACAGGGCTGGAAGTCAGAAAATCTGGGATCCATTTTCAATTCAATGCTTCCTCTGTCCCCGTGTCACGGAATCATGCTGTGCCTCAGTTTCCCCACCTGTAAAATGGGGGTAGCATAATTTATCCACCTGAGCAATGTGGGCAAACGTGTGCACACAAAGGTGAGGTGTTATGTGAGAGTAAGAAGGAGGGTGTTGGAGGGGGGGATGGGGAGAGATTTTTGTTTTGTTTTTTTTAAAAAGGGAGGGGCTTGAAAATTGAAGGACTCCAGATATTCCCCCAAATCCCCAACCCAGCACAGACAGGGATGTGCAGCACCAGACTTGCAGGCCCTTCTGTTTGCCCCCTCTGAACCGGGCACTGGGGAGCTGAACTAAAGCACACTAGTACCAACCACAGGTCAGCATGCACGAGCTCTTGGTTATGGAACACGGGTAAAGGCCACAGTGATCGTCGCTGGGGGACACAGCTATCCTGAGATAGCTGAGAGAGCCGAAAGCCTCACCTTGGTTAGCTCAGCTGTCTCCTGCCAAATACAGAAGCCAGAACACATCGTCTCCCCTCGGGTGTACTCGGAGTTGGGTGGATGGGTGGGCAGCGTGACCGACCTGAACGCGACGACATATGGGTCACTGTAAGAGAAGGAAGCCTGCTTAGGAGCAGTTCACAAAAGTGTATTGAAAAGGTGAGAAAGGAGCAGGATTTTATGCCAACTCTCGAGTTAACCCTGCTCAGATCAATGCCAGGAAAGGCAGGTGGCAGAACTGCCCCACAACTGCTGGCCCAACACATGCTCAGTGACAGAATGGAAATGACCTCTGCCTAGAGATTCATGCATGGAAACACAGCACTACACGGTCACAGTCCACCTTCTGCTTCTGCATTTCTTCTTGTATTGACTTCAAAATAAGTAACATCCAAGATATCTTGGAGTGATTTAAAAAAAAAAAAAATCCAACTGAAAACAATGAGAACAGAAGGTGGGGTGGGGCGGGGCGGGAGGGAAGCTGGCTGTGATCTGGCCTCTATCTACAAATCTCATCACTGTGGCTTCAGTGTCCCCTGTGTTTTCATCATATTGGGTACTGAAAGCAGGTAAGGTATCCCTTCCCCAGGCACACTAAGGCAAATACATTGCAGTCAGAGCGAGAGCTCCCATTCCACTTGGTGCCAAGGGACTGGAGTCTCGGATTTTCAGGAGCCTAAGGAAGTCAGGCACCCAGCTCCTACTGAAATTCAGTCTCCTTGAGACTCCTCTGAAATTCCCAGCCAAAGAACTGGGCTAAAAAGAAGGCTAGGGTGAGAATAGTCAGGATGTGACAAGTATTCATCTCCTAAACGGCACGCCTATGCTCACCCTTCTCTAGGAAGGGGTAACTGGAATGAGTTCCCCGAGTCTTTCGCCAGAAGGCATGATGTCCAGACCCTGAATCATTCTGTGGTTCTTCTCAGAACCATCTCCAATACAAACTCCTTCTGGACTCGTGGGCCCCAGAACGGGGCACAGGATTCTAGTAGCAGTCGCACCAGTGCCAAATAGAGAGGTAATAAACCCTGCCTACTCCCATTTGATAGTCTCTTTTTTAATAGAGCCAAGGATCACACCAGCCCTTTTGGCCACAACATGGGGACTCATGTTCAGCTGATTGTCCCCCAGGATCCCAGTCATTTTCACAGTCACTGCTTCCCAGGAGAGAGTCCCCCATTTCTGTAAGTAGGCTGTACGAGCTTACATTTAGCCATACTGAAATCCATACTTGCTTACACATAGCTTACCAAGCAATCTAGAGTGCTCTGTATCAATCTAGATCTTACCTGCAATACAAAAAGCTACCTATTGAAACACACCCATATTCTATATGCAACAAGTAACTTTAGAACCCTCTTGCAGCCAATTGTGCAGTAAAAAGGAAGTTGTGTAGCAGTGCCAATCACTCCTCTGTGCGATGTTTTCGGATCCACAGAGATGAGGCTATGAATTAATTATTTTCATGGTAAAGTATTTTTTCACTCACTGGCTCATTGTAAATATTTGCCATGAAAATGATCCTTTCTTCAGCAGGTCATAAACCAACCATCTTGCAAGGGCTGTGCGTCATTGGACCTAAGTATGGGGTTCCAGCAACTGATCAATACACTGCACTTGTCTACCACAGGCACTGAAAGACAGCCCAGACACATTTGAACAGGAGAGAAAGCACCATCTGTGGGGATTTTAGAGGGAGCGTAAATACCAAGCTAATACTAAGCACAGACTTTGTAGCTCTAAAAGCTACCACCACACTGACCAAACACGAGACGTTTCCAGCCCCATGGGCTAGTCCCAGCACTGCTGTCCCTGTTCTGTGCATTGACTGCCAGCGAGTGAAGAACGCGGAGCCCTGCACAGGGCAAGCCCGCTAGACCCAACATGCCACTGGAGCCCTGCTAATCTACGTACCCTTCATCACAAGGTTTTCTTCGTGACGCCAGGATGACAAAGTCCTGAGGCTTCTTTTCCTGACTAACCGTCTGACTAAGCACGTGGTAGATCATGTCGTCTTCATCAACTTGCTGCACGAGCTCAGCGCTCCTGGAAAGAGGCAAAAGGACATCCCAGAAAGGATTCAGGCTGACTTCCAAGATGATGTCATCTTCCCAGCACCAGGACACCAGACACCTTCCCTTAAAAGATGTCCTCCCTCTCTCTCTCTTTCAAGAGTGTTCCATCGTACGTAGGGCCCTACCAAATTCACAGCTGTGAAAAATGCATCCAACCATGAGATCTGATCTCCCCCAAGAAAGCTGGTGTCCAGCCGGGGGCTCCTACCCTGTGCATGGTCCAGCTGCTAGTCCCAGCCAGGGACGGGGATGGACCAAACATCCTCTTCCCCTGCAAAGACTGCTCCCAGGGCAGGTCAGACCCACCTCAGGGAACCACCCCAGCCTCTCCATGGCTCCAGCTGTTATTACGCCCACCCCTATGCGGGGAGCCAGTATCTCCAGCTGTTGTCACCTCTCCATGCAGGCAGCTGTGGTTCCAGCTGTCAGCCCCCCACTCAGACAAGAAACAGACAGAAAACCCAGGCCTATGGTAATCTGTCCCCCATACCCCGTGACCCTCACTTCTCTGCTGCTGCTGGCAGTGGTGTTCGTTTTAGAGCTGGGCACCTGGCTAGCAGCCTTCCAGCTCTGAAGGCAGCACCCCTGCCAGCAGTAGGGCAGGGGTAAGGGTGGCAACCCCATGAGCCCCCCCACAGTAGCCTTGTGACCCTCCCACTCTGACCACCTTTTGGGTCAGGACCCCCGCAGTTACAATACTGTAATATTTTAGATGGAAATATCTGAAAACCTGAAACTGACTAATTTTAAACCCCCTTGGCTGTGAAATTGGCCAAAATGGGCCATGAATTTGGTAGAGCCCTAACCATATGGTGTTACTCAGCAGTAACCCAGAGACTTCAGATAGAAGCAGTTCAAAGCCAGAGAAATAACAGCCAAACAAAAGCCAGTTAGGACAAACTTACAATCAGTCATAGGGATCAGGAAAAAAAAAGCTTTCTCCACTGAAGTAGAGCCACCTTCCCAGATATATCAGCTTTCCCAGGGACTACAGGCCAGATTTTTAAACACATCTAAGCACCTAAAGATGCAGGTCATGAAAATCCCCCTGGGCGCCTACCTGCCACTTTGGAAATCTGACTCCATTTGACTACCTGTAGTACAGCATTTTCTTAACAAAATTAATTGCTCCAAACAATTCTCTTTTAGTCACATCCCGAAATCCTTACTTAGGCTAAATATCTGTTGCCTTCTGTGGAAGTTCATACTTGGCTCTCCCTTGGCAAGAGGCTGAGCCAAACCCCACTACTGTCAACAAGCTTTGGATCAGGCCCTGAGTTCTTCAGCTTCTGACCCCAAACATTTCAATTGTATTGTCAAGTAGGATGCAAATCCTTTTCACGTATCGTGACATGACACCTCCTGTACCTTCTCGGTCTGGTTTTGTTTATCTTTGAAGGATGGGATTGGCCTGAAATTAGAGGTCGTTTCTGAGCCTTTCACTGGGATGATTTGGTTTTGGTGGAGGACACGAGGTTCGTGGCTGGGATCAGAGCCACAAAGATCACCGGCTCACTGTGTGACCTGGGAAAGTCATTTCACCTCCTTGTAGCTCATTCAACCCAGCAGTAAAACTGACTAAAAGTCCAGAACGCTCCCACTGACGCGCACACGCACCCCACCCTCTTGGAGCTGACAGTCCCTGGGAAAATAAGTTACAGCTCCTTAAACTTCACAGGCTGCTCCTGGGAGCGGAGAAGTCCTGGATTCAGTGCAAATGAACAACAGGACAGGCCACCCACCCGAGGCTGTAGTACTGGAAGAATGAGGAGCCCTTATAGAGGTGCCCTCTGTGACGGATGCTCTAAAGACTATGGTATCCATTTTATAAGTGTTTTATGTATCTGAATGGGCTAGGGATTGTATTTCTGGCTCCATGGGGCAGTTACAGCATTTCCTGCAGGAACTACAACCACTGGGGGATAATTCATGCAAATTCCCATACAGCTAAGTCTGGAGAAGCCTCATCCCCTGGGGGAAATTGCATAGACTGGTTTGATGGGATTCATGAGGCCTGGCAAACAAAGAATTGAAAACTGTATAAAGTGACCACTTTGATGTAGGGAGAGGGCCCCCCTGCCCACACACTCACACTTTTTCCAAGACCTGCAGGACATGAGACAGTGACCCAGACACACAAGACCTGCTAAGGACCTGAATGACTCTGAAGCCTGCCAGGGTCTCTATGCTGAAGATGGGTGACTGCCTGCTAAGCAAAGACTTGCATGTAAACTGTTCATTGTTCTTAAAAACATTTTCTCTGTAATGCTTTTCTTCTGAATAACTAGTACTTGATTTATGGAGGCTGACTGGTTGCTGGTTAACCCTGCCATTGCCTTAGAGAGAACAGGGCTTGGCCTAAAGTTAGATCTGCTGAGGTGATTACCATGAATTGCAGTCTACAATCCCCAGCCCAGAGAGAATGGACAGTGGGATCCTGCCCCAAGGAGAGCTGAAATCTCAAGAAGGCCACAAAGGGATCAGAGGTGCAGTTACTTTGGGAACTGTGATACCCTCCTGCAAAGGATATTTTAAACCAGACAGGCATATGATCCTGGCATAAGATTCCCCCTCTCAGTAAAACCAATTCTAATGACCATCCAAGGACACGGGAGAGCTAAGAACATATGTTGGTCATAGTGTATAGTCACAGTACAGCAACTTCATGGAGTTGGGAAGAGGAGTACGGCACACTTTACAGGAAGTTCGACCCCTTTATAGAGGACAGCAACAGAATGTTAAAGCTACGGGCCAGCTCACTGCTGTGGTTACACGCCTCTGCCAGCTCGGAGTCTCAACTGCAGTCCTAGGCTAACAAGACTAGAGGTGTCACCAGCATGCGGGCAGAACACTTGACTAACTTGTGCCCGGGGCTGGTCTCCAGAAGATAAAAGCCTTGCTACTGTCACCAACAGCTAAAGGAGAGTCTTCTTCCGCTCAAGTGGCAGAAACTTGTGCTTTAGGAGATAAAGGTCCTGGATTCTATTCCACCGTACAACCCGTGAGCAGTGTGGCAGCCAGCTCCGCCGTCGGTACATATCCAACCACGGACTCCCTACGCTGTACGCTACTGGTTTTGGAGTGGGGTGGATGATGGAGGGGAAAAAGCACTTTGCATGGCTTGAATGAAGAACCGTTTTGGAATGGGAAGTTGCTTTGAGGCAGGAAAGCCAAAGGAAAGAAATTGGGGGCCTTTCTCCCCCCATCCCCAGTAAAACAGGGACCATCACTCCTAACATGTTAGCTGCCCTCCAAGTACTCACGCATAATATCTATCCCATTCGTGCCTCTTTCTTAAGTCTGACAGAAGGAAGAAGGCCTGCGTTGCATCAATGCAGATGGACATCTCTATTCGGAAGGAGAGGTACTGGTCTTCCTCCAGCGTGTACATCCTGACCTTTGAGAGGGAGACAGACAGAACAGGTGAGAGGCACAGCTTGATGTCTTTGTTAAAATGACATTTGATTTTCCCCAAAAAGATTCCTTCATATTTTTACTTTATTATAATATAACCAAACAGCTTTGATCTCTCTCTCCCCCCATTACATTAACATGAAGAATCACATATCCCTGGTGGTACACAAGGCCTGTTTTATGAGCTGGTTCTGGTGACACCATTAAGCCCCAGGAGTAAAGCACAAAACAGTTGTCCAAGAGAAGTTTACAGGCTAGCTAGCCTGGGTGTTGAATGGAAATGGGTGAAATTGAGGACAGCTCTGGTTGGTGGGTTCCGTGGGATTTACTACAGCAGATCATACGGCATCGCTGGAAACCATGTATTTTACATGTACATAAGTGTGTGTATGCAGTGTACATTTGGACGTATATGGAACGTTGATAGTATAGACACATTCATTGAATACATGCGGTACAACCCCATTTATTCAAAGTGTTGTGGGGACATCAAACGCTTTTGGATACACTAGGATTCAAGTAACTGGGGGTGGGGAATGACTGCAACATTTCCTCTGATCTTAACATGAGTTGTTTCCACTCACTGTAGGCAGCTCAAGAGACTAAGAAGGCCGTGTTTACTTGGGGGTGTGGCAGGGTTAAGTACCTTGTCTATTTCTGTGGCGAGTACCCAATTGGTTTTCGCTACAAGAGTCTTCAGTGCAGAAACATTGTTGTAGCTCAGATAAACCTACATTAAAACATCATAAGAAAACATAGTAGAAATCACTCTGACCTTCGGTTATGTTTTCCTATATCTAAACTCATTGCTGTTTTAGGTAAGGTTTCATCCTTCTTGTTTCCATAGAACATATTTATTCATGTATAAACTGCTAGCTGCTACTTAGTACCTGCTGCTGGGCCTTCCTACAGCACATGGGGATTAGATGCCAAGGGAGGATATGGCCAATACCTACAGAGACAGTTATTTTACCTTGTTACTTTGGTCCCAGGGCACTGATAATGGCACTTTTGTCTGTTCACAGGAAATGATGTATTTTCTAGGGAAAGCAAAGAGAATTGCTTTAGTTACAGCAGTACTGATCTTCAGCATGTGGCAGGGAAAAGGACATCTCAAACCCATGCTGGTGAAAGAGAGAGAGACAGTGAAGTTAGCAGCAGTGTTTTTGACTTCAACAGCTTCTCCAGCAATGATCTACAAAAGGAGTGGAGGAAAAACACGGTCATCTTATGAATATCTTGGGACCAGGATCCCAGTGGATTGAAACAGCCATTTCTTCTTGGCTCAACTTGAGGGAGCTCAGAGCAACAAAAGCCTCAGAAATCCTGCACATCATTTGCCGGCGGAAGGGAGAGGCACAGGGTGAAAAGAACCTTTAAGGATTACTTCTGACAAAGGCCAGCAGTGGTCTGGATGGGGCAAGACTAAGGCCTCGTCTACACTAACACTTCTGTTGGTCAGGGATGGGAGGGGCCTAAGCCACAAAGTTCAGGGCTGGATTGGAACAGGAAGGGCTCCCAGCTGGGCTTTCTGGTCAGGCAGGCCGATCTCTGCAGGTGGTCAGGGAGTGGCATAGGCAAGCTATAAATGCATGGCTTCCACCCAGGCACCCCCTCACGGCAGCCCTGCAAGTGGCCCTTGGCCTCATTTTCCCTTGATTTCTCAAATAACCCACGTACTCTGAAGGCTCTACTGAGTTTAATTTATTACCAACAGTCCCACTACCATGAACCAGAATCCCCTCAGCACAGTGCTAACAGTACATTCATCCTAACAGTCCAACTCCTGCATCTCTCCCCCACAGCCCAGCCCAGCCCAGCCCCCAGGTACAGCTGTGGTGTTTCCCACCCCACCCCGTCCCTCTAGCTGGGGTGTTTCTCTGCCCTGTTTCCTTCCTAGCTATGGTTCCAGCTCTTGCCCAGACACATCAGCAGGCTCACGCCTCCATTGTACCCCAGGCTTTGGCCCTCTCTGGCCAGCAGGCATCTCCCTGGGCTGCTCTCAGCCTTCAGCACTCTCTGGCCTGGGGACATTTGCAGATGACCCTCTGATCGCCCTCCTCTTTCACCAGCCTGATCTAATGCCATTGCTCAACCAGGGAACTCTTACCACTCCGTCCTCCAAGGGAATCCCCTCCCTGCAGCTCTGCCTGTGAACTCGCTTTACTTTGGATTCTCCCCCATCCTGAACTCTGGGTTCTAAGCTCGCCTGCCAAGCTCCCTCTCGGAGTTCTCAACTCCCCTCTCAGGCCCCTGAACTCTCATTTATAACTCCCCCAGGCACCCCACCCTCCTCCTCACACCAAGCTGGGGCACACTTGGACAGGAACAGGAGAGCTGAGCCTACTTTCATTTAATGGGCCAGCTACCCTGTTACACAAGCAGACAAGACCCCGAACTAGGAGCCAGGAGATCTGGGTTCTATTCCCAGCTCTTCCTCTAACTTACTGGATAACCCCTTTGGCAAGTCCCTCAGAGCCTCTCAGGGAAATGGTTTTGGGTGCCCACAATCCAGGACCTGGTGGTCTGAAGTGCTGAACACCCACCAACTCCAAATCAGATCAATGGGAACCACACCTGCCCAGGCCCTAGGGTCTAAAGCAGGGTGCCCAAAACAGGTTGCTTCTGAAATCTGGCCTTAGCATCTCCATTCCAGTTTCCCAGTCTGTTAAATGGGGATGGTACTTATCCACCTTTGTAAAGTGCTTTGAGAGCCACAGCGGACGTGTTACTGAAGAGTTCGTCATTCGGTTTGTAACAAAATCTGAATCGTCTGTGTTTGGAGGTGCACAGCAACCCAAGCTTGGATTAGAAGAGCTTGGGTTTTATCACTGGAGCAAACACTATATTTGAACTGTGCACAAACAGCAAGTCAAATTTCCAGGATGCTGTTTATTTAGGGTCATTTGATGGAAACCTTTACTGTAACAGAAAGGATCAGAATTCATCCCTGGACTGGTGTAGTGAGTGAACAGCTGATGCTAGACTCAGACAGATACAGCACTTCTTAGGGAGTTTGTTCTCATGTTGGCCTGGGGCTCAAGGGAAAGTTATGAAACTCCTGGAAGCAGGAGGGCAGATGCCACAAGACATTCCAAGAAGAAAATATTTTCACTGCTTAATTGCCACACTTCACTACAATCTTATTCTCAGGGACTGAGATACTGGGGTATAATTTGTCTGAGAACACCAGATCTGTAATCAGAGACATGATATAACCAAGGTGAAGAGTTGAAAAGTAACAAAATAAAGCAGCTGTCTCTTTTGCAAGGCTTCATTGCAACCACATGACCAGAGAGGACTCCAGGAATAGGGATTCACAATGGGCGGAGAAGACAGGACTCCAATTGCACAGGCAGACAAAACAAGTGGAGAGATTGGGAGAAAAATAACGTTCATAACAGATGTAAAACTGACCAGAGGCCAGCTTCCCACTTTCCTGCAGATCAGGGGCAGCAGTAAGAAGCCTGTTAGGGCGAGGAAAATTCAAGTCCAGAGAAGAGCCATTAAGGATCTAGAAAACAGGGCTGGCTCTAGGCACCAGCAAAACAAGCAGGTGCTTGGGGTGGCACATTTCTTGGGGCGGCATTCCGGCGCCAGCCATGCCGCCCCTAGAAATGTGCCCCCGCTGCCCAAACAGCTGTTTCGCGCGGCAAGCCTGGGAGGGAGGGAGGAGAAGCCAAGCGGTGGCACGCTCGGGGGAGGTGGCGGTGGTGGAGCGGAGGTGAGCTGGGACAGGGAGCGGTTCCTCTATCCCCCCTCCCCCATTACTTCCTGCGCTCCCCCGCCCACCCTTGCTCACCTCCGCTCTGCCTCCTCCCCTGAATGCGCTGCCTCTCCCTCGCCTGAGAGGGAAGGGAGAGAAGCGGAGCAGCAGAGCGGAGGTGAGCTGGGGCGGGGGGTTGCGGTGGGGGGAGCTGCAGGAAGCAATGGGGGGGAATGCGGCAGAGCCGGGGGCAGGACGAGCCATGAAAAAGAAGTGGGGGCAGCCAAAATTTTTTTTTGCTTGGGGCGGCAAAAATCCTAGAGCCAGCCCTGCTAGAAACCACGACCTATGAGGGAAGATTGAAAAAACTGGGTTTATTTAGTCTGGGGAAGAGAAGACTGAGGGGGGACATGATAACAATTTTCAAGTACATAAAAGGTTGTTACAAAGAGGAGGGAGAAAAATCATTTTCCTTAACCTCTTAGGCTAGGCCAAGAAGCAATGGGCTTAAATTGCAGCCAGGACGTTTTAGGTTGGACATAAGGAAAAGCTTCCTAATTGTCAAGGTGGTTACGCACTGGAATAAATTGCTAGGGAGGCTGTGGAATCTCCAGCATTAGAGACTTTTAAGAGCAGGTTAGACAAACACCTGGCAGGAATGGTCTAGATAATACTTAGTCCTGTCATGAGTGCAAGGGACTGGACTAGACGACCTCTCGAGGTTCCTTCCAGTCCTACAATTCTATGATTCTCCAAAACCCAGTCAATTACTGGTCTTGGATGCAACTAAGGCTATTATCAAGGTTCTGCAGATACTCCATTAAGCTGAAAATAGCAGCTTCCAGGGGGAAAAACTGACTATCCAATATGTTACTTTTTCACTGCTTGAGGGGACGACATAAGAGGTGTGTGCACTCTTGTAATAAATAATAAAAAATAATAAAATTTTGCACTTTTTACCCATAGTTCTAAAAGTTTTACAGAGGCAAATGAGCATCATTATGCCTGTTTTACTGAAGGGGAAACTGAGGCACAGAAATTCAATGATTTATTCAACTCTCACAGCAGAGCCAGGAATAAGGACAGCAAGAATATAAGGAGCAATACACAAATGGAACACATGATAGAAGTTGTTTATTTATTCCATCTTACCCACTAAACCGTACTGCTTCTCTTGTCCTCCGAGAGCACCAAATATTCAAGATCTTTAATCCTGGCTCTGGACAAATGCTTCGTAGTCTTGGGCAAATCACTTAGCTCTGCCTCAGTTTCCCCAAGAATAGAGTGAGGTTAATAAATTCTTCCCTTCATGCCCCACAGGAGGGAGATAAAACTGAATGATTATAAAGCACCTCTAAGATGCGTAGCACTAGAAAAGGGCTAATCACTATGATTATTACAGATTAATCTGGTCTAGCTATGTATTTTTGTGTTCTGTATGTGTGCAGATATTATAGTGCATTAATCACCAACGTATCTGGATATTATAGTGTGTTTCGACAATAATGGATGTATAAAATAAGCATAGCCCTGTGATGCTTTGTTTTATACACAGTTTCTCCTTCTGAATTCAGACAGACAGTTTCTCCTGTGCTGTCCCTACCATTTTCTCTCTCTCTCTCCAGTTCCCCTACAGAGATCTGCTTTATGTCTGTGTCTTCCTAACAGTCTATCGTTTGGCACTACACCACTTAGCCCTCAAGTACCTTTTCACAGAATCGTGGGAATGGGACCTCGAGAGGTCATCTGGTCCAGCCCCGTGCTGAAGCAGGACCAAGTTCATCTAGACCGTCCCTGAAAGATGTTTGTCCAACTTGTTCTTTAAAACCTCCAATGAATTACAGAGATTCCACAATCTCCGTCGGATCATCATCGTCTTTATAGCAGCCCTTAACGTATTTGAAGATTGGTCTTGAGAAAAGAAGTCTGGGGGAGGGACCTGATAACAAACACACCCACCTTTAACCTTTCCTCATACATCAGGCTTTCTATACCTTTTTTCATTTTTGTTGCTCTCCTCTGGACACACTCATATTTTTCCAAAAGTGTAGCACCCAGAACTGGTCACAGTACTCCAGCTGAGGCCTCACCAGTGCCGAGTAGAGTGGGACAACGACCTACTGTGTCCTACCTACAATACTTTGTTCATACACGGCAGACTGATGTCTCTTTAGCAACTGCATCACATTGTTGATTCATACTCAGTCTGTGATCCGTTATAACCCCCAGATCCTCTTCAGCCATACCACCACCTAGCCAGCTGTGCCCCATTCTGTAGTGCACTTGATTTTTCCTTCCTAAGAGAAGTACTTTGCACTTGTCTTTATTGAATTTCATCTTTGGATTTCAGACCAATTCTCTAATTTGTCAACGTCGTTTTGCATTCTAATCCTGTTCTCCAAAGTACTTGTAACCCTCTCCCAGCTTGGTTCCACAATAATCACACTTTCCACTCCATTATCCCACTCATTAATGAAAATATTGACTTGTACCAGACACAGGACAGACATCTAGAGGACCCCTCACAAATACCTCCAGTTTGACAGCAACCTGCTGACAATTACTCTTTGAGTACAATCATTCAGCCAGTTGTACACCTCTCTCATAGCCATTTCATCTGGAATGCATTTCCCTGGTTTGTTTATGAAAATGTCATGCGGGACTGACATTTTCCTTACTTAAAAATTCTCTCTCTCTCTCCAGGTAGATCATGTCTACTGCTTCCCCCTATTCACCTGGCCAATAACCCTGTCAAAGGAGGAAATCAGGTTGGTTTTTGCATAATCTGTTACTTGGGCTTGACAAATGCATGGTGTCTATTTCTTATAACCCTATTATCTCTAGGTGCTTACAAACTGATTGTTTAATAATTTGTTGCATATCTTTCCAGGTATCAAAGTTAGGCTGACTGGTCTATAATTCCCTGGGTCCTTTGTGTTCCCCTTTTTAAAGATAAGTACTATGTTCATTCTTCTCCAGTCCTCTGGGACCTCACATCCTCCATGAGTTCTTGAAAACAATTGCTAATGGGTCTGAGATTGTATCAGCTTGTTCCTTAAATATCCTAGGGTACATTTCATCAGGCCCTGCCAACTAATGCATCTAATTTATCTACCTATTCTTTAACTTGTTTTCTCTCTATTTTAGCTAGTTCCTTTCTCTTTGTTGCTAAGATTGCGTTAAGTATCTGGTCACAATTTACCTTCGTAGTGAAGACAAAATGGGCATTAAACACTTCATCCTTCTTGATGTCCATTATTAGCTCTTCCTCCCTGTTAAGTAGCAGCCTACAGTTTCCTTCATCTTTCTCTTCTTCCTAATGGATTTATAAGCCCATTTCTTATTGCCTTTTGTCCCTTGCTAGCTGAAACTCATTTTGTGCCTCAGACTTTCTGATTTTGTCCCTCCATGCTTGTGTGATTCTGGCGTACTCATCCTTAGCAACTTGTCCACGTCTGCCCTTTTTGATAGATTCCTTTCTGATTTTCAGATCCTTAAAGAGTTCCTGATGGAGCCATACTGACCTCTTACTATTCTTTCTATCTTTCCTTCCCATTGGGATAGTTGGGTTGCACCTTACTACTGTCTCTTTGAGCAACTGCCATCTCTCCTGCACTCCTTGGAGTGTCTTTCTGCTTCACGCTGAGCTCAGCGCCGAATACGTTGGGCTAAGAAGGCAACTGGGAGTCCGGCCTGAAGTCTAATCCTGTTTCCAACACTGACATGCTGGGGTGCTTTGAGGAAACCGCTTGAACTCTGGTCTCAAGTTTCCCCAACTGAATTCCCGGAGCGCTGGAAGTTTAAGTTCCTCCAGGCTTTGAGAAATCCTCACATGGAAGGTGCTATGTAAGTGCCAAATATTATCACAGCCAAAGCGTGCAACCTCTCCCCCACACATAGGTGCTGACTTTCTGCGTTCCCGGGGGGTGGTCCACCCCAGGCCCTAACCCCACTCCACCCCTTCCCCCAAAGCCCCCGCCCCATCCCTTCCCAGCACCGCTCCTCCCCCGCCCCGCACCTTCCGTATGCCGCTACACGGCGGGTGGGAGGAAGGGGGAGGAGCTGGTCAGTGGGGCCTGATGGCAGGTGGGAGGTGCTGGGGGGAGGGGAATTAGCTGATCCACAGGGCTGCCAATGGGTGCTGAGCACCCACTATTTTTTTTCCCCATGGGTGCTCCAGCCCCGGAGCACCCACGAGTTGGCGCCTAGGCTCCCCCCACCACCCACCCCTCTACCTTCCATGGTACAGAAAGCCATGGGTTACCTCCAATTATCCCAGCCTTTACCGAGTTACCCACATGTGATCATTCAGAGCAGAACATGGACTGGAATAAAAACACTGTTCTATTTAAAACGCCACATTCCCCCGTTATTTTTCCCTGCTTAGTTTGAGGCGGATCCGTTTCACTCACCTGTCCAATCGGATTTTTTTTCTAGCACTGGCTTCTCGGTACCGTCTCTCGCCATCCTGTGGAACGGAAACAAGTTCCTTAGGTTAAAGTTTTGGAAAAATAATTAAATGTGTTGACCGGAAAAAAAAAAAAAAAAAAAGATTTTTCAGCATTAAGGAAGCGTATGCGCGAACCAATCCCGCAGCCTCTGCTGGTCTTGGTAACGGCCATAGCTAGGGAAATGCATGGAATGTGAATGGAAACACAACACTGATCTTGTCCACGCTCTGGCTACCAAGTTTGTTCTTGGTTAGCTCTAACCAGGGCTATTGTTTGCACACACTATGGTTAACACATGGCAGGCAACCCTAGCCGTTACCAGTGTCTTGCCCCCACCAGCAGCTTAGGCTAGGACTGTCTTCCGGGCAGCAGGTCAGCAGCACTGGGTTTGTTGTTGTTTTCGCAGTATAGACAGAACCTCCCAACTGTGCCTGTGCGACCGGGCTGGCTGATTCTCCCACCGAGCAGTCCTCTCAGCAAGCCATCGCACATGCTGCTGGTGCTACTCCGTGTAGGTGCCTGGCCTGTGGGGAGTCTACCCCCTGAGGAGTCAGAACAGGGGAGTTGATCAGGTTTTTCCCAGAATGCACAGATGCAACAGAGCTATGCAATGTGGTAGAAGTGGATACCTAACGCAGCCGGCGCATCTGTGCTGTGTGGGAGAACGGGGGTGGGGGGCGGCGGCGGGGAGAACCTGCTGTGCAGACAACTCAGTTGTGTTTGTTGTAGCCAGGACACACGTGCATCCCAAATTGGTTACAAAAACGTGGTTGTACTTGTTATGTAGACAGGGCCACTGGCTGAAGGCAAGTTAGCACTGTGCAGCCATTTGACTTAGTGTAGAGGATACTGGTTAAATGCTTGTGTTGCATTACTTCCAGGCTCCCCTGCCACACTCTGCTGGGCAATGCTGCTGCTTGCCAGTTACTATGCTGGCTGTGAATTTCCTCTGATTTTCCAAAGGTGCTGATATAGCACCAACTGACTTACAGCAAATATTTCAGTTTTACTGCCGTTGGCATTAACATTCAAGTCACTCTACTGATTTCACAAGAACTTTTTAAACACACGAGTCCGTCTCCTTCAGATTCCATGATTTGTTTAAATCCACCATGGTTACTGAGAAATTCATTACAGTTGACTCAGCATTGCGCAGTATCTGAGATCTGCTGCTCCAGAGCCAGCCAACCACGATAGCAAGCTGCACTTGTTTCTCAGTGAATTAAATAAATGCAATACAATTAAAGGCTGTCAGGCTTGGGGCAAAACAAGAGTCAGCTACATCCTACTTCCCCAGATTCTTACATCACTGCACAAGACCACCGATGTGGGCAAGGTCACTTTCTAGGCCCTGATTATGGTTTCCATTCTTACCCCAGCTTCTGGTTTCACCATCGGAAGGGTACTGGGCTGACCCTCTCGATCCAAGACAACAAATGTCATAAAGGCACTGTTGATATGTCTTCGACTAACTTCCATTTCCTGTCGATAGGCCTCGACACAAACGCCAACCTCCATGCTGGAAAGAAAAAAGGGAAGCAGATCATCTCTAGTGCCTGGGGCATAAAGCAACGCTACTACCTAGCGAAAGGAATCCAGTGTGCCATACATTTCATTGCTTATTTACCAATAAATAAGCAGAGGAGCCTAAGAGTGGACCGACTAGATCAGTCCAGCTCAATCTGTAGGACACGAAAAAGGCAAGGACTGAAGCAGAGTGTGTGCAGCTTTTCAATTTTGATGCAAGTTTTCAACAACATTTGAAATGTCAACAAAAAAGAGAAATCTTTGCAATGAAATCTGAAATTTTCCCCTCCAGTTTTTTGACTAAATCTGGTCACTGGAACTGGATAAACCACTCTATTATGTCAAGTAAATTTTACCCACAGACACACAGCTCCCATGGATTTTAATGGATGTTGCATGTACTTTGTCTGAGAGCAGATTTAGGGCCCAAAAGTCTATTTTGAAAATTCACTGCTTCTCATATGAGATTTAAGGAGGTTGATTTTGAAAACCCACAGTAACACCGATTTTTTCCTGCCTGATGTTTAAACCTGGCCTGATCTATGTAGGAAGGAAGTAAATAAAGACACACAGTGATTGGCTGCAACAGACTAGATGATTTAACAGGTCTTTTTTATCTTTTATTCCTATTAATTTATTGATTGTGAATTTATTTTTATTTGAACCCATTTCAAGCTATTTGAGCCAATTCAGATTTATTCGCAGAACGATCTACAACCCGAACTTCTGAATCAACCTGATTTTACAGTCAGTAATGTATTCTGCAATTCAAGGGGAAAACATTGCTCTGCCTATCTGTTAACATAGCTGATCCCTTTATGTAGAACCAGATATTGCAATTGTTTTACAACAGATATTGAACATTGACAATTCCTTCCTGTTCGATTATTTTTCATTTGTGTAAATCCAGCAGTCAATAATTTTCACAGTTGTTTCCAAAGACAAGAGTGCAAGCTTCTGTTGAATGTTCTTATCAAAATCCACTCAAAACCCTGAACCAGAGAAAGATGTACCTGTTTTTGAATGCATTATTAACAATAGCTTTTAACAGGAGACGGTCCCCAACTTGTGATGGTCCCCTGAAATGGAACATTTCAATGGTCTTCAGAGTGGGGTGGGCATGGTATAGCCGGCTATGGGAAGGGAGAGATTTGATTTTAAAAAAGGCACTCAAAATGAGGAAACTATTTAGTCAAGCCAACATATCAACCAGTGTGCATGCCCTGCTGCTGGACAGAATAGCAGACCTGCACAAGTGTCTGTGCATAAAAGGGAAACAACTCAAGCCAGAAAGCCCTGAGAACAGGACAGGAGGCTGGTTCTTGCCAGGTGACACAGGTATATGCAGCCACCCCAAACCAAATACTTTGATGTGGCCCAGCTATCACCATTACACAGTCCCCAGCCACGCTCAGCCAGCCTGAGATATTTGGGGCTATTTGCTGCCCTCAGAAAGGCGGCCATTGAAGTCTGTATTCCCCTGAGAATACGTCTTTTGCCTCGGCCCCAAGCCTCTTGGCCCCGATTCCTCATGTTGTGACTAATCATTCTCCAAGCTCAGAGGGTCACTTGTGCAAAGAGAAGCACCCTTTTCCTAGCCAACTGAGGGAGCAAATGACAGGGACCACACTCTGCGTTTCCCATGCGGCAGGGCAAAACTCTACCAATAAGCCACGACCAGATCAGCTCATTACAAGCCAGTCTCTGTAGCCAGGTCACTGGTTATATCCCCTTTCCACTCAAAGAAGGATCCTTACCTCCCCCTTCGTCACTAGAGCTAGAGAGAAAGGAGCTTGATTTAAATAAACGTCATCTAAAGAACAGAGTCCTTCACAGTGCATTTTCCTCCTGCTACTGCACTGCAGTGTTAGCATTTGGTAGGCGCCCAAATGATGGCGCGGGACTTGGGCCCACATTTATTTTGGCAGAGAAGCAAGAATGCAACAGTCACACAGGCAGTGGAAGGATACCAGCAGCCAACCCAAGTGCACCTGGAGCGCTGTGTACATTTTATGATTAAATAATTGGGCAGGGGGGAAGGGGGAGAGAAATTTGGTCTGAATCTCTACCGGTGCCCTTCAAGTGCAGCTGTTCTGGGGCTATCGTTCCCATTCCACTGTAAAAATCAGAACAGAGATTACTCCTTGTTCAGTACAAGTCAACCTGAGAACTCAAAGTTAGTCTCTGAAGATCAAAAAACTAAACACAAAAAAGGTAGATGATGAAAAATGAGATAAGACATTTAACTCCTGCGCTACCTCCCTTCCCATCACATCACACACAGAGGATGCAGAATACCCATAATTAATGCATACAGAGCACCATCTAATGGACAACTGCTGATTTATCTATGACAAAATACATTAGTCCTGGACATCCTTCAAGGTTTATAATAAATATCGCCCAGTTCTTAAATAGCTCTTTTCATCAGTCACTCTCAACGTGCTTTATGAAGGCAGGAATCTTCACTATCCCCCTGTCTACAGATGGGGAACCAGAGGCCCAGAGCAGTGAAGTGACTTGCCCCAGGTCATGAAGAAATGTTTCCAGGATCACAACAATACACTAGAAATCTCTCCCTGGTCACGACATCGCACCAGACTATGCATTTGTACATGAATCAGAAACACTGCCCAGCTTTGCAGAAAAGCTGCTTCCAAACACACACAGGGGAAGAATCCTCACAGGGGAAACGTACTGCTACCGTCAGGCCAAGGGCGTTACGCTCCCCACAACAGAGCTGCCTCACCAGAAGGAAGGCGCACATGATACCGTGAAGCCACAGTCAAGCTGATTCTGTGGGATTTATTTCGATGGTGTGATTCCCACCTCGTGTGAAGTGAGGCTTATGGGACCCAGAGACACCCCTCCATCCCCCACGTCATCTTCCACACCTGACACAATGTGTTAAACCTTGTGGTGTGATGCAATGACGACATCGTGACATAGGAACTTGTCTCACTAGGCAAACGCCAAAGATGGCATCCCTTAGTCAGGCAGTCTATCCAAAGCTGGCTCCCCAAGAGTAGCGCTCGGAAAGGGCAGTTTGAGTCCACCCCATCTCAGGCTGTGAGGGACGGGCCTAGTCAGTATGCAGGGAGGAGATCCGCAAAGCTACATTGCCAGAGAGAGACAGTGCTCTTGGCACCTCAGTGGTGGCGCTCTTCCCTCTGACTCAATGCCAAACCCAGGCCCAAGCAGGGCGCTGGAGTGCTGGACTGTTGTAGGCCCAATGGCCTGACTGGAAAGAAAAATTAGGTCCTGACCATAGTGATCGTTAAAAGTTCAGAGGGTTTTTTCTTGGCAAGAACAGAGGAACTAACCGTTGAGTTGTGGGCAGATAATTACCTGGCACCCTCCCCACGTCATTTCAACTGCACAGAATTCTTCCTCCCTGACTGCTGTACCATCAGGCTGTGCCTCACTACAGGACTAGGTAATGAAGGAGCAGAAGATGCTAACAGCACACGCAATCAGAACCTCTCCTGTGACAGAGGCATCTCCAGCCTTGGGGAGGAGAAGCTCAGAACTGCACCTTGCTGCTATCGTGGCAACGTTTTCCATCCACGCCATGATCTGGCCGCCGAACGTGTTTCCCTGATGATTGGCATGAGGGGGCAGCACCAGTTCCACACTCTCCACCCTTGTCTTTTCAGCAGGCACCACGGTGTTGCAGTCTCCATTCTCACGCTCTGGCATGAAAGAAATACATGTTTATCAGAGTGGTGTGTGGAAAAGACTCACCCCACCGGGCTGATGTTATTTGCACAATTCATCCCTCAACTAATTGCTACAAAACAAAAAACAAACACCATTTTCTCATCCACCACCATGCCCTGCCCCCTTCCAGCCCAGGGGACCGTCTACTGCCTTGCTGCCTGCAGAAGGATTCCCCCACTACACCTATGCCAGTGTCACCAGCCATCCAACTGAGGCTTTGAGAGCAGCTCATTGTCCCCGCTCAATGGAGGAGAGCGTTCACTGGGGAGCAATGCAAGGTGCTCTTCCCCAAAAGAGATTGGATGCGTTCTTCTCAGCAAGCTCCGTCCCTGAAAGCCTATGGAGTGTGAGAGGAGGGATCAGATCCAGCTCATCTCTGTGGCTTTGCAGAACATTACCACCAAGTGCTTTGCACAGACAGCACCTTCCATCAGAGGAACTCTAAGCATGGTACAGACATTCATGCACTTGCCTCACAATTGTTGTGAGGCCGATATTCTCTCCATTTCATGGAGGCAGAGAGGTTCAGCACTGCCCAAGGGTCAAATCCATGACAGAGGCTGAAACAGGACCCTGATCTCCTTCCCCACAAGCCCTGTGCTGCAGACACAACATCACCCTTCTACTAGCCCACCGGAATAAGACAGTGCAACGTGGGGGCCTTTTTACAAAAGCAATAAGCCAAGGCAAGAAGCAGCGATACATGGGGAGTGTATTTTGGGTGGCTAGGACCTTATAGTGGAGGCCAGGTTTATAGGATAGAGGCAGCAGAGTCTGGAGGACAGCACTGGGAGCTAGGAAATGCTGTCTTTTAACCCCAGCTCTGCCAGCGACTCACTGTGTGGCCCTGGCAAAGTCACCGTCTCGCTCTGCCTCAATTTCTCCCACCTGTAAAACGGGGAGAGTATTTACTTACCTACCTGGCAGGGATATAGCAAGGAATAGTTAATACTTGTATAGCACTCTGAATATTGCTACCCGGTAACCGTACCCCAAGTTGTGGAATTATTTTCCTGACACAGACATGACAACTGTTTTTGGACACCAGCTCAAGGCAGTCAGGCAAGCACCGGGCACAGTTATTAGTTTGCTTTTGTTCAGGGGCAGGATCCGCAGGGCAGCTTACCAGTCTGCATGGTGCTGTTGGTGAGGAGATCCTTGAGGGTGTCAGTGTGGGCCAGCCGCATTCGGCGGCGCTCAGCAGCAATGCTGTATTCCATCTTCTCTTCCTCTGTCTGAGGAGTCAGCGGCTTTAGCTTCATCTACATGCCAAGAGAGGACAGAGTGTTAGTGTGTGGCTCTTTCCCCATCTCCATGCTGGTCCCAGGGGGATGCAGTTCAATGATTAAAGGGGACATAAAGGAGGGAAAATGTTCCTATTTATCTGAAGGACGTTTGTATTCTAACGGATGTTTCCAGTGATAAACTCCAACATTCCACATGGGGAAATCTGATTCCTTAGGGGACTGAATTCTTCTACTCGCTTTTAGAGGTGCTGCTTCTCTACGAGAGACAGAAATCCTCCTTGTGCCTTTCTTCCCAAACAGCCCTAAAGCACTTTAATCACTACACAAAGAAGTCCTTTGCATCCAAAGCACCTTCCATCAGGAAATCTCAAAGCACTTTACCAACACGAATGACTATTTGCTTTACAGTAGCACCTGCAGACCTCAGCTGAGGTCAGGACCTCATGGGACTAAGTCCTGTACAAACATGCAGCAAAAGATTGTCAGTTCTTTGGGGCAAGGACTATCTAAAAAAACAAGACAAGGGGTGAGTGGGGAAAATAGAAATGGACGTGACTAGCCCTCACACAGCAGGTCAGTGGTAGAGTTCGGCATGGAACCCAGGCTTTCTCACCCCCAACTCCAGTGGACGAGGTCCCTTTATCTGAGGCAGGCAAGTATTAACCTGACTTTACAGATGGGGAAACTGGCACACAAGTGAAAGGAAGGGGCGTGACTTGCCCACAGTTAGAAGGAAGCTTTTGTCAGAGCCACGAATAGAATACTGATCTCCCGACTCCCACCAGTTTTCCCTAACAACTACCTCATGCTTCTTCCACAAGAATCACTTCTGCCACTCAGATTAATCTGGACCCCTCTGTGCAGGGTGGAGAACAATTACATCAGGCTGATTTCTTTTTATTTAAATACAGACTTGTTTATTTTAAAAAATAGGCCTATTTAAATAAAATTTGAATTGACAACCTATGCTAAGGCTTAATTTAAAATATTTTACAGCAAATGTAAGTACAAAATACATTACGCCGTGTATATTTGCTCCCCAGTTTTAAAGAAAGTCATCCCAGTGAACTGGCAGGCAAGCACCTGGAGCCAGAGTTTGTGGAAGTGCTAAACTAGCTTTAGACAGCTGTAACCTCTTTTGCAGGTGCACAGAGAATATTTGCTTCCTTTCAGTTTATTCAGCTAGTTCAGTTCAATGACTAGTTCGTTCAAGGAGAAGAAATGAACTGGGAGTTGCAAAAGCAGGAGAGCTTGATTTTTATCTTCCAATATGTGAATAAAAACTAGGTGTGAAAGGATGAGATATGCTAGATCTAAAATCTTGAAGGACATGGTGACCGGAAACAATCTGTTCACTTTGCTAACTGAAGATGAACAGTTGATCATCTAAACTTAATAAATTGGTTTTAAAATGAAAAACATGTTCTGATAAGCTTTCTTTTAAGTATCCAGCACACTTAAGGCAGTTTTATTTAATAAATAAATTAAAAGTCTGTTTTTGTGCATTTTTAATTGCATTTCCATCCAAATACAAAATTGGAAGTAAAAATTAATGTAGGTGAATAAAAAAAATGCAACTTTCACCTTTTTCTAACACAAATGTAAAAAAAATCTGAATAAATGTAAATTAAGCTATCTAATTGCTTAAACAAACATATACAGATCCTCCTGGTTAGCAAAAAGCAGTACAAAATTTAGTGCAGGAGA
Organism: Chelonia mydas; assembly: GCF_015237465.2. NCBI lineage: Eukaryota > Metazoa > Chordata > Testudines > Cheloniidae > Chelonia > Chelonia mydas. The sequence goes on from NC_057854.1 coordinate 93,498,043, forward strand.
GTATAGCTGGTTGAAACACAATGTGATTTAATGGTTACCAGCCACTGAGAATCAACCTATCTTTAGGAAAAGAATTTAAAAAGTACAAATGCAAAACATCATTGTTTAAAAAAAAAATAATTGATAAAGTCAGGGTTTTCTGCTTGATGGTTAAAATCATGACTAAAATTGGTGATTTAAATCAATCCACCCTGCCCTTATGCACATGTCAGCAGCTGAGCAGCACACTGCATTACTATACAGTGGTGTACGATGTGGGGTGAAGTCTACCCCATATTCACCTTAGACGACAGAGGAGGTTTTAGGTGAAAAGCAATTACCCAAATTGGAGTTTGGCTAGGACTCTGGGACTAGCTTCCAGCAAACTGTCGGATTTTTAATAGCCCTAAAGTATCAGGAATTAAGTTTTAGGTCTCATACAAGACTGAAGAGAAAGTTGGTTATCCCAAGAAATCCTCGGCTTTAAAAACATTCAGTAAACGAACAGGAATGCCATTTATTTGTTAATGTTTATAAGCCTACCTACCAACCCTTTGAGAAATCTAGTCCCTTCTACGAAGAGAACCAGCTAGGCAGGCAGCTAATCAAAAAACAGTTTATACAGATGTTACAGGGTAAGTTATTATTTCACATCGACACTGTGGTAGCACTTTGATGCCAGTCATATCAGGGCCCCATTCTGCTACAACATATACAAACACAGTCTATACAAAATGACCCACTGTCTTCGTACATATGCCAAAGAAATTGTCCTAAATGGTACAAAAATACAACTAAGAATTACATTGTGTCAGACTTAGAGTTCCAGCAGACATCAGTAGTGTCACATTAAAAATAATCTTCACTTGATTTTATGGGCCTAATCAGGGCCGGCTCTAGGTTTTTTGCAGCCCCAGGCAAAAAATTTGCCACCTCAAGCTCCGAGAGCGCAACTGCCCATGCAAAAAAAAAAAAAAAAAGGAATGGCTGGAACGCCGCCCCTGGAATTGTGCCGCCCCGAGCATGTGCTTGCTTTGCTCGTGCCTAGAGCCAGTCCTGGGCCTAATCCAGTGCCCTTTGAAGCACTGGATGTCTTTCCAATAGATGCTGGATCAGATCCCAAAAGTAGGTTCTTGTCAGTGCCAAGAACTGACAGGTAGAAATTACACCAGCTTGATTTCTGCAGGATCTGTTCCTACCTTGCCAGTTGCTTTGCCTTGTGCAACAAAAGTAGCATAGGCCTTACACACATTCCACTGCTTCCCGCTGCACAGATCTTCATAGCTGACCTGTATGCCAACCTGGAGGGGATCACAACAGAAAGGCATTGAACAGAACACGACCGATAGGGGAGACTTGTTCAGTTTGAGTTATTTCTATTGGGGGAAAAGAGGGTTTGAACGACCTGACAAGGCACTACGTGAGAAGTCTGAGGATTCAAATCCAGCGAAGAATTATTTGGAAGAGGAAGAGGTTGTGTTTGTATGCTAGCTCTACACAGCGTCCTGGTGCTTGGTCCCAGTTTAGTAACTGATCATTTTGATTCCCTTTAACAGGAACAGTGAGAGCAACAACTGCATTGCAAGTTACCCTGTTTTCTAGTGAACAGATCACAAGGCTAGTTCCCTGGTCACCAAAATGAAAACCAGACACCCACTGTTCCCTCTAAACACCGCGCACATGGCGAAACACCGCGTGCACAAAAATTTGCACAGATGAAATTTTTTGCGCACACGGCCTGTCAAAAATTAGAGCGAACGTTGATACTGACACTCCCCTGAACAAAGGAGACCAACACACACACCAAAGACTAGCAGACTAGAATCACCCTCTAGGGATTACTACTCGATTATTAAAATGGTCAAAGTTAAGGAAAGAGAAAAGAAGAATCCCTTATACTTGGATACACAGTAGGCACTGACATGCAGGGTCACAGTAAAGCTGGAGAGTAGGAAGCCCCAAAAGATAGCAGGTTAAAGCATACAAACCTCCATGCTAGAGTTAAAGGCTCGGTTTACTTTGGCTTTGATGTTAACAACTTGCCCAACACTGGAAAAAAGAATACAATAAGGTGTCAGTGGAAGATGCCAATCGTCCTTGCTAGAGACACAAAACACAAGTTGGAAACCAACAGTGTTACAACAGAAAGCAGCACCTTTCGCAGCCTGACTGGTAGGAGCAGCATTGCAGGTACCTTCCTCTATTGATAAGAAATGCAGCAGCTTTTGTGCAAAGCTGCCATCATATTGGCCTTAAACTAACTATAAAAGTGCACACACGCAGCACCCTTACTACCTAAAGAAATCAGACCAATCCCTGTTCAGAAAATTGCATTTCTTGATTTAGGATACTGCTAGACACCAGCTAGACTTTGCCAACTAATGTGTTATAAAACTGAACATCCTCCCATCGCCTTTAAAAAAAACAACTAGAAATTAAAGGCAAAAAAAACGTTAATGCTACTGCAACACGGCACAGGTAATCCCTCAAAAGTCAGGAACTGCGAAAGTTAAGTAAATCAGCCTGTTAAAAGACAAAATCAACTTGAAATCTAGTCAGTTTTTACAAGAGTTGGATTCAAAGTAATTTCAGACCCCACTCCTGCCCCCAAGCTTCTTTACTAGTTTTGGGGGATTTAAAACCCAATTTTCTTGTTTTTCCAAAATGTTTCTGTCCCCCAAGGGAAAGACCCAAGGAAACTGATGGGCCCACTCTACACGGAAAACAAGGAAACGGCCAAACAAGATGCAAAAAGAGAGAAACATTTTCCTTCCTTCAGTTCTATTTCCGTTGTAGCCATCTTAGGCGCTATGCGTAAGCAGCGGCATGTAATAGGCACTACTGTAGAACAGTCAGGGCTCTCTTGTAGAACGTGATCAGTGTTGTTGTGTCAGCTCCCGCTAACAAGAAAAAACAATTTGCAAAAAGCTGACAAATATTACGTTTGTGATCACTGCAGCAAGCGTGCGAGTATGGAAGTGGATGTACTGTAAAGTTTCACTACAATTTCATTCCAGTTGAGCATGACACATGCCATACCTATGCCCTCTTAGTGAGGAAAACCATCTGCCTCTGATATAGTGCACATTGGAGATTCAATCCTACAAGATGCAGAACACCCTAGATTCTGGGAGCCGCCCTGAGAGTTTGTAGGCACAGACATGAGCCCTTGGTCCGAGAGAAGAAGCTGCATATCGTTAGTTACGTTTTCTAGAAGCCAGAGCAGTGAACGGCCAGCTAACACTACATTTTACATCACACCTCCTTGGGACCGGCAGCTCTTCTCAATTCCAGTAGAGGCTGGCTTGGTGTTGGCATAAAAGTGATCTCAGATTACAGAAAAAATGCAGAGTTTAAGAGAATGGCCTCAGTGCATGTCAAAGCCAGTAGGTACTGAATACTGGTGTCAATCAGGTTAATGCTACTCTAACACACCGCCACTAGGTTAGGCCAGCTGCTAAATCTAGTCTACTGCTGTAACTTTCCGTATTCATACCAGACATCGTTCTTCCCATGCTGCTGCCAGGGAGGCATTATTTGAATCTGTCTGATACAAAAGAAAAGGAGGGTATGGGTACAAAGGACATTGTCCGCTCTCAGTGTATTGTACGTCATCTACAGAACTCACTTCACCACATTTTAGGAATAACCTTTGGTTTTGTTGGATTCATGGATTATTTCTGTTGCTGTCACCCTGACTGGGAACTCTGGGGATCAGGGTCCCAGTGTGGTAAGAACTATGCAAACAGGGTAACAAGATTACAATTCCTGCCCCTAGAGAGCTCACACTTTAAGTTTACGATAAGATGCATAAGGTGAATGGACTAGACTCAGTAGACAAAGGGAAGGGATGTGGAAGGAGACTAGGAAGAGGTGGTAACACAGTAGAACATTCCCACTTTGTATGGTAAAAAGTAGCCCCAGATTGCCCCCTGCCTAGCCTAGTGTTTGCTGTTTATCCAATACTGTGCATTTTTAGAAGTAGTTTTCCATTTGCTCACGTTGATTTTTGCTGTAGACTGCATTAGAATGGACAGAACTGGAGTCAGGAAGTCAAATCCTTAGTGGGATAGACCTCTGGCCTTAGAGCTCCCCTAACCCCATGAGACCCAATCAGCTTTCTCTCTTCACTTCTTGCACCTCATGGACTGATACAGCCCAGTGCTGTAAAAGCTAAGGGCCGGTGCCAGGGTGCATGAACTCACTCACAGGTCTCTTCTTGAGATGAGCCCACAGTCGAGCCCTCTGACACACATACCAGCACACACGTAAAGGGACACTGTCAATCTGAAATCTAGTCAGTTCTTCTTAAAAGCTAGGTGAGTAGTTTCAGGAACTGCACGTACCCACTGCCAATATCTGTGGTTTTACAAAGTCATATTTTCCTGGGTTTTTTTAAGTGTCTCTCTCTCCCCGGTTGTGGGGTGTGTGGAGGGGGAAATAAAACACACCATGCCCTCAAAGGAAACAAAGAGACAGACTATGGAACTGATCCAAAGCCCACTGGAATTAATATAAAGGCTCCCATTGGCTTCAGTGGCCTTTGGATCAGGTCCTTGGATAAGGCCCACCCTGGGAGGAAGGACAGCCTTGTGCAGAAGGCCCTGAACTAGGGCTTAGGAAATCTGGGTTCAGTTCCAGGTTCTACCACAGACTCCCTTAAGGGATCCCTGCAGGTGAGCCCACAGCGCCCACTGAAACCTCTGGAGCGGTGAACATACAAAGCTTTCCAAGGGGACAGGTTACTGGCCCAATGAACTTTCAGATCTTCTCTGGAGCGGTGTGTGCTCAGCAATCCCAACACTCCTGCAGTAGCAGTGACTAAAGGCAGGAACGTTATGGCACAGACAGCAGCAGGGTTCAGACCTGCTTTAAGATACCGGTGAAATCAATCTAGATGAGCTTACTGAAACAGGACCTCATGTTTCAGGTAATTCCTCCACAGATAAAGATGGCTACAGCTTTTCGGCAGAAGAGCTATACATTGTTCCAGTTTAATCCCTGCTGCCTGCGTTCCCTCCCACCTCACCACGTTTTACATGATGGATCTTCTCCAAAGATACACATGGCTGGCCCACAAGTCCTGGCAAGCACGTATACACACACCGGCACAGCACATGCAATCAGGTGTCCTAGCAGTTGGCTGCAGGGTCTGTAGCAGACGGCTCATTACATACAGCTTCCAGGCTCTCTCCTTGCTTTCGAGTGGGAGGGGCACGTGCTTTATTACTGAAGGCCCGGAGTTCTATCTCCATCGATGACCAAGGGGTGTGTGTATGCAAGTGGCGACTGCTGGCTCTTTATACAAAGCAGACACCACCCCGAGGCAGTGACCACACATGAGGCCCGATAGCACTAATTGTAACGATCACTTCTAACTGTTTCAATCCCGCTCCGTCTACAACAGGAGCCCATTAACCAGCCAACAGAGGCTCAGGCACCCCTAACCTTCGGCCTCTGACCCTCAGATTATGTTATTATTAATCCTGTTTATTATGGTGATGTTTAAGGGCCAACCAAGGTGGTGATTGGCATGGTACAAACACAATAGTAGGTGGTCCCTGCCCCAAAGAGATTACAGTCCAACTAGACAAGACAGACGCCGAGCGAGGGAAGGGGAAGAACACACAAGCCGGGTGACCAATGTGATGAACAGCACACTAGCTCCAGTACATTTTGCGGGGCTCGGTTTAGTTACGACGGGATCAGCTAAAAGGAAAGAAAAGTGAAGGGAGAGGGGACACAGAAGGGAAGGGGGGCGGGGAAGAAGAGAGTAACAGGACAGGTGTGGAGCAAAGATGTGAAGAGATGAGGGAGGGGGAAGGAGAGGGCAGACATCCCGACCTCTACAGCGCTCCCGATCATCCCAAGACACAAACCAACAGCACAGCACACACTGATTTAGTGAGATCACTAGACTGCCCCTGACTCCCATGACTAGGCAGGAGTCCCAGCGAGCTGGATTTCTCTGCCCAGACAGTTCCAAGTCCCGTACAAGGTCTTGGTCTGCACCAAAATCAGCCATGGAAGTCAAAGCAGCAGAGAGCCATTGTTCCGCCCCAGCCTGGAAGTGCAAAAACACGGGCTGCGATGTTTTTACCTTTTTTGTTCTAAGCTGACATTGGGCTCCCGAGTGACCCCAGTCATGCTCTAGAGACAGAGAGCCTTGCCTAGGAAGAGCGTTTTAGAAAAAGAACTCCTCAGCTAGCTGCTTTCTCCAGATCATTCAGTACACCACCAAGCAGGAAAGCGCAGCCCTGGCCCATCTTCACTAGGAGATCTAAACACGACTGAACGCAATTCTCCACAGTGCGTTTGGTGACAGGACAGTGTCGAAGAGGACAAGCCAGGATCAGCATCGGGTCAGCTAGTCGGGGGTAAACCCTGCTCCTAGCATGAAGCTCAATGTGACTAGTCCACATCAAGTCCCCTGGCTCAATTGTTAAAAATAGGAGTTTAAGCTTCATTAAAAGGTTTCTTTTTGAAGAGGATGAGACCTTAGAACAACGTCAAGCTTCCAGCCCAGGACAAGCTGGCAATGATAGTGCCATGACTTTGGAGAAGGAGAATTCTGGCTCTCTACTGTGGCCAGTCACTGGAGCGGTACCAACTACAGCCCTGTGCGGGACCACTTGTAATCCCGCTCAGTTTCGCAGAACACAGCTGTCCCCCTCACATCTGCCTAATGCCTGAATGGAGGAATAGCAAGGATTAGCCTCTATTCCTGGTTTCTATGAAGGTGAATTCTTGAGAACCTCTCAGCCCCTCTCCACCCCAAATGCCTGTGGACAGTTTTGTGATCTCTACTTGGAAGATATAGTTTGGACTCTAACCCTCCTAGGAAAATGGCAACTCTCTCACTCTCATCAAAATTTGCTACGTCAGGCATCTAACTATCATCATACTGGGTGGCAAGGGAGAGTCCCCAAAAGGCCATTCCAAACAAAACAGCCAGCTTTTGGAGATTTCACTCATTTTCAGCTAATTCATTTTTCATATAGGGATCTTTTCCCTGCACCACAGTGGAGAAGCAGCAAGGGCAGGTCAGCAGGATTACAGGGTTTCCACCATGGAGTCCAAATCTATATAGGTCCAAACTTGATGAGTTTTCCCTGAATGTTTGTAGAAACTCTTATGGGAGAACTACTAGTCAGCCCTGATCTATTAGATGGCAAACTGCCTTCCTACCTAGCTGACAAGCAATGCCAGGCCTGAGCCTGGAAACAAATACAAACACAAGACTCCTTTCAGGAGGGCAAGGGAATCTCTCCCCACCCCTCTCAGGTTTGGATCTTGTTCAGTCTTACTCCATGCAGAGTAACCAGCTCAATGGCTGTCCTGGAGAAAGGTGGCCAACTCCCATCAGCCACTGGGGCTGGCAGGTTTAAACCAGGTTCAAGCTTGAAGCCTGCTCCCAGTGGCTGATGGGAGTTGAAGGTAGCCAGCTAGCTTAGATCTCTCCATACCATCTATCGCAACTGGGTCCAACCGCTACCTAGCTTCAGCGCCAGTAGACTACAGAATTAAAAAGGAACGTTAAAACAAGAGTCACAAATACCTGTGTTTAAAGCTTATTTAGAGTAAGTGGTTGAATCCAGAGGCTTGATTTAGTTACTTTAACATTTTTAAGAAGCCTCAGAGCACTCTCTAAGACATACTGGTAAGGCTGTATGTTCCCACGGCATTCTATTTATCAGCCGTCTGCTATTTATCAGCTGTCTACATAACAAGGGCCATAAATTCCTAACACACACATAAAAGGTGGCACATTACATGATGGTGTCTCCATCTCTGGAGCACAAACAAGATGTAGAGGAATTGGTCTTCAAGATTAAATTATTTTAAACAATCACCTGGCCATTTTTCACTTTATTTCATCAAATAAATCAAAGTCTATTAACACAATTACCAAAAGATTAGTGGGAGATTCCAAAACCACCAATCCGCCTCTTTTTTTTTTTTTAAAAAAAGCTTCTCACAAATTTACATTTCCCTTTATTAATTTGATTTTTACTAATATTGGCTACTATCTTGGATCCCCTTCGTGATTTTGCTATAGATTTTAAATGGAATGGAGGATTGCTGAGAGACGTCAAAGTGATTGCACGTGAGACAGATCTCCATTTATCCACTTAAAAGTTAGCAGCATGAGCAGAGGCAATGCCTGCTTCTAGGAACAGGGCTCTGTTTCTCATCTAGTCAATCTCACATAAGGATGATCTAAGAAACCAACCAAAATACCCAAATCATTTCGCACAGGCCACCTATCAGTAGCCAAAGTGGGAACTTTTATCACTACTGGCCTAGGACAGATTGAAACTATTGCTCAAGGGAGAAGTCTCCACAGCTACTCCCAATTCCTGAGCCATCTAGATGTCATTTGTCTATATTTTATATACTGACAGAGCAACAAAAGTACAGTTAAACATATGACATGTTAATGTTCTGTCTGGGGCACTGTAACACTGAAGAAGTCTTGCCAAAGGATTTTTCATCCCGTACATGACTGGTATGCCTGTAATTAATCCTGTGCCACTCCATTATTGAACTAGCTGCCCTTCTGGATCTCTTTCAAACAGAAGAGAGGGGTTTGATCTAGCTTATTATTACTTCACTAAGTTTGCTGCTGGATAGTCTACTCCAGCTGCTGCAGATTAGCAATGAGACACACTTAAAAAAAAATAAAAATAAATAGATGTCAAGGTTTGGTTTAGAAAACAATCCGAACAGGTGACTGAATGCTCATCTCAAGCTCTCAAGGCTCAAGAGCTGGCTGCTTGTCTCCGGAGAACAGACGGGTGTGAAATTTCTGGTACTGTGCCTTCTACCTCCTGTCAGGTTAGAGATACAGGTACCACCTCTCCTCTCCTTCCTGCGTCTGACTGGGACAAGAATCAGATGTAAAATAAATGGAATACATTAAAAAATAAGCCTCCAATAAAGGCTTGAGGTTTGGGTCAAGGTTCAGGTCAGTTCTCCTATCTGAATCAGTTTACCCATCAAGGGACTGTCCATTAGCAGTTAATGCACCATCAGGATTTTCCTAGGACGTCTGACAGAACAGAAGACGCATGACTGCTGGATGCAGCCACTACCTTCAGGAGCAGCCGCGCATTTAGAGCCATATGGGATGGTTTAGAACTGCGATGGTAGCCCCTAATCATGCCATGGACGTTAGAAGAAAGGAAGATATGCAATGAACTAACTGACCTTTTCTAAATTGTAAAGAGGCTTGAGGACATTAAGATATCTTGTATCTACAGCTCTCAAATCTGCTGATGGACAAATGTTGGCCCGAGCTCACGAACTGTGTGTGTCCCTTTACTAATGCAATACCTGCAAATCACAGGGAGCCTTTAACACAGTATTAACATTTTCAGAGAAATGGCATCTGAGATTGCTTGCACTCAAAAGTTCAGAAACTTCGCTGGATCTGAAGTTATACATTCAGTTCTTCACAGAGCCACACAGTGCTCTCACTGTAGGAGGCATTAGGTCTTGTAAGCCAGTAAGATTATGAATAAGTCCACATGCAGTGCAGTACAGTATTTCATTCAACAAAGCTTATGGAGACAGCAAGGAGTTTAGAATTAAAAGTACTTCTTCACTTCTGACTGCACACTAGAATGTTACATTATCACATGCCATTAGACAACTTCTGGGTGTTCCACCCCAGAGCTGGCTGCATTTCAGCTGTGGGTGAAGCAATGATCCCTATATCTCCTTACCTACTCTTCCTGGCATGTTGTCGGGTTTAGTTAATGGTTATCAAGGGACTGGAGATCCTTGAATGAAAAGGTGCTACAGAGGTATTTACAGACAGCCTTGTCTTCTGGGCTATAAGCACTACATGTACACCGCAAAATGCAAACAAAAAAAAGCCATCCCTGCAGCAGCAAGGCTCAAAGCCAGGGTGAAGTGACTCGGGCTCCTGCTGTGAGGCTAAAATTACCAGTGTTAAACATTCCCACTCAGGCAGGAGCCTCGGCTCTGCAACCCTGTGCGGGGGATGAGTCTCAGAGCCCAGGCTCCAGCCCAAGTGGGAACACTGCTATTTTTAGCTCCATGGCATAAGCACAAGTCAGTTGAGCTGGCGCTAAGACTCACTGCCACGGGTACTGAGGTGAGTTTTTGGCAGTGTAGATATACCCTTAATCAACGGGGGCTGCTTGAACAAATAAAAGAGCAGCTAGATGATGAGAAAAAACAAGGAGGATAACCAAGCAAGAGCCTCCCAAATGAACTAAACATCAATATTATTAGATAAGTAACATGAGGTTGTTCATTGTCAGATCCCCGGGGGATTCTAGCCCTTAACATGTAGGCATATTGTAGGGTCCGTCTCAGATTCTGGGTTCAGAGCCACTGTGTCTTACATTCCCTTCCCTCTGGACTGGGTTGAGGGGATGTGGTTTATTTGTCCAGAACAAAAGGTATAATTAACATGGTGTACAAACTCCAGCTCCTGAATATTTGCTGCATGCAGAAGAAGAGACTTTTTTCAAAGCCAGCAAACTGCAAGAGAGGAAAGCAAGACATTTACCTAATCGTGTGCTCAAAATAGATATCATCCACGGAAGCCGTGACGCAGGGGCAGCCAGCATGTCTCTCGGCTAAAAAGGAGAACAAACCGCATCAGTTACCTTCAGACAATCAGTGCACCAAATAAATGGACTTGTTCTGTTCTTGCAACTCTAGTTGCAGATTTTGAACAGACATATGGAACTCTGGTCTCTGCAGATCCACATTGTCCAGTGTGCGTAGGACACAAGATTTCCTCTATGTTGAGGGTCACCACAGGTTGCATGGAGAAGATGCCCATTTGTACTTCCCTTAATCAAAGGCTGTCTGTGTTTAACATCGGCCAGCACACAGATTACCTGTCTGATCTTTCCAGTCAACAGACATACTGATCCCAGTACACTAACTGATCAAATTAATGGAGCAGTTTTCTTAGCTGATTTTCCCCCTAAATCTGTCGAACATATTGTAACAGTTAAACCAATTGTACATTCTACTAAACAGAGATAAATTAGATTAGATTTTAAAAAAAATTATATCCCTGTGTCCTCAAGTCTCCCTCCACATTCTTGTCTGTTGCTAGGATGTCTATTTATCTTGTAAGCAATTGGTGGGTAGTTTATATTTTAAAGACATCCTAGCTATACCTTGGAAACTGCCTTGTTATCTCCTGTGGCTAGAAGATCTCCAAGAGCGTGGGTTCTATAAATACCAATACCTACCTCTTATATGGTGCTTTTCGTCAGCAGACCTTAAAGAGCTTCACAAGCGTGAGCGTATTTAGCCTCAAAACACCCTTGTGAGGTCGGGAAGTGCCATCATCCCCATTTTTACAGATGGGGAACTGAAGCACCGAAAGATTAAGTGACTTGCCTACGGTCACACGGAAAGTCTGTGGCAGAACAGTGAATTGAACCTGGGACTTCCAAGTCCTAGCCTACTTCCCTAATCACTGGCCCATCCTCCCTCTAAAGCTTTCTTGGAAGTGCAATCCCCAAACTGGAAACCCAATTAAGGACAGCATCATGTATCAAACTCTTGCCAACATTTTATTTTAAATCCCAATGCCTATTTGGTTTTTACAACCTCATTTGATAAGGAAACGTGACAGCGGGCAAAGGCCCTGGGTACCAAGTTTCAGCTAGAAGCTATGCTTAGGGCCCTACCAAATTCACGGCCACGAAAAACGTGTCATGGACTGTGAAATCTGGTCTTCTGTATAGTATAGGGTAAAAACACATAAATTTCACAGGGGAGACCAGCGTTTCTCAAATTTAGGGTCCTGACCCAAAAGGGAGTTGCAGGGGGGGCATCACAAAGTTATTTGGAGGGGGAGGGAGTTGGGGAATTGCCACCCTGACTTCCGCACTGTCTTCAGAGCTGGGCAGCTGGAAAGCAGCAGCTGTTGGCTGGGCGCCCAGCTCTGCAGTTAGCAGTGCAGTAGTAAGGGTGGCAATACTCTACCATGCCATCCTGACTTCTGCGCTGCTGCTGGGGGCGGCTCTGCTTGGATCCCGGCCACAATAATCTTGCGACCACTCCCCACACCCTCCCAAACTCCTTTTTAGGTCAGGACGCCTACAATGACAACAGCATGACATTTCAGATTTAAATAGCTGAAATCATGACATTTACGATTTTAAAAATCCTATGACTGCGAAATTGACCGAAATGGAGGGTGAGTTTGGTAGCTATGCTGTATGTAAGGACAGATAACCCTTGAAAACATGGTACTGCAAGATGAGTGGTGACTCAGCCTTAGCAAGCGCTGCATGAACACCATGCTGTGACAGCACCTACAGCTGGACACTGCAGACGGCTAATCTACAGGACTATTACATCTGAGTCTCTCATACACACGGGGGGACAATGTCACCATTTCGGCCCTGCCAGCGTTACATTTTCTAAGAGGGGGTTCTCCAACCTTTTCCTTCTGTGGACCACTTCATAAGAGCCTTCCACAGACCCACTTCCCAGACCACAAGGAAGAACTCAAACTGTGGCATCAGAGTCTTAATCCTAGAGCAGAGTTTCATTACAGTAAATTGCACAATTGTGTTATCTTTGGGAGAGCTCTCAGATCCACCCATCCACCTTTTAAGAAGCAGGATCCTCTTCCATGCTAACCCTACTGGGATCTCACTTCTTCGGTTTCTGGGGAACTCCCGTGAGAGCAGTTTGCCAGGATTTCCCTCACCATCTCACTGATGCTTTGTTCTGAATTGCACCCCAGCTCACCTTCATATTTGATCCCCCAGTAATTTGAAAACCCTTTCATTTAAGGACTAGATCAGTCATCCCCTTTTATTTGCTTCTCCTCCACATTTAAGTTTTCCTGTTTGTTCTCCCCCTTTGTTGTCATGTTAAGATACAGAACCTGTCAACCATATGTCCCACAGTCTGAACACACTCATAGACATAACCCTGTTCTACTGGGACAGAACTGCCGTACCTGACAAGGTTATTGGTTCATCTAGTTTAGCGTCCTCCCCTTGGCCCCAGTTCAGCAAAACACTTCAGCAGATGAGAGTAATCCCACCCCTCACCACCAAAGCACTACTCGCACGTGCTAAACTTTAAGCCTGGTTTCAATGGCACACACTTAACCGTTCTGCTGAACTGGTGTCGTAGGATTGGGATGCAGGCAGTCTGGCCTAGTGGTTAGACCAGGAGTCTGCTCCGAGGTTGGCACTCATGCTCTTGAGCCACTACAGACTGCTTGACAAGCACACTCCTGTATTAGCCAGGAAAGGGACTGGACCTTTTAATAGCAGGAACACATCTGCTAGCTAGTTTTTACCAATGCTGTTCCTACATATTCTCTTTATAGATCACGTTTCCTCTGTTAATACTTGATCAGATGAAACTCCTGTACCAAAGGCTGTACTTTTAGCTCTCTATTATATTTTAGGCTGTCCCTTTTCAGAGGTATCCTGTCCACAACAACTTCCATCCCGATAGTTTGAGCTCTTATGACCTCATCAGATGGGCAGAGAGGAGAAGGAGCTGGGGGGGGGGGGGGAGATCCCACAGAATGGGGGACCCCATGACTCATTTGAAGACAAGCAACGGAGACGGTACCATGGTGGTGTCCCATAGATGTTCAGACCAAGCACTGAACAGATCACTATTGAGGTACCTGGGAATAGAAATCTGTGACAAGTTATTAGAAGGTTACATCCTTTATTCAGGGATGTTCTCTAGTCTCTATAGAGAAATGAGGGGGTACATCAGCTGATTTCATGGCCAACAGGAAGGCGGGCGAGTTCTATGGAGAATGGAGGTGAGTGAAAGAAAACAAGGGTCAGGCAGTGCACAAAACGTGGTTTGGATCAGAACCGGCCTGGCCTACTTTACAAGCAGCCCTGAAGCCCCGAGCTAGCCCAGCGGATGCCCGCGTTGCCAGATGTCCAGTTGAAAGGGGCCCAGTACACAGTGTCTGATCGCATGTACTGACTGGACACCAAAAGTCCAGCTACCACAGGTCAGGGGGCCAAGGGAGGAGGGGCTGGGTCGTCAACCCCCCTGCTCAGCTAGGGCACCTCCTACCTGCATCTCGTGGGCAGGCAGGCTCCTGTCCTAGCCCTGGAGCAGAGGAAACCCAGCTGGTTGGGGGAAGGGATCCAGCGAGGAGGAAGGGGGAGGGGAGAGAGGGCCTCGGGGAAAGAAGTGGGGTGGGGAGAGGTTCCGGCTCTCCTGCTGTAGCGTCCAGTTTTCAGAAATGAGCAAGTTGGCATCCTTAGGGCGTAGCTCCTGGTGGGCGGCCAAACTCCGCGGCGCCGCTCCGCTTACCAGAAAGGCAGGCTGTGGTGTCGATCCACTTCAGCAGCTGCCCGACGCTCAGCTCGCCGCGGTGGTTTGTGTGGCACGGCAGCACCAGCTGGCTCATCTGCACCTCG